>NW_028262369.1:79288219-79607148 GCF_047370975.1 Nipponia nippon | reverse complement strand
TCATCACCACATAAATCACATCCAATTTCCAATCTTATACAGTTAGAGCATGAGCAGTTGCTTTCCATCTATACAAATAAATATACTAGTATTTGCAGCAACGCTGTATGAACCTTTATACATCACATTTGACAGCCATCAAGAAGTTAAGACAAGAGAAAGGTTACAGGGATTTGCAATGCCTATTACTGGAGAGAGTATTTTAACTTTTTGCCTGCCTGAGACCATGAACAGATCATCGCTGGCGTAGTCCAGTTTGCCTTATGTGGTGGATGCAGATGCAGTATTTACTAAACATTATATACAGATATTAATGCAAGTATTGCTGCAGAATATGGGCATAAAGCTACTGTATAGTCTTGCAATCAAAAAGTACCACATGACAGCGGTTGCTATGGTATCTGCAAGCATGACATTTTCATAAAGCAATACTGTAAATAGCAATACAGCATGTAATTCTCTGACCATTTTTGAACATGAATGTTAAAGAAACTTACTACTTTGAAAATGAAAACAGGTCATTACATTCTGTTTCAGATATACATTTTCTGAAAAACAAATTGTGGGATTTTTAATCAGCTGTCAGATTCTACAAAGATTATTATCAAGATTGCTGCTAAAGTAACATGCTTTTAAGACAATAGAAAATGCAAATGCAGAGCATGCCTGGCACTGCTGGTTTTGATTGTTATAAATTGTTTGTGAAGTGTCATTCCTTATTTTCATCAAAAGCTTTTCTTGCAGCAGAGATCATGTGTGCTTCGGCATGCAATTTTCCCTCTCCAGACGAAAGAGAATGTGCCGCAGTTTACGTTGCTTGGGTTATACTGCAGTATGATTTTTTTTTTTTTTTTAAGGCAAGCACTAGGATATGTCTGTTTCACTGTGCAACAGCTCCCACTGATCAGTAAGAAAAAATAAAATATGCTAAGTAACAGAGACTGCATGCTATATCACATAGATAAAACCTAGCTGTGCTCAGAGAATAAAAGAGATGGGTACCATCCCCCACTGAAAACGATGTTGCTAATGCAGAGGTTTGTGAGCCATTAAATATTCCTACACTGCAGATATTTCAGATTATTTCTCCTAATGCATTATAAAGCTAGGTAAGCCTTTCTGAATATATACTATAGAATGAGTACCTAAGAATTTTCTATGTCCAAAAAAAAAAAAAATGTATTTTTAATAATACTTCATGTTATTTATGACTGTTTGCCATGAAAATAAGACAGATATAGATACTTTCATACATGATTCTTTGAGAAGGTTGGGGCTGTTTCATAGGTGCACCGTAGAATTAAATGAATAATGCCTATTAATATAAGCAAAGCTAAAGCTATCTGTGGAATTCCCCAGTCCATCATTACCCTTCAGCTGTATTCTAGTAAGCTCAGATAAGTGTGGCAGTTCTTATCCAGAGGTGACACCACATTGGTTATAGGGCCACATGCCCTACAGGGTACAGAACCCAAATCCAAAAACTGCTGGTCCAGTCACAAAAGTATTACCAACAAAGCTATCTTCACACAACCAGCTGAATTATCGTGTTGTACCCTCATTAGTTCACTAGAAGAAAACAAGTATAAAATCTATAAATTCTTTAGAAAGCTATAAGCTATCCCCTGTGCCTGTAATTGCAATTTGTATTTCTTGATTCTTTCTGTGGCTGAAGACACCAGGCACAGTACCATGATCATCTGGCAGGGGTTTGTGCCCTCTACTGGATGCAGTCAGGCTTAGCCATTTATTAGAAATCCTGTGCTGCTAACAGCTAGAGGAGAGATGCTCTTTTACCAAATCTGATGTATTTATGGTACTCAGCAACATAATTTTCTGCTTAAAAATAATACAAACAACCCCCAGAACATATTTCAGGCATCTTTACAGAAAAAAGTGAATGAGCAATATCCTATCTCTCCCCCCGCAATCTTTCCCTTTTATATTTTTACAAGTAATTTTGCATGCTGGATGCACAGGAAGCCTTGTCCTTAGAAGTGAAACAGAGTTTTGTTATGGAGTTGAGCAAGGCCAAGATTTGAAAAAAAACATATTTTTTCCCCTTTTATGTTCTAATATAGTTGGGGGGGCGGAGGGGGGGGGGTTGATGGCACCTTCATAAAATAAAATACGCTTACATTCCTGGGTGGGTAAGAGATACTAAAGCAAGCTTGTTTCTGAGAAAAATTTAAGGGAGCCTTTCTTATTAATTTTTCATTCTCTGTGAACTATACCAGTAAGAGAGTGCAGTGTCCTCATGTTCTAGGAATTTTGCTTAATGCTTTGCATACCGATATATGACTGACCCATTATGCTGAAACAGCTGTCCTATCAACATTAAAACATGACTGTAATTTATACCTGCAGGTTAAGGAGGAAGACTGCAAGTCAACTGTGTCTTCCATAAAGGCAAATAACTTCCAGGTATACTGGAATAATTTCAAAGAAATATAAAAGGATACAAGTTTATTCAAATATATACACTTGAAATCTGTAAATATATTACTCTTTTTGCAAAGGACCAAAAAGTTTAGAAATTGAGTCAACAAAAATGAAGCGTGACTTTAGTTAGATTATGGTTTCAATAAACATAACTTTAACAATGGAAATTTTATAGGGTAAAATGATTTTATAAATGACCTCATATAATTCTGCACACTACTAAATTTGAAGAAAAATTATTAGATACACATTTCATGCTTATTCCACATAGAATTTTTAACTATGTACTTACCCAGCACTGACTTAAACAATTTTGTTCTTCAAGCAGCAATTCAAGAGTATGACCAAGATTTTTTAAAGCATTTACATTATTGCATCGTGTAATTATTGTTAGCATCTAAGATAGTAAAACAGTAACTATTCTGGATTTAAAAAAAAAAAAGTTTTAATTCAAATCAGATACAGTTACTAAAAACATACACATTGTCCTTCAAAGCACAGTATACTTGAGTTTTTTTTCCTGTTGGCTATATTGGCTCAAGTATACAGCAGCTACTGTTCACAACAGAAATGAGCATGGAAAAAAAAAAAAGCATTAATTCCTCCATGCACAGGTCCACCTGCCCCCACCCTGCCCCATATCCTACCACCTGTATGTAGTAACCTCTTGCCAGGGAGCATGCCTGTTAGACTGTAAAGGCATCAGTTACCTGAAGACAGCTGTGGGGTGGCCATTAACATCTCTAACAGGTCTTTTTCTCTTCTCTTGGCAAGCATGGGTTTCTTAAGGGAGAATGGGATTCAAGTGACTCTGTTATCCCCTTGTGGGGCTATTTTGGTGACAGATCCCAGACCACCCACCCCAGGGTAAGCAGTATCTGCTGGATCCACTGCTCAGCAAGAATGTGGAGACAGCCTCCATTGGACTGGGCCACCAGAGGACACCACTGGAGCTCTTCCTGGGCAACTTGTAAAAATCTGACAGAAAACCACATAGTTGGAATGCGATTCTTTTCTCAATTCTAGAAAAACTTCTCTGGTCAAGACAACATAAGCATTTCATTTCATCTGATGGTGACAAGTTGCTATTGATCTACGTCATAAAGCAACATGTGATCTAGATATCTAAAACATATCGCCTCATTGCTAAAGTGGTTCTCCCTTAATTTTACCAACTATTACTTGTTAATCTGTATAAACTTCATACAATAAAACCACAAAGACTAAAACAAGTACATAAAAAGGTTATCTTTATTCTTTTGGGTTGTTAGCAATGTAGTTATTTCTGGTAAAACAACCTCCTGCATGCAGTTCATCAGTACACTATGAGGAAATAGTTTCTATAAAAGCAGGAACCCACCTATAATCTAGTTCTTTTGTAAGAAATGCAAGGTGTTCCACTGCCCATTGCACAAGTACACTATTCATTCTCATGAAGAAAGATTTTGAAGAACAAATTATATCTGAAGCACTTCTACTGCAGTACAAATCAACAAGAAAAGCAGACAGTGTGAGACTAACACTGGGGAAAAGCAATGTTTCTGTGACTAAGATTACCCTGAAAATTGACAGACAGGATTATAATTTCAAAAGAAACCCTTCTATCTTGTTTCACATACAAAGACCTACCTACTGATCAGAAAAAGAACCATATTGTCCATTTCTTTTAAAATTATTCCTTATTAAAACATTTTATATAATTAGCAGAAACTTGCAATTACCAATTCACACTGTGTCTTAGGCTTCCCAACAGTAAAGTGTCACAGATAGACGGCAATAAAAATTACTAACAACATGAAGATATCTGTAGTTTTTTATAATAAGTACAAAATGTTACAAAATAAAACTATTTTCAAAATAACAAGAATAGACCAATAGATATATATTATAAAAGTTTTTTTCTAGCCCCACATTTTAAGCAATATATTTGTCCTGTGCAGTTTGGTTATTTACTGCATATTTGCTGATTACAAAACTCAAACAAAATAAAATCTACAACAGCAGCAAACTATTGCTTACTGGTATGAGGGATGATGGTCTCATCGAACAGTTTTTTTCTTTTTACCACTCACATGTCTTCCCATCTTAGACTTTAACAGCTGTAGGATAATAGCAGCAAGCATGCATCAGTTAAAGCTTCCCAATTATTTGGAGTATTACAGAATATATCATATTATCTATTGAAATGTTATAAGCTACACTTAAAAGGGTACATATTTGACACAATAAATACAGTACTTAGGTCATTGTCTCTTTGTTCAAACAGGTACCACTGTGTAAAACAATTGATTAAATAACAAAGGATATTTTACTTACATACATAGTGTCGGCTTTGATGATAAAGTCATCTAAACCACAATGCAGGACAAAGCTCATTTAAGTACATCTTTTTGGTCATCTCAGCTTTCTACAGAAGATTGCATTACATACAGTGGAGACCTGACTAAAGTGCCATGGGGTGTCAAAACGACCTCTGATGTACATATTTTGTGTCTCTGGCATGACCCATTCTTCCAAAGTATGGAAATTTAAGCCTGAGGTATACATTAAGGTAGTAGTTGTCCCCAAAGGTACTTTGCTATCAATTTATACACATACCTTTGATTATTGTCCTAAGTGGGATATATTCATGTGAAATAAGAAGTGTAGAAGCAGACTTTGTATGGAAGCTACTCATGAAATGACAGGGTCTACAGTTAAAAAAAAGAAAAAAAGACTACCACTTTTTTTATTTCAGTAATTCCCTGTAGGCATTCGTAGCTTTTCTGTGAAAAGAACTGTTTAAATCTCTCAGGAATTACGAGATATATTGGACTCTGAAAGTAACTATGTTTTTTTCATAGTTTCATGTTTTTCAAAACAGGAGTTGTGTGTGTAGCGTCATTTATTTAAATCACTGTATCTGAAATGGACTGTGTAATAAATTAAGAATTACTAAAAAGTATTAAACATAAGTATATTAAAACCAAGAGAGTAAACTACCAACCTCTTTTCTGTGAAAATTATTCCCTTGTTTTGTTTTCTGATAAATTCTCTATCTATACTCTGTTCTTTTTTATCATTTCCTATTGATTTGATCTAGATCTTGAGGTTCAATAATCTGGAACCTTGTTTTTCTGCTTTTAGAAGTGGTTTGAGGAGAACTACGTTCACATTATGATGCCATAATTATGTATTCCTGACATCTGTGTTCCTCTGCAAGAGTATTTAGGATTTTTCTCAGCACAGAAGAATTACAAATAGCAGTATGTGAATGAAAGCAAATGAGATCACAACAAATTTTGACACACATAGAACATACACAGGATATGAAATGTACACAGTGGATACACTTATTCCACAAAAATACAGACTTATTAGGACTGGTAACTTTGCACTCCATTAACGGTTCTTACAGTCAAAGCAGAAATTTTGTTTCTCCTCTCCATTAGTGCCAGCTGATAATAAAAATTATTCTTCCAGCGAGGTTGTTTCCCTGTTACAGATTGAGAGTTTGCTAGTGAAGGGTCATTGTCTTGGTACAGGCACTGATTGTAGCAGTGGGTAAATACATAAAAACTTGTAATTTTGGCATAATCCTCCAATAAGACTGCTATTGAAAAAAATGTCATCTTCTCAAGCCTGTGAACATTCCTCATGGACAACCTCTTTGTGTCTTTTACTTTTTATTTCCTTTTCTGTCTTTCCCCTTGTCTTCTTTTTCTGATTTGTCATCTTCATATTTTTCTTTTTCTCGTTTTGTTACACTATCATAAGAAGGCGGTGATGTGGTGGATGCACACATATCCATTTTCTCTGGAGGTGAATTTTCACTTAGCTTATCAATAATCATATCTTTTTTGATAAGCAGATCAACCCCATCCTTTCGATACATAAAAGAAAGTTTCTTTACTGACTGTCTTAAAAGATAACGTCTATAAGCACGCTGAATGATACTAGCGGACACTTCCTCCTGTTTTCTTTTTAATGTAGTTGTAATGGGTTCATAGGAGACTTTTGAAGGATTGGCTGCCATAAACCGATCTTCCATCTGTATTCTAAGGGCATCCATCTCATCACTTTCCCCCAAAACACGCTTTGTGAAAGCAAACAAGATGTCAAGGCAGTGAATTCTGTCACCACTTACCATGGGCAGATCCATTCCAATAAGTTGAATTGTGTTTGGTTTTGGTATATTAAGAGGAGGATCCAGAGAAGCTGCAAAATCAGACAATTTGCTATATTCTATGAATTGTGTTGCATCTGGATCATATTTTTCCCAAACCTCATAGAACATCTCAAAGTCATCCTCGCTCAAGGGTTCAGCGCTTTCTTCAGTAGCAACACCAAAGTTCTCCAAAATCACAGCAATGTACATGTTCACCACTACCAGAAATGATATGATAATGTAGCTGACAAAGAAGAAAATCCCAACAGAAGGGTTGCCGCAGTCACCTTTCACAGAGCTCCCCGGATGATCTTTATGGGGGTCGCAGTCTGGCTCCCCACTGTTAAGAATTGGGGCTAGCAAACCATCCCAGCCAGCAGATGTGGTAATTTGAAACAGGCAGATCATGCTGTTGCCAAACGTTTCAAAGTTGAACATGTCATCTATACCAGCTTCCCTCTTAACGTAGGCAAAGTTGGACATGCCAAATATTGCATAGATAAACATGACCAGGAAGAGCAGCAGGCCAATGTTGAACAAAGCAGGAAGAGACATCATCAACGCAAAAAGCAGAGTCCGGATTCCCTTAGCGCCTTTAATGAGACGCAGGATTCGACCGATTCTGGCAAGTCGTACAACTCTGAACAAAGTCGGGGACACAAAGTACTTTTCAATCACCTTAGCTAGAAACATACCTGTGAAACATAAAAGGGTAACATTTTATCACAGATTACATTTTCCACAACAAAGTATGAATAAAGAACAACTCTACCTATGGGATTAGTGGAAATTATAATTGGAGATAAATTTTATCTGCTATGAGTAATTTTAGCTTTTTTCCCAGCACTCTTAAAAAAAAAACAAAAAAAAAAACTGAAAAGAATATTAAAATTGATATAGAATTATTAAGAAAGTTACTGCTCTAAAGTATGCTTTTCATTTCCTAAATAATCATTTACTCTAATATGCAAAACTTGACAGAGATAAAGCATTTGATAATTTGATACATGTCTTGTTATATTTCATTTTGAATATAAGAATTTCTTACCTACTATTGAAAGAATAACAACCACAAAATCAAAAATATTCCAGCCAATGGTGAAGTAATAATAACGGAGTGAGAACAGTTTGAGGACACATTCTCCCGTGAAAAGGACAACAAAGACCAAGTTAATCCAGTATAAAATATTTTGCATCAGTTCACCCTGGTCATCTGTTTCTATCATCATGGTGACCATGTTAAGACAGATGAGAACCATAATGGTGATGTCAAATGCTTGCTTTGTTACGATATCAAACACCAGACCCTGCAATTTGTTCTGAGGGGAGAAAAAAGAAAAGGTGCTAGTATCTTGTATGTGATGAACATCCTTTTCCTCCCTTCCATTTCCTTCTTCCACCCCCAAAATATACAACCAAGCAAAAGGCTGAAAAATCTAAGAAAAGCACCGTCCAGTAACTTCTTTATTTGCCAGCTCTAAGTTTTCCCCTCAAAACCCAACAGGCTTCTATTTCTTCAGATTTTTTGATTCTCTACTTCCTCAGGCATAACAAATATGAGAGATTCTTCCTGCAGAACAGAAATATGTACATGTTTCAATTTGGAAGGAAGGGCTAACTTGAATTAGGCCTAAACCTTTTTAGAGTTAAGGGAGAAATTTTTTTATATTTAATGTACTGCTGCAATTTCTTCCCAAATGTAGATGATACAGGCATAGCACACATTCTTACCGCTGGTCTAGGTATCGGTTTTTGTGGTTTCTTGGATCCCAGCTTCTTCATTGCATTGTAGTATTTCTTTTGTTCTTCTGTCATGAAAATGTCTTGACCTCCGAGGTAAAATAATAAAAATAGAACTGATTACAGCCAAGCCTTTAGATTCATTAATTCACAGCACTGCAGAACACAGTTTTTATGAATCATGTATTTATTCTTATACATTATTACCAAAACCAAAACATAGTAATTATATCAGAGATTGTTAAAATATCTGACAAGTCTTGATAGAAAAATAAAACAAATTAAGGAACAGAGAAAAAAAACAGAACTTCTATCTCTTTGTTATTAAAAAAAAATACATACCTGATTAATTCAATTAAATATTTACAAAAAAACTTGTTAAAATATACATTCCAGAGATACCTATAAATCTAACATCATAAACTCCACACTGTAAATCAATCAACCAGAAAAAAAAGTTTCAAAAGTAGAAAGATTCACCAAGAGCTGATATGCCTTCAGGGAAATCATATGAGAAAAAAGAATTTACTGATGTTATTTTTCAGGATACACGTTTTATCATGTGAGTACAGGTATCTGAGTTCAGATAGGGTTTTGCCACAATAATATTTCCACAGTGTATATGAGGCTTGATCATCCTCCTACATTGTACAGAGATCATCGGAAGCATGGCCTTACTCTGGACTTTCTTGCCTGAATAAGAGGACAGCAGTCTGAGTAAAAGGGTATCTAGACTGGTATGTGTAATACACATATGGAAACACCTGTCAGAAATACAATTTATGTTGACAAGTAACTTCTTTTTCTTCTTTCATGCATTTGTTTGTAAGTACATTCCAGGTATGCATGATGCCAAAGCAGTGACATTTGGAAACAAATTTCAGAGTCACAGGTGATCCTGTGACTTGGTCACACTGACTTTGTCAAATGCAGTGTCAATCTTATTGAGAAAGTAATGATGAATCTGGATGAAAATGTGTTTGAGTCTTTCAGCTGTGGCTACATATAGACACGAAGATTTACAAGTCAAAAGAGATCATGTTTAGCATGCCCTCCTCATAAGCCAAATATTCAAGTAAAATTCAGTTCTTAGAGAGTAAGGGTCTTGGAAGAAAACCAAGAAATTAATTTGCTGATTATTGTGGAAATGTGATGTGACTCTGTCAGGAGATTTTACCCAGCAAGGAAAAAAAAAAAAAAAGCTATAAAGGAACTGGCATTGAACTGGGCATTTCTTCTGCTGCCTCATTGACATAATGGCTATCAAGAGTGAACAAGTCATCATTGTCTCAGTGTGCTGTCCATAGGGAGAATAGTGGTCTCAAGATAAGATACACCTTATGTGCCTTTGAGGACCATAATAGGAATTTGACAACTAGTGGAACATTTTTTTTCCCCATGGGACCTAACGTAATAAAAGTAGGACACACATAGGGACCAAAGAAATGCACACAGTTTAGCTACTTGCAACACGAGGTCTTTCCAATTCATATCCCAACAACATTGCCCAAAATGGAAAGATCTCAGTGGTGTGAAGACAGAACAAAGACAAGAAAAATACTGCTGGGTAGCCACACACTGCATGATCTGCACATTTCTGTGAGCACGGGTGCATCTATAAATTCAAAACACAGGTAATTAATGTTTGCTAATTTGCTACACGAAACTAAAGAATAGGATGTAGACAGAATTTTCCCCAGCCTAATTGTTGTCCTTTGTGATATCTGCAGTATTTTACTTTCTTGGTGACAGTTACAACAGCTACAAATGTACAAGGGGTGTATAACACACTGCCAGAAAAAGCCCTTTAGCAGGAACCCTTCTCTGCCTTCTGAATCATAACGACTACAGTAGACAGTATCTGCCAAGTGAACTTAATAGAATTTATAATCACCTTATTACTGAGTAAGATCACCTTGTTACATACAGACTGCCAAAAACGGCAATAGCATGTATATAACCTTCGTCTTCCTCTCCAAGGATAAGAAACTGAACTACCTTCCTCTTAAGTACTGGAAGCCCCTGATGTTTATTGCAAGGGACGTGCAAACACCTTGGAGGATGAAGACGTCATCAGGTTTAGAACCACAAACTCATCCTTTCTATTATGTGGGTCTGCAGGTAAGAGACTCAAAGGATCTGAAGAAGCAACATATGAAGCTGCATACTCCAATCTCAAGTGTAAAGATTTACTGGAAGTTTCCACTGCAGTAAGTCTAGCAGTATCTTTTCTCAGCACAATGAATCAAACTTGATAAACCATCTAGAATCACAAATGAAGAAATCATGTACTGCCTTGCTATTACTTAGCTCACTTTTTAAAAAAAATCTATATTTCAGTATGATTCTGCTCCAAATGTGTACAGAAAAATAAGACTATTGTAGACCTTAGACAGCATTTATAGTTTAAATAGCAAGTAGAATTTAATTTGCCATCATAGTCTGCATTTTTATCTATTTAAATGCTCCTGGAGTTCTTGACACAATCCTGTGTTCATTTGAATAATAGAAACAATTTCAGTTGAAAAGAAAAATTACAAATTTTCAAACATCAACAATTTTCTTTCTCTTGCTGCTGTGGTTTCACCCCAGTAGGCAACTTGGCACCACACAGCCGCTTGCTCACCCTCCCCACCCCCAGTGGGATGGGGGAGAGGATGGGGGGGGGGGTGTTGCACAACGCAATTGCTCACCACCTACTGACCAATGCCCAGATGGTCCCTGAGCAGTGATCACTGTCCCCCAGCCAGCTCCCCCAGTTTATATACTGGGCATGATGTCATATGGTATGGAATAGCCCTTTGGCCAGTCTGGGTCAGCTGTCCTGGCTGTGCCCCCTCCCAGCTTCTTGTGCACCCAGCAGAGCATGGGAAGCTGAAAAGTCCTTGACTAGTGTAAGCACTACTTAGCAACAACTAAAACATCAGTGTGTTAGGAACATTATTCTCATCCTAAATCCAAAACACAGCACTATACCAGCTACCAGGAAGAAAATTAACTCTATCCCAGCCCAAACCAGGACACTTGCAAATTCAGTACTAACTCATGAGACAGTTTCCCAACTCTCTCTAATCTTACAATGCAGAGCAGTAGTTCTAGCATTCAGCTTGTCTGTATTAGTCTCTGTAATTGAGAAGGCCTTCACAGTACTGCTATACATTATCTGTTTATCAATTTTTATATTTGAAGTTTTTCATGTCCTCTTCTTCCCTGTCATCTATTTGCTTGAATTAAGTCATCTGCATTTTCACATAGCTTTGTCGCAGCACTGTAAGGGTAGGCGAAAAGCAATACATAACTTTCTGATGTACAACATATCATTGGGCTGTACAGGGACGTGGAGAACACTCAGACACTCTGTGTAAGTTTAAATTACTTCAAATGCCTTAAAAAGCAAAAACTATTATTTCATTATTTTGAATAGAATAAAATGAAATCTTAACAGCTGATTTCTCTTTTTTCTTTCTATTACTATGAGAAATTTCAGACACTCATATTTATCCTTGCATACATTTGCTGAATGCTCAATAACAATGAAGTGTTGTGAAAATGAAACACGTGATACTTATCTTCTTTTTTTGTTGGTTGAAGTTATCTATGATGACACCAATGAATAAGTTTAGGGTGAAAAACGATCCAAAGATGATAAAGGCAACAAAGTAAATATACATGTACAGGTTGTCCTCATACTTGGGCTGTTTCCCTGTCTATGCAACATAGAAAAACAGCAACACATCACAAATAACAGTTAAGACAAATTACAGAATACAGAGCAGAAACAGAAGTTGCATCCACCTGGACAGCAACTCCTTGACAAGGGGGGAAAAAAACAGCTGTTTTGGAGCATACCCTACACTGGCCTTATCTTTGAACCTGAAAATCTATTTAATACAGGTGTCTATAATTGCACACACAGACCTGCCATTCCTCCCCTTCCTGTCTGCCAATTCCTCTCTAATGACATCTGATGTTTCATGTAATTCCTACTAAATTTGACAGAGGTGTGCAAATCTCAAAAGCAAGTCAGTTCCTATGGACTTTGTGCAAATCAGGAACTGGATAGAGGAGAGATGCAAACACATAACAGCATTAACAAAAAACCAGGCAAAATTCAGCCATTTTATTTTTTGACATGGGTAGAGTCTGCAGCTCTGTATTAGCTATTGCAGGTGATGTCACTTCATTATTTAGGTTATTTTTGGAGACACATGTAAAACTTTTTTCCTAATCTGTATGACCTCAGTGACATAAATTAATAGGAAAACAGATTTCATTAGTTTTGTTATTTACAGATGACTTATTAAATTACCAATACTTTATGTAATCTACTGCTACATTTTTTTTAACCTATTAAAAGTATATGCACTTAACTACTTTATAGTGCATAGATTTATATCAAAAATTTATCATGGTTTAAAGTTTTTATTCTTTATATGTTACTTTATTTCAACTGCCATTCAAGAAGCATTACATAAATCTTAAATTTGTTTTCACTTAGTAAATTTTATATTGCACTCACTTCTCTAGAATCAACCGCAGCATACATGATGTCCATCCATCCTTTAAACGTTGCCTAAAAACAAAGTTTGTTAATATTTTCTATCAAAGCTCCATTTTTGTAAACATTCTAAATAAGACACTGTCTTTAGCAATATATTTGCACCCACAGAAATGAAGAGGAATAGTAAAAGTCTGGTAAGACACAAGTGAAGTATTTACTGTGGAATTCTTCCCCCTAATACTTAAACACTGAATAAATTCTAATCTTCATGCAAATTCATATAAACTCTATGTGGAATGAGTTGTAATCAATATCTGAGCATAACAGAAAGACTGCAGTTTATAACAAGGCTCTCAGTTCTAACTTTCTGACTACCGAAAAACTGGAGGAAGACTCCAAAAATCAGATACCATGGGCTGGCATTTTTCAGACAGAATACGCAAATAGTCCTAGAAGAAACTCCAGAAAATAAGTAGTCCCAAGAAATCTTAAGAAAATAATAGAATCATAGAATGGTTTGGCTTGGAAGGGACCTTTAGAGGTTATGTAGGCCAACCCCTCTGCCATGGGCAGGGACATCTTTCACTACATCACACATTTCCAGTGATGGGGCATCCACAACTTCTCTGGGCAACTTGTTCCAGTGTCTCACCACCTTATCATTAAAAAAAAAAAAAAAAAAAAAAAAAATCTACCTCATATCCAATCTAAATCTACCCTCTTCCAGTTTAAAACTGTTGCCCCTTGTCCTGTCACTACAGGCCTTGGGAAAAATTTTCTCTCTGTCTTCCTTATAAGCCCCCTTTACATATTGAAAGGCCACAATAAGGTCCCCCTGGAGCCTTCTCTTCTCCAGGCTGAACAATCCCAACTCCCTCAGCCTTTCCTCATAGGAGAGGTGTTCCAGCCCTCTGATCTTTTCTTGGCCCTCCTCTGGACCTGCTCTAAGACGTCCAATGTGTTTCTTGTACTGGTGGGGTCTCATGAGAGTGGAGCGGATGGGGAGAATTGCCTCCCTCAATCTGTTGGCCACGCCTCTTGTAATGCAGCCCAGGATATGATTGGCTTTCTGGGCTGCAAGCGCACATTGCCGGCTCATGTCCAGTTTTTTGTCCAGTATTCCCAAGTCCTTCTCTGCGGGGCTCCTCTCAATCCATTCATCTTCCAGTCTGTACTGACACTGGGGATTGCCCTGACCCAGGTGTAGGACCTTGCACGCGGTCTTGTTGAACTTCATGAGGTTCACATGGGCCCACTCCTCAAGCCTGCCAAGGTCCCTCAGGATGGCATCCCATCCCTCTAAGCGTATCAACTGCACCACTCAGCTTGGTGTCATCTGCAAACTGCAGATGTGCACTGAGGGTGCACTCAATCCCACTATGTCATTGATGAAGCTATTAAATAGCATTGGTCCCGGTGCAGACCCTTGAGAGACACCACTTGTTACTGGTTTCCACTTGGACGTTAAGCCGCTGACTGTAAATCTTTGGACACAGCCATCCAGCCAATTCCTTATCCACCTAGCAGGCCTTCCATCAAACCTACTCCTGTGATCTATGATATGAAGTAAAAACAAGGTATGAATGGCATGTTTACCGGAAACATTACATAGCTGAACCATTCTATGGAAGGCATGTTACAAAAGCTAAAAGCATTGCTGTCCTGTACACTGGTAATTTATGCAATTGCCTAGTGCTATTTAGCAATAGCTACTATTACTCCCTGGAGCAATCAGATGGTAGCCTGCCAGCACAATACTGACTACTAAATACTACCAGTTGGAAATTTTTAAAGACAGAATAATTACCAAGTACTTATGAGCACAAATATTTTCCCAGAAGCAGCTTGTCAAGCGAACCCAATTAGGAATATATGTTTCTGTCCTATTGGCTCCAACTTACAGATGCTGCCTCTAAAAAAAGGCTTGTGGTTAGAAATCTAGCACTAGTAAATTCCGCAACTGCTCATCTAGAGTTTAAAAACAAGCTAAAAATTACCTCCAAAAAACCCAGCTGACAATATTAGACATTGACTGGAGTGGGACTAGGAGGAATAATAAAAAGGGAAAGAAGAGAAAGGAAAAAGTGAATTTAAAAACTTTTTCTAAATCAATAGTTGGCTCTTTTCTTGCATGAAGATCAGATGAGCCCTAGAATCTATCTATTTGACTACCATGGTAAAAATCTAAGTCAACATGCCTCAACAGATCAAGTATATAAAAGAAAATTAATCCCAGCTGCATTTTTTTTACTAGATACTGTATTTCTGTAGAACGTGAAAAGGTACTAGCAGTTGGGTGCAAAGAAACTTTATATGCATCTGGTAGATAATAGATATTGCTTCTCTTCCAAAATGGCCACAGAATGTATCAGATTTTTACCATAAGCAATATTAATTAGCTTCATAGAACACAATTATAAAATCAAATCCCATATCCATTCATATATTGTAAAATAACACTGAAACTTGTGGAATTAAACGTTACTGCTACAAAATATAAAGCTGGAAAAATTAAATTATCAAAATCTATACACTTACTACTTGAAGCAGTGAAAGATAACCAGCTCCAACATTATCAAAGTTTACTTTCACATTTTGCCACCGGACATCCATAGCAGTGTTTGTAAGATTTTCACATGCAGTTACATCATTGACTTTCTCTGGTGAGAATGGCTCACCAGTCGTGGTGTTAACACAGCGATAGAACTTGCCAGCAAACAAATTTACTCCCATGATGCTGAAAATTAGCCAGAATGTAAGACAAACCAGAAGTACATTCATAATGGATGGGATTGCTCCAGTAAGAGCATTCACAACCACCTAGTAAATAAACACAGAAAAAAAACTCTTTAAAAATAGCATGTAGAGCAGTAAAAAGATTACTTTTTTTCCAAATATAGCAAAAGATTTAATGTAAACATTAAAATACATTGAAGTAATGACAACAGAAAAGGAATAACACGTGATACAGTCAAACACGTTACTGTTAGCCTTGAAAACAGACATACAGTTCAGTGTTCCTCCATGATTTTATAATTAGGCATATTTTTATGGATCTGCTTTACAGACTATTTCTTTTTTTCTTACCCTCATGCCTTCAAAGCGTGACAAAGCTCTTAGAGGTCTCAAAGCTCTTAATGTTCGGAGGGATTTAATTGCACCGAGTTCTGAGAAACCAAGGGCATAAGCTACCAAGCTAACCAAGGAGACCTAGAGGAAACAAAACAAAACAAAAGAACGTGTTTTTTTTTTAATGCCTCACAATACAAATGTAATGCCTAGAGGAAGAAAACTTTGATCTGGATATCATAAAAAAGTTCATAAGGACCCTAAGCTTCTAGCAAGAACAAATAGAAAAGGACAAAAAAATTTAAAAATTAATAGAATGTTGCGTGTAAATTTAAGAACAGTTTAAACAATAACAGTCATTAATCTCTGGAATTTTCATCACAAACAGAGGGATAGTTAGAAGAATGCACATCATATCTGCGCAAAATGAAGGGCAATTTGGTCAAAAAGAATTTGAATAAAAGCTCATCTTCCCAATAAACTCAGCCAAAGCCTGAAATGTACTGAAAACTTAATCCCATTCTACATGACACGTTACACTACTAGATAGCGCTCTACTACAGATGCATTATTATAGTCATGACAAAATGTGAGCCAGCAGCATTTGCTTCTGCTAATTTACACTTAGAATAATTCACATAATAACAGATATATGAATAACTAGTAATTCATATTGCCTGCAGATGATGACAGACTTAGAAGTGGTACTCCTAACTGTACGATAGACACAAAGAAATACCAATGTCAATACAATTACCTAAAAGCAATACACTCAAATGCATAGAACAATAGACAGCACTTTCCTGGGGAGTTATGACAGAGTTAGTAATTTAATTGTGAGCTATGGATTGTTGTCCTTTCCGACTACTGCAATCTGGATATTTAAAAATCATAATATCAAGTACCAGAAGAAAACCTATGTTTACCTCCATTTGGCAAAGAGCACTGTTTCCAGTGTTTGAAGTTCAAAACTGAAGTTAAAAATTCTAAGTCCAAGAATGATCAAGAAGCTGGCAGATACGTTTTCGAGTTATCTGCCTTAGAGTATCAAAATGGGTTAAAGAATGGCACATTACAAAATACACAGACAATGAGGAAAAACTGGCTAATTTTTTTGTCTTTTAAATGCAGCATGCAATGTTTTAATAAAATCAGGGGTGAGTTTAAAAAAATCAAGATGCGATGTTTTTTGTAAATCACACAAACTGTATAAAACCAAATTAACTCAGTGCAATATATGAAATACAAGTTAGTGATCACTACACTGCCTTATCATGGATAACTATATACTTGTATTTATGAAATAACCCATCTAAAACTTCAGATAATTCAGCTGCTGAAGTAACTATAATTAAGCCATGCAGTTCAAGAGAAGAAAATTTCATTAAAAAAAAAGGAAAAAAGAAACCAAGGAGAAGACCCAGGAAAAGAACACATTCACTGAGTGGAATGACCTTCGTTTATGCCACCAATCTGATTTCCTATACAAACTCAACTATAATACTCAGTTTCAGAAGACTGTTCCTTCTTTAAATGCAAATGCTAGACAAACATTTAGAATAGAAAGCATTAATCTATATGAATCCATCAAGACCTTAAGATCATTATGCCTTACTTTTATAATTCTAGAGAAGATACAGAGAAAATCTGTTTCAAGTATTCCTGTCAGATAACCATATTTTCTTAGATAACGCAGTTATGATATTTGCATATTTGCATTGCAAGAAATCCTCTTCCTGCAAGATTAGCACATCTCTACTTAATGACGCTGTAATTTTATCTTTCTTTGGAAACTAAAATACAATTTAACATATTGCTTTTTTCTGCTTGCTTTTTTGGAGGGGAGAAAGGAGAGGGAGGATAGTTCATCTCACCACACAGCGCTGATGGTAATTAAAGCTTAATTTTTTTGGCACCATTTCTGGATGTGTGTGCATGTGCATGCAAACACTTTTTTTTTTTTTTTTAAATAAATAATTTCCTCCTCTTCCTTATGCATGATCACGGTTTGGACAACTCCTGATACCAGCTCTGAACTTTCTTCCACATATAAAAGTGCTAACTGTAACGTTTCTGTGATATAAAATTAGAAAATAATATTATATACTTGCATCAATACAGTAAATTCAAAGGACATATTGTAACAAAAAGAAGGGGAAATGTAAAAAATACACTAATGATAGATGTGAGACAGAATCCATCCTCAGCGTCATTTCAACTTTCTGTTCTTGTAACTTCCAAATAGGGCATTTGCAGAAAAGCACATTGTTAACGTGAGGTGGAAACATCTTACTTTGGATTTGTTAAACTGCTTGTGTTTTGGACAATTAATGTGCCTTGAGATTAACTTCCTCCTTTAACATTATTACTCTTGCAGAAGAGAGGGTCTAACCCATAAGAATTTTTGAAACCTTCAGTACAGCTGGATTAACAGCTCAAAAGCTGGTTGTCCTGCTGTTTTCTGGTAAGACTCAATGATTTGTGTCCTCACCGAGTCTTCCACTCCAGATGGCTGTCTCCTGTTGCATTTACACATGAGGAAGCCTTATGCAGATTTCTTTCCTCTAAGGGTAGTTCAAGCAAGCTGTTGAACACTACACAATCCCATGTTTGTTCTTTTTCGTTATACCCTTTGAACTTGCACATGGAAACCTGAGCAAAACCAGCATTTGTACTTGTTTTGGGGCTAACTATCCTTTTCTGGAAACATTGTGAAAACCACAATGGGTAAGAATTTATGTTTGTATGTTATAAGTTCTTTCCCAAACAGGGGCCAGCTGGAGAGTTTACACCAATCGGTACAGAACAGTTTACCTAAAGAGATCCTATAAAATGTTGCCTCACTGTGCAACGCTTAATTAGACTGGTCCTGGTATGGCAAATTTGTTATAGGTTTACATGGATAAAGGCGTAGGACAGGAAGATAAAGCAAAGACAGATTCAAACTATCAGCAGCACACTGCCTGTTACCTAAACCAACAGACAAAATGCCAGCAGCAAGAGAAAGAGTTAAAGTTGCTTGCTACTAGCTGAAAACAATAACAAGTAAATTTGGCAATAAAGTCAGAAAAAGCTAAGCAGACCAGCACTGACTTTTTCAGGGAGATGGGCGGGGGAAGGGGAGGAGGGGGTTTACAATACAGGTGGTCAAACACTGGAAACAAATTGCCAAGTAAGGTGGCAGAATCTCCATTCAAAACTGGGTATTACCCTGAGCAACCTAATCTAACCTTGAGGTCAGAGCTAAGTTGTAAGCTGGCCCTGCTTTCAGCACGGAGCTACACCAGAAAACCTCCAAAGGTGCCTTCGAGCCTAAATTATTCTATGATTTGCCACCATAGGATCATAAGATACAGGCATTCCAAGCAAGAGTTTAAGATAGCTACATGAAAGCACTGAAATCACTGAAAATAGGAATAGCCCATACCTATCCATATGGAGATACGGTATGCTTTAGTAAAAAGAATTTATCTTAAACACAATTCAAGACCAACCTTTCACAATACAGGCTTGTACAAAAATACATCCATCTAGACGATTACTGCTGATTTCCCATTCATTATAAAATTGTCATACTTTTTCATTTAACATTTGAGTTACAATTAAAAAAAAAAATCAGAAGTCTATACCATCCATAAAGAAAGTGAATATATAAAAAAATAATAATATCTTCAGCCTCACTCAAAGACAGTCTTAACTTATTTTCCTTTGCCTTGTTGAGAGGATCTTGTTTTGCAGAATTTAATCTTAAGGAAAGGGGACAACTTCTTATACTTCCTAAGTTTCTTAGAGATCAATACATCAGTTCTGGAAATACACATTGACTTTATACTTTGTATAAGTATAAATTGGGTGTTTGCAACAGAAGGAATGAAGAGGACATGAAAGGAGACAGCTAAAAATTGCATTTCCCAGAGAAAACATATGTTGTATCTCATTTCACTGAGTTAGCCCATTTGCTCAGAATGGGCATTCTACGCCCCTGCCCCATAACTGATGCTAAAAAGAGAAGCACAGTTAAATGAGAAAGACAGGTAACAAACACTACTTGCACCTTTCCCTCCAAAAAAGTATTTTAAAAAGAGCATTAGGTAGGTTTCAATTCTATTGGTAGGGGACAAAACTTCTGTACTAAATCCCAGATTCCATCTGATTAATAGACCCCTGTCCATTTGTTGAATTTCCGCTCAAATGTCTATGCAAAGAGAAAGAACTCCTTTATAAGAACATACCATGCAATGTCACTAATTTCACTAATTTCTTTGGAGTGCAATTTCAACACTACTTTTTATTCTAATTGTTGAAAAACATTAATTCTGTCACCTAAAACCTGGCTTTTTTTCTGTTATAAGAATTCAGAGAGGCAACAAGAGGCATTCTCTATGATTGGAGACAGAGCCAAACAAAACCAAAATAATTTCAGCCTCTGAAAAGGAATCTTTAGAAAGTCATGGGACAACGAAAAGTGGAAGAGTTGCACTGAAATTAGCCTTGCAGCCTAGTACACAGTGAGCGCCATAACAATCAAAATGAGGACTGCAAATGAACGATTCCCACCTTTTTATATTGATCCATCAGTCATCAACTTTTCATTTTCCTCAATCCTTCTCTTTACTCCAGTTGCTGCCTCCTTGCCCACCCCCCCCAGCCTCTTCTTTTGCTGTCATCTTGATTTCCTGATACCATTCTCCCCTGCAGTTCTTTCCCAGTGAGTCATTAAGTCCAGGATCAACTGTCCTACCCCAACCCCATGTGCTCACTTAAATTTCCCTTGCCTTTCTGTGTCTGCTTCCTCCTTGTTCTCTGTCACCAAATCCATAAGACTGAAGTTCAATCAGCTGATAGTCCTCGCTCACTGGTTGGGACCCAGTGCAGTAAAACACAGACAGAACACATGGAGTCAATGATAGCATAAATATAAAGGCAGATTTAGTTACTCACTGAATAATTACAATGGAATCTTATTCACTGGTATGTCATTTTCTGTTCTTTTAAACCCAATTTATATTCTCATTGTATATATATGTATGAGATTGGAGTTACATAAAAGGACCTGCCTAAACAACAGAAATAGGTTACTTAGAAAGTATAGTACCTACATCAACAATCAGGAAGTCCAGCCAGCACCAAGCATTAGTGAAATAAGTTTGAAAACCATAGGCCACCCATTTTAACACCATTTCCAGAATAAAGATGTAAGTGAAGATTTTATCAGCATATTCCAGCATGATTTTTATAGTCTTGCGCTGTTCAATATATATATCTTCAAAAGCCTGTGAAGAATGGATTGCATATAAGTCAGATATTCATAGGTCTTTGCAAACTACAAATTAAGCCAAAAGAACTGAATTAAAAATGGTGAAGTAAAATCACTTGCAGCTTTAGATGTTTTACCTTGAAAAGCCAGCATGAGCAGAGACTACAATTTCATTTTTTCTCAGTTTTAGATTTTATCATCGCCTGATAATGGAATTACAATATAATGACTCAAGTTGCCAAAAAGGTTTTTAGAAATTTCAATAACAGCCAACACAGAATTACAGTTTGTCATCCTGAAAAGCCCAGTCAAGCTCAGTCAGAAGGCAGTCTCCCAATTATAATAAATTAAACTAACAAAAGAGAATAATGAGCTACAGTGACCAAATACCATGTTGCTGCTGATCTTTGTCAAATTCCAATATTGTGTGTTGGTGGAAAGGTCTTGGTAGTGGGAGGCTGCAGGGGTGGCCACTGCAAGAAGAGGCCAGGGGCTGCCCTGTGCTGGCTCCACAATGGACCACAGGAAGCAGCGGAGCCCATCAGTGAAGCTGGTGGTGCCTTTGGGAAAACATATTTAAGAAAGGGCAAAACACCACACGGCAGTATGGGGATGGAAGAAAAAAGTGAGAGAAACTACCCTGCAAACACCAAGGTCAGAGAAGAACGAAGGGGCATGGTGCTTCAGGTGCCAGAGCAGAGATAATGACAGTATATACCAAATCCTATGTCAATCAACAACCTAAAAGAAGCCAGTACTTAGTAGCTGTGTGAAGGACTAAATGTCACTAAGAATAGTATAAAGGAATTCAAGGATTCCTATGTAACAGTCTAGAAATACTGAAACTAAAACTAAAGCAAGAACATGATGAGTTCAGTATCTATACTGCTTTTGGGGACAATTTCGATTTAAAGTAGAATAATCATTCCCGTTACTGCATATAATCAATTTTGCATGATTCTTATAATTTCTTAGCAAGATTTTTAGTGTAATCCTTTTCATAAGCAACCTCACACACACGTATCACCTTGTTTTCATCAAAAATTCATCTGCAGAATGTTATCTGACAGAAGAATTTTAATGACTTATTTTATATGTATTACCCAAAATATTCTGGGAATTTAGTTCCAAGCTCTCTTTCAAGCCAACTTTGTATTTTTTTCTTAATGAACACAGACGTGTTATAATGCTGTCTTTCAGAAAACGTTTTTTATAGGCACTGTTTCTGTGGGTGCAAGCTCTACTTACCAGAGCACCACTGCTGAGAAGAATCATGAAGACAATGAATGTTTCAAACCAGTTGTGTTCCACTATCTTGTAGCAGGTTTTTCGAAGGTTCCACCAGATTCTTCCTTTTGTGCTTTCCATACTGCCTTTACAGCATTTAAACTTCCGTATACAGCCTAATAATACAAACAATGACAAATTGTTATATGGTAGAATTTTCATTATCCTGAAAAAGCAAAATCATGCTTAACTAGCTCCTGTTTCATGAGGTAGTCAGCTCTTCAAATTACTGCATGCCACTTAAAGCATCCTTACCTTCTCGATTTGTTACTTTGGATGTAGGAAAACTTGCATGTACAGAATTTTTCTACTACCTTGATGCTACATCAAGCTTAGAATCAAAAAGAGTCATCTAATTAAGCTAATTTTCATTTAGAAACACATTTTTTAAAGTTATTTTTATTTATATATAGATAGACAAAGAGCATATGAGAATATTCAGGAAGTAGAAACAAAGAGCATAAACACATAGCAACTTTCACATGAGCTAGTTCAGCAGCTTCTTTTAAAAATACTTTTGTCTCTCAGCTAAGGTTCAAATAAATCACACAGATGTAATCACCTTTTATTTTATTATACTGAGGAACGACCTCTGCTTCAAGGGCTGACTAGAATACCTCTTTCATGACATCAACAACTCATTTAACTGGAGATTATGGGAGTTTTTCCATGTGGTACAGATTTGTGGCAACCATCCACAGAATTCCGCCTCACCTTGGAGAGCTCCCTACCTTATCATGAGGCCTCAAGGCACAGTTTTCAATGAACCTCAGTATCTGCCTGGCTAATAGTAGTCTCCTTATTTCTTTAAAAATTATTAATCACACAGAAACATAACCAAGTTTAAACGATTTTAATGGGTCCCAAAGGCAGTATTCTAGTTTCCCTGTGAGTGTCATTAAGTTCATATGTTACAAGTAAATTACGCTATATTTCATCAGCTCGGATAAAACAGCTACTGCTGTGAAAAGAATGATTTACCGTACCTTCAACTACTCAAAATGCCTACATTGTGGAAAAATTAATCTTATGCCCAAGGATTGATAGACATCACATAATATAAGGATAAGGAAGAACTGTAATATAATGTGAAATTATTTGAGAAGTGTACTCCTTTTTTTTAATCAACAGCTTGATATATTCAATATCGCCACACATTCCAAAACAATTTTGTTTTTTTAAAGATGAGTGAAATAATATTTCAAAGGACAAGAGTCCTAGCCTAAGTGAAAGGTGTCTTCATAACAGTAAATCAAAAAGCACGGATAGGAGAGTTAATCCTGGAGCATATTTTGTTTTGAATGGTTTTAATCATGACTTAAAAGGAAAGTGAAATCTGTAATATCACAAAAATGGGAAATACATTCCTATACAGTAAATTTCAGTAGGATATAGCTATACAGAACTAAAATAAATGGCAAGTTCTAAGAACATGCAAGTATGCTCTTAAGACTTCTTTACTTGAATAAAAACATAGGATCTCATTCACCTGTTGCATCCCACATTATATTTATGCATCCCCTCCCCCCATTAATGGTGTAATGTTAAGATAATAACTCTATTATTTGAGTGAGACTTTCCAAGATCTGAATCATCCACTGGATTGCTTTCTAGCGCTATGAAGAGACCATGGGTAATCACATGATTCTGCTTTAAATGTCTCAGTGGAGTGAACCTGGTGCAGGGTTTGGTCTCGCAGATTTCACTATTAAATGTCATTTAAATCAACAGGATTACTGATTGCTGAGAATCAGTTTATAGAATTGTGCTTAGTGTTTATTTACAAATATTATCAATGATCACACACACACATATTTAACTTTGCATCAAACAAATGGCTCCACGGACTTCAGTATAACTGCCTACAACAAGCAAAATTAATCATATCATAAGACTTGACAAACTAGGATCTGGGACTGCTGTAGCAAATAGCTTCCTTGAACTGCCAATGCTTGTTGAAAACAACCAAAATGTAATTGCTAACCCCAAATTTTGTTTCCATACCTTCTGTAAAACATACCTTCTGTAAAGCACGCCTGTAGCTCTGATGCTTTTTCTGGTTCAGTTTCAGCTTTTTCTTCTCCAAAGAGAGCTAAATTAACTGTACTTCCTTCAGATGAGCTAGAAAAATTTAGCTTCTGAAAATAAAATTTGAGAACAGTTATACATTATTAATATTTCCATTTTTAGAACTGTAATTAACTTTAAGCATGCAACACGGTGTGCAAGTAATAATAAGAACAAAATTTGTCACCAGAAATACACACAAACATCCACATATAGCAGTCAATGCTGTTGAAATGTGCATAAATCATCCACTTTCTACCTAGAGATTGCAAGGCGTATCATATAATCTTTCATGGAATTTCAATATTTCTGGTCTAAATATAGTACAGTGTTATCATTCATCAAAGTTAACTACTATCAAGTAGATTTTCTGATGCATATTCTATTTATTTTGTTTTCTACTAGTATTTTCTTACTATCATTTCTCTTGCTACATTTTAAACCAATACCAGTTATTCTGTATACTTTGTAGCTACTTTCATTAGAGCAGCCATCTCAACCTCAAGACAGTAAATCCTGGCAGCAAAATACTTTAAATTGTGAACTGCCAGGATAAACTGTCCAAGGGAGAAAACGTAGCAGATTTTTCAGGACTGATTTTAATTCAGTGCCTATTATTCATAATATAAAGGAAATGAATTATCAGTTATTTTTCACTGGCATCTTAAACATCAGTATGATGCAAGCTAATCACTTATGGCATATATGACAATTTATAATAAAATTTGGTCACCTTTGAACACAGATAATTTAGTTATTTTTTTGTCTTAGGATCATTCTTATGTCCTAGATTAGAAAATGCTAAAGCAAAATCAGGATTAATATGAAACCTTGTTTCAGATGTGAATTTGAACATTACCCTCAACACATTCATAAAACAAATTAAGCCTGCCCTATCTTAACCCATAATTATCACTACCATATGAACACCTTTTATCTTTTTTCATATATACTGATAAGTTTCAAAAAGGAAAAAGTATGATAAATACATTTCAACTGGCATTAATTTGCATTCTGTTTTGCCAATGCACATATGTATTACATTGTGCATTCTGAAACTACCCATTAATCTGGTACACATACCTGTACAGTCAACACCCAGAAAGAAAGGATTTTGTTTTGTTTTAATAATTAAGATTACCTAAGTCACATCAGTATGAAAAAAAATTCTAATAAAGGAATAAGTTTTAATTTATTTTTTACTTTGTAATCTGCATGTGTATTGCAAAAATCCATAGTCTGGAGATTTTAAAGGAAGATGCGGTATCCTGTACACTTAATCTGAGTATGAGTACCAAACTAAGTCAAAGTAGTTTTGGTCACAGCATTCTCTGACATTTTACAATGTTATTATCAAGAAGTATATAACATCAGTAATGAAATCACACAACTATATGTCTGTAGGGAATGATGTCAGCACACTTTGTAAAACAGCCTCGGTTTTACAGAATTAACACCATTTTCATTAATTTAGCTAAACTTGCATGATTAAGAGACATTTAAGGTATAAAAGAGACAAGTTACAGGCACTATCCAATCAAGCTACATTTACACTTCAACTGCGAAATGTGAAAGGACAAAATTATTTCAGGTATTAAACAAATATTTTTTTTTTGCTATGTTTGTGAAAGAAGACAGAGACTTTAATAAGAAAAAGTAACCCAGCGTTCTGCATTAACTTTCATTAAAAATGATTCAATAATATTGCCTACTTTGCTACTACTTTAGAAACTGATTATCTGGAATAGAACTCCCAAATTACTCATATTTAATGTAAACACCTCTTTTCATTTTTAGTGGCATTAGCTTTAAAATATCAATATTCACAGCAAACATCTTTTCCTATCACTAATTCTACTGAACCTGAGGATAGCACTATGTACCTCCATCATTTTATTAATATGCTGCTTTCATCATTCCATGACATAGCACATATATTGCAAAATGTTGCAGCAATGGTGGGTAAACTGAAATAATGAATTGAATTATAAATCAAATTACTAATTTAAAAAGTATATATATTTTTAAGAGTCAGGAAGTTTTGTGTCATATTGGTTTTAATTTTTATTAGCAATATGAATAACCTGGGTCATTTGAACTGTAAGCTACTTAGTACACCGTTTGAGCAGATGACATGAATTCAACTGAAAGTATACAGATTTTTATGAATTAACAACATTAAAAGATGAACAACCATAAACGGAAAAGAAACTGAAAAGAATCAATGTGTTTAGAACATGAAGTTACATATTTAATATATGGTAGAAGAATCAGAGATTAGAGAATTTTTTTATTTTTAGTTAAGAAAGCAATTTTCTTGACTCTAGAAATCAAATTAGAGGCTCAATGAACAAAGGACAGGTAGCCTGATTCCCTCTTTCTTTTAAGGACAGTGTAGGATATAATCCTGTGCTTGAAGAGTTACAGATTTAATTAAACATTGGTTCTCTTTTTCATGTGGGGCGCTCATATTTTTCATTAAGATGAAGGTATCAAACAACAAAAAAAGCAGACAGTAAAAAGCAATATGCATAGAAGAGTTCCCTGTTCTAATTAAAAATTCAGTTAGTTTCTTTGCTATGTACAAAGTTTGCAGAGATCTAACTAATTTTGTGAATCACTCCAGGAACAGGACTTTTAGGAAAGACAGAAATGTTCATCCTTCACCTTCCAGGGCATGTTCAAAATTTACCAAACTAAGGTAAGAAGGCCTCATTGTATATACACTAAGCACTGGATTGAATGGGTCAACTCAGGTACTCAAAAGTTGATTAGCTTCCTTCACATTTGCAAATCAGCAGCTAAAACATTTTTGTTAGAGAAAATTCTTTCAATATAATATCTTTTTTCTTTTTCACTGTTGGCAGTGAAAAGCTACCCAGATTTTGAACACATTATTTTTTTCATTACAAATATCTACTGTACTGTTATAAGGTCAAAATTTGGAGCTCATCATCTTTCTTTTTTCCTGAAGGGGTCAAAGTATGATGGCACAAATGCTTGCAAGAATAATGTCACTACTACAAATTGTCCCACTGAAGCCACTTAGGATTGCTTGAGGTAATTAGTAAAGAGTCAATCTTCAGTGAAGCATCATTTTAAAAATAATAAATGAAAGTGTACACAAAATTGCAGATAATGACTTTAAAAAAACCTCTGTAATAAGAGCTAATAATAAGTAGGCGCCTGATTATTCACATGATGCAATCTACTGTGCATTCCACTTACAAGTCATTCACATTTTGATATTCAAATAGTAAAGGAGAATCTGATATGTTTCCCAACCTCCAAAGCAAAGAACAAACATACCAGCAATGCAGCTGATAATACGAGGAATAAAAGGGAAACATCGTCTTGTGTAATTAAAAAAAAAAACAAAACAAACCCACAGGAAGACTGTGCTACATAATCTCATCTCATTTGCTAAAGGTGTCTGTCTGTCTCTCTCTCTCTCTCTCTCTGTTTTCTTTTTAATTTAAGTAGACTGAGTCTCTTTCTGCTGGAGAAGGAGGTAAACAACTGCAGTGAAGTGTGAAAGATGATTGTTGATAACAGCGCTTTGCAGAGTATGTTCAGGAGCCTCTTAGAAAAGAGGATCCAAAAACATTACTATGTAGAAATGCAACAGAAAACCTTAGCACACCCGCGTTACACTGCTTATATTCCATCAATTGAATATTTTCCTGCTTAATCAGATCTATTTTCAGCAGGAAATACTTCTTCAATAAAAACAATCTCATTTTTCCATTTAGTCTCAACTATTAATTAAACAACAAAAAGGACACAAAGCACATTTTTTGTAATCATCATCTTTACTACATCAGCTTGACTTATCACTGAGTATGGTACTGTTCAGTGTAAACACAGTTAGCAAACCCACTGTTATTGAGATCTTTTTGTTTATCTTTTTTGAATGAATAAAAGTAAGTGTGTCTATAAATAAGCCTTGCAAATTATTTACCTTTTAAAGAAACCAAAGGTATTGTCCATAGAAAATACTTAGGGTTTTTTCACCAAACTAAACCCAAAACCTACCTCCCCTTCTCTACGTAACTTAGAAAAAAAATGGCATGCATATCTATTAAAAAAAAAAGGCATCACCTTATTATGCAAAGAAGGTTACAGTAAGACAATGTGACATCCAAATGAAAAAGATTCAAGTATTTTTCAGTCAAATGATTACAAGCCCCTGGTTTACTATTTTTCATGCTGTTCTACACCTGTCCAGATTCATGACAGCAGAAGCTTGAAGCAGGAGTAGTGTAACATAAATCAGAATCATCCCCCCATACTTAGCACCAGTAGGATGGGATACTACCACATTCTAGTGTCCCCTACTTAAGTGCCTTTTCTAAAATGGTTTGGAAAAATGCTTAGAAAGATATTTTTCCATTCCATCTTTCTGAATAGCTTACAGGCCCCCTGGGCACAAAGTGAGACCTGAAATATTTCCAATATATAATACGGTGCAAAAGAATACATGAAAGATAATGCAGGATTCCACAACAAAACCACGGGAACAAAATTTGTATTTGGAAAAGGAATACCTCAATGACCCCTGGACCTCAATGACCTCAATGGCAAGGAGCAGAACTGCCTAGCTATTCAGAAGAGATCATCAGGAATAAGAAACATAGCTTGGTACAATTAAGGTTTGTTTTACAGTTCCAGAGTTCCTGAGTTTAGAGCTTTGGGAGGGTACTAGGTTCCTATTTTGTCTTTTTAACAATTGTCTTAATCTTAGCCTTATCCTGGATTTTCCTAATTTTTATATTTCTTTCTTGCTTGAACTTCCTTATTTATATTGTTTTAAAACACCCAGATTTATTTAGACACCTACACAGAATCCTACATAGAATTTTTGCTTGAAATTATGTTCTATGTCTGTCTTTCTAAAAATAAAGCAGCTGGATTAAGTTCACAAGGAAACAATTACTGACGATGAAGAGAAAAACTGATATAAATGATTCCCTAACTTCCAGTCTTACAGACATACAGAAACTTCGTGAGTAGAATATAACTGAATTATTACCTCCATATTAAAAAAGACTATGCATATGTATAAAAAAAAAAAGATATGGATTGTTCCTAAGAGCATATCTTTCATCCTACATTTTAGCTTCTCTTCTATGAGAAAACTAGAATGTAAATTATAAAAACATTGAGAACAAACATGAAACAATTTATGTCAAAAGATATAAATATATTAGCATACAAGTAATTGTACATATGTAATATGGTTATGCCACGGAAGTAGTACAGAAAATATCAAAGATGTAACAAGGAGAGAGGAACATGTTGGGGTTGCCCACAACCATGCTGTGACGTGAGTCATGGGACTCAGCTTACAGAGCGGCTGTGCATGTTTCCACTACATTGCAATGGATGGGGAAAAATATATTGTAGCTGAGTAGCATGCAGGCCAATCAATCTCAAAAGTGATCATATATGTATGATTTGTTTAGGTAACCTGTGTAAACGTGCTGACACGTTGCTCTGCCTGGTTAAAAAGCACCAGATCTGCATTCTTGACTGATCCAGCTTGATTTTACTCCTGTGAGAAGTAAGAATGGTACGCAATGAAGTTAAAACACGGTACCCTTTACATTGTTTGAGTTCTGGAAAGAGCAGAAGTATGGATTCCTACTTATTTAAAAACGTGTTTTCTAGATATGTCACACATTTGCAAAACATAGTATTCATAGCTGTTGATTAGAGCTTTAAGCATATCCAAGACATACTGAAAGAGGTAATATTAGCAGAATATCTGAAGCTCGTAGATGTATATTGGACTTGGGCCTGAACTTAAAAAAACCCCACAAACAAACAAACAAACCCCTCCCCCCCAAAAAAAAAAACCCAAGCCAAGAAGACAGACAGACACACCCACACTATGTATATTACAGCTTTAAGCATCTTCTAAATGATAGCAATTAGACCTTTAAAATAACAGAAATATATTTTTTCCTGCATTTCATTTTCAAGGTTATTCCTGGTCTTCACTAGATACCAAATACGTATCTAGAATACACTTTTAGAAAGAAGCCACAGGCAAAACAAAACAAAAAATATCAATCATACCAGGTCAAACACGAAAACTTCTGGGTAAGCAATTTTTCCCAGCATCATTAGCTTTTTTAACTGCATGACTTAAGAAAAAAAAAAAAAAAAAAAAAAGGTTTCAAACAGTTTAAGGTGCATTATGGATTTTAACAGATACATAGCAATATAAAAATGAAAACCCATGCCTAGCAATAAACTTGTAATTTCCTCAATTACCTCACATCTGTCTTTTACTAGTCTTCTGGTGTAAATCTAATCTCACTTCTCAATAATGACTTCTCAAAGGCTTATCAAATAACATAGCTATCTAACAGCTCCAATATAAACTGCTCCCACTTAAAGAGGAAGTCTGAAAGAAAGAGCTGAAGTAATCTACAAAATGAAAGACAATCTCCTTACTGATTATGAACTAGTGTACATGAAACGCTTTTTTGTTGTTAATTTACGTATCTCCTATGGTTGTCTTTCAACTACGCCAATCCCTAGCCACTTTTCCAAATCTGAGTTAGTTAAAATGAATACTAGGTAATAGTATCTTGTAAACAGCTAATGCTGATGTTTAATCTTGAATATCAGAGCTGAGAAGGCATAGATTTTGTTATCCAGTTCTTAAATATAAAATAGTGAAGAACCAGGTGTCTTCAATTGCTGAATAATTTTCAGGTAAGGGTTAGATTTAACACAGTTATCAGAGCAAGAGTAAATTACCTGGATTCATCAGATATTCCTCCAACAAAACCAAGTTTTATTAAAACACACTAAGGCCAGTATCCTTTATTCAGATTAATAATACATAAAAGATGTAGCAGCTGCTCAGCAGACATTATAGCTTCCTTACAAAGCACAGTTAATACTTTAAAGCAAGTTATGAATATTGTTTGCTTTGCTTTTAAGAAGCCTCTTAGTAATCTAAAGTCTTCTCAACTGAGAGGTCAACATAATATATGGAGTAACAGAACCTCCAAAAACAGATGGAACAAACGAAGTGTCAGGAAACAAGCTACTGAAATAATAAATGACTGTAATACTATTGAACACTGCACTCTACAATAAAAGAAACACCTAAAGAGTCACCTTATTACACCTTTCAAACTTAAGCTGAATTTAACTATACTTTGCTAGAACAAACTTATTTTCTAAAATTTGGAAAGAATATGGGCAAATTCATTGCCAGATCAAAACAAAACAATCAAAAACCTAAAAAGTCCATAACCAATCAAATAAAAAAACCCCAAAACCCCAAAAGAAAACAAAACAATCCAGACAAAGCAATCCAGGCTGGAGTACGGCTGTCTGCACAAGCAGTGACAGTCCATTAACATCATCGTGTCTTCAGGGCCAGGGGAGTTGATACCAGACACAGTCTGCACTGGAGTCACAGCATAGCAATCTGAATTTTCAAAGTATCTCAGTATCCTGCTGAAATCCATGACTTTGCTTCCCCCTCTCAGTCTGCAGCTGCTGACAAATGACTACTTTCCTAAAGCAGACCCAGTTTAAGGTCAGGCAGTTGTCTTTGAAGTGACTGGTTCAAAGCTCCCACAAACAAGCAAGAAACTAATATTTTTTCATTCAGTAATTTAATTTTTTCTCGTAATTTTTAGTAGACATATTCACCTTATAATACTGCCATTATTCCCTTCCCCAATCATTTCAACTTCAGAACTCAAAAACTGTCGTTATTGCCCTCATTAGCCTGAGTTAGCACCTCTGTTAGATTATTCAGTATAAATAATGCTGATTTCTGTAGAATTCAGTGAGCTTTAAAAATCAGATGCAAAGGGTATTAATATTCTTTATTAACATCTCTTCTAATCTTTTTAAATAGCAGTTTACTTTCATCCTTACTTCACGGAAATATTATGATTATATACAAAAAACCATGTCTTTTGTCTGTGTTTATTCTGTACACATATACTAGTTTGTCTATCCAACTAAAAATTTGGAAAAGTTTGTTTTCCAAAACCCTTTTATAAATGGGTTCGTATATGTTTATACAGTTCTGCCTGGATTTCCTACTCTCTTTAGCTCCACTTTCTCCCTTCAGTTTATTCACTCAGTACAGTCCAACAATCTCAAATCACAATCGCTTCCTATTTCTAAGCAGGAAGAGCCATACTATGAAAGAATACAATTGGTATAATTCATTCATACAAAATATAAAATATTTACATCTTACCTCCTTGCTTTCCTCCAAATCTGAGTCACTGCTAAACTCTTCTGTATTTAGATGTTCAAAATCAGATTCTCCAACAGCTATTGGTACTGTAACAGTAAGGTTCGGGTTGTTTATGAATGATGTATAATCACTGCCACCTATAATACTGGTCATTCCATTCTCATTTTTGTGATAATTTGTATCTCTCCTTATTTCAGCAACGGTACAGTTGGAAATGCAATGGTCTCTCTCATTCAACTGATCTGTTGCTGTTCTTCGATTTACAACAGCTTGTTTCCTCAAACAAGACTTTTGGACACATTCACTTGCTTTTTTCTTCACATAATCTATTCCCTTCTGAATTCTTGCAACAGCAATCTGTAAGTTGTTCATTTCGTTATCATCCTCTGTAGGAGAAAGGCTGTCTGAACTAAATGAACTCAGCAGCAAGGCCAGAAAAAGGTTCAATACCTTTAAAAAAAAAAAAGACAATACAGCTGAATTTTCTCACTTAATTTTTCATTCATATGCTGCTTCTATCACCCATTATGAACTTAGGCTTCATGTTTTCCTTTGCTGTTTATGATTCTGGAAATTACACGGTAAATAAAGTGTAAATGCAATTTAAGCACAACACCTGCCCTATACCCCAATGCAGGGTTTTCTGTGGTTTTGCATTGCTGGATGACTATGAAGACACTTGTAAATTCTTTTCCTGCTCATGTTTGTAGAAGGTCAGAAATTAATGATTCTTTGGCACTGACTGAACAGATCCAAAATGTTTACTTCTCTGGCCTAGGGAAGCACTCTGCAACAGCAGACAGAGCTGATCTGTGCAGAAAACAGCTTTCTTAAACACTGGTCCAAACTCACACAAATATTTTGCTGTATGCGACTTAAAAAACGTGAAGCACACCCTGTCTCCTAACCCCCAAGTCATCCTCTTCCAACGGCAAGACAAAACATAGAGTAGATACCAGTTATACAAGCCCAGAGTTTACCAGGAGCTGAAATGGTATTAGGATAGCCAAAGCAGCAGGGTACCAGCTCCTAAAGCCTCTTAAAGCTCTTCTCTGCAGCTTTGAAGACAAGAGGGGAAAACTATGTGTTGGAAACACAGAAAGACAACTGGATAACAGAGCCCTGAACATACAGCAGAGATTGTCTACTCATGTAAGAAATTCTACTAGAGCTACAGCATAAAATCAGAATACAGTAAATACTGTGAAAAAATGCACAGAGGTGGATACTTCATTCCACAAAGTTCCACCTTCTGGTTTAGAAAACTAGTTAAGGAGGATGTTTTGTTTGGTCAACCAATTTCACAGTTCTTTTCATTATAAGACAATAGATTTGTAAAAAATCCTGGAGCAAGTGGCTGTGCCACTAGAAGTAATGCATGGCTGGTTTAAAGATAATTAGCTTATTCTTGTTGTTAGGTATTTTATGCCTAAAGAATGCCTCCAGGATGGCTAATTTAAAATCTCTTTTGCTACTGACAGCTGCCTAAAGAAAAGATGTAGAATAATAAAGGAAGACTCAGTAAGCAATGAGAAAAGCAGAGCAAAAGGTGGAACAATGAAGGCCTCAAATACTGGTGAGTTAATAAATATAAAACATATTTTAAAAGACAAATTTACACATGGTAATGTACAAACTGGTACAGATCTGATGCTTTCCTCTGAAAGAGAAAAAGAAGATACAATACAAACTGCTTTAAAAGTGTATGTAAAAAGCACTTAAGAAATAGAAAGCAAAAAGGTGAAGAGGTGAAAGAAAACATTAAGTATTTGAATCTGTTTTTTCTGCAGAACTACTGCCTTCCAATTCACATTTCCTCACTCCATTTGTGTAAAAAGTTGGCTGTGCAGCAAGCGGGGATCAAAATGGCTTAAATTTCAGAGCCTAAGACTGTTAAAGCAGTCTTTTAGACAGGAGAGAGCAGACAAAGTAAAAAAAAAAAAAACAACAAACAACCTGGTTATGTGTGATTGGAGGTGATGCCTCAATCAGTTAGGGAGAAAAGGCCCAGCTATGTTCTCTTCTGCAAACAGCAAACTCCCATCCTGGGAGCATAACACTTGCGGTGCCTTTGCTCTTCTCTCTCTCTCTCTCTCTCTAGGTAACCAGGAGTAGTCCACAAAAACCTGAACATACAATGCTTCTCTCTCTCACCCATATTCTCTGAATTGCACTCCAGACCCCTGAGGCAGCTTATCCTCCAAGCTAAGGATTCTATATAGGATCAGAGATCTAACAAACAGAAAACTCTATTTCAGAACCCATACTTGTAACAAATTCAAAATCCTAAAAAACATATTTAAATAACACATTTAATAATGCTTAAAAACCTCATTACTGGTTCTGTTTCCATTCTTTCTCAATGAATTCTCAAATTATTTTGTCCACATACCACTAGATTTCCAATCACCATAACCATCATGAAGACAGTAAGGCACATGGGCTGGCCTGCAACTTCCATGCAGTCCCACATCGTTTCTATCCATTCTCCACACAGCACTCGAAACACAATCAAGAAAGAGTGGAAAAAGTCATGCATGTGCCAGCGTGGAAGTTCACAGTTCTTAGAGATCTTGCAGACACATTCCTTGTAGCTTTTCCCAAACAGCTGCATCCCAACCACAGCGAAAATGAACACAATGATGGCCAGCACCAGGGTCAAATTCCCCAGAGCCCCCACTGAGTTGCCAATAATTTTTATCAGCATATTTAGAGTTGGCCAAGATTTTGCCAATTTGAAAACTCGCAACTGAAAAACAAAAATACAGAGACGTTATTTGCAGTAGTTACAAAAACACTATAGAAATAAACAACAGATTATGAACTACTGACTCTCAGCAATAACAAAAAGAAGAAATTTCAATATGTGTCCAACAACCATAACTTACACAGAAATAGGAGTTTCATAAAATCCACACTTTTAAAGCTTAATAAATTTTAGACTTTGCTCTTTTTTTGTGTAGCATATCTGTATTCTTTTCTACATGAAAGAAACAGCACACTGGTTGAATTTGTTCAGATAGTGAATTCTGAACATGGCATACATCTCAACCATTATGTGCAGAAACAAATTAAAAAAAAAAAAAAACCAAACAATAAAGCTCAACAGGATTCTAGTGAAGGAAAATAAAGGATTCTGAAATCCTTGAAGAATGGAGTCTTCCAAAAGAACACTGCCTCCAACAAATTTAAAACGGATCAGACAGACCCACAGTCTGGAAATAAAAGCCAAATACAAGCCCTAAGTCAAGCATTTCAACTTATGAAGGGGAAAAAGTATAATTCACACTCTTTCGTACCCATAACCCACCCAAAATAAAAAAGGTATTAAACATTTTTTGTTTTCAGATAAAAACAAAATGGAAATGCAAAATGGAAAGAGACCACAGGGAAAGAATGTCTCATAGCTCATTTCTCATTTTTAAAATAAACATATTTTTTCTAATAAAATAAAGCATTCCTTTTTTTGCCAAGGGGGAAAAGAAAAATCAATCTTTTTTAAATTGAAAAAAATATTAATTTTATAATTCATATATTTTAGAAGAACCTTCTAGTCTTTTTGCAATTTCCAGATATGGAAGGAGACAGAAGACTACAAATGTTTTATTTATTTATATTTCTCAATATGTGCTAAATAAATTGTACACTTCACTGTGCTTTACCCATCCATGTTAAAACAATTACAATAAAATTATAGCTCTTTCCCTTGAAAAAATACTTAGTTGCTTCTGAACTATAAAACGACACACACTATTCAGTGATAATATAAATAATTTTGTAAAACATGCTTGCAGAGATATCCTGTGATACTTAGCAAAAAAAATACATAATATTACTAAAAAGTGTCTTATTTATGTAAGTACAGTTAAAATACAAATATAATGCATTAATTAATGCAGATATATTATTAACACTAATTTATTTACCAATCTGAATGATCGGAGAACGGATAATCCATCCACATTTGACAGAAAAAGCTCCACCAAACTAAGGGTAACTATAAAACTATCGAAAATATTCCAGCCAACTTGGAAATAATAAAAAGGATGCATGGCAATTATCTTGAGAACCATTTCTGCTGCAAAAATTCCAGTAAAAACCTGAAGGAAGAACATTTATTGTTACTTTATAGATGAGTATGAGTAAGTTGAACCAGCAGGTAAAGAACAACTTAAGTAAGAAGTAACAACCCTCTTACAGCAGGATGTCAGTAAGGAAATTCTCACAAGCTGAACGTCACAGAGAAGATAAGTGGCAACATCAAAATGAGCTGTAGCATATCTCTGTTAACTTTAGTTAAACTCGAGATGCATTTAGTAACTAGTGAAGAGTAAACTATTCCTAACAGGCCTCCTGTTTGCTCCTCATATCTGGCATCCATCTAATTAAAGGAACTTTCCTCAGCAAGGTAATAACAGTTGCTCTTGCCACAGCAGAAGCTGCTTTAACAAACGTGTGTGGAAAAATATGAATTGGTCATAAATTAGAGAGTGATGTGCTATTAAATGAAGTCTTCATGAGAACTCACAGATACAGTAAGCGTATCTCCTCTTTCTAGCTGCCAAAAAAAAAAGGCCAATTGTGCTGAGGCTCATGTTTGAAGTAAAACTCCTTTCTGCCTCTGAATGCCTCTGATGCCTTCTGAAGGAGAAGGCAAATGTCTCTGAAAAAGGGAGTAAATTCATTGTATTTACTGTAGATGTATGAACATCAGTATCTACAGAACTGCATAAATTATTATCTTTTATTAGAAAGATGAACAAACTTTAAAAAAAATCAGGAGCATTTGGCAGTCTTTAAAAGATAGTGCTACACAGTCCAAAAAGCAAGAACTCAACCACTGAAACTACACCTGTATTATAGTGGTATTTTAGCTGACTGGGAGTAAACATAAATTCTTATCAGCACGAAGGTACACTTACACTCATACAGCTCAAAATTAGATTAATATTAAGCTACTTCATTGCATATGAAAGGAAAAAAATGGTTGTGTTTCCTGGGTAAAGCACGCAGGCATGATCATAAGACAATCCTCTGCAACAGCTATTGATCCTCACCTATTCATCTTCCCTGCCTTTTTCCTCAAATACATCCTGAATCTATTTTAAACAGCAACATGACATGATTATCTTCCACAGACAGTGATCTCTGACTCCAGGTTAAGGCAAAAACATTGAACTATGTTTGTATTGGCTAAAAATATCAGCATACAATTTAAACATTGACACATTAACAACTCTGGATTTAACCTGAATATGTTCCCAACATGTCTCGAATTTCATATATTCTAATAATCAAATTAGTTTATTCTTTTGCTACATCATAATCACCAGAATTACCACTTACAATAAGCATAAGTTAAGAAGTATAGCCGATAACATTATCTGTATTATTGCCATTATAAAACAAACCAACCAACCACCCCAAACCCCACCCCAAACTGTGTCCACTAGGGAACAAAACCCAACTGTCTCAACAGACACTCTTGGAATAAGTCACACATTCTTTGCCTTCCAAATTGTTATGGACCAATCAAAGCAACATTCTTCATGGAAATACAAAAATAACATAAAAGTAACAGTGCAAAATAATAATCCAAAATAACATCCAACTCCTCTTGTGTTATCAGTGATACTTACAATAGAAAGGATGTAATTTGGCTCCTACTTTTTTGTAATACTAAACAAAAACAAGTCAGATTTCTTTCGGTTTCATGCCATTCAAACTCTGGTTGTTGAAAACTCTATTTGTAGAAATTTGAATATAGAAATCAAACTCTTAAATACAACATATATCAAAATATATTTTTAGACTATTTTTAGTACAATTAAACCTTTCACATTTATTTTATGGAACGATAATAAAAGTAATTCTATTTCAAAGAGAAACCAGGTTCCAAGTGTATCTAGTTACGCAGTTTAATGGACTTACCTGATTTCCTATTTTAAGTACATTATTGAATTCAGGAGTCATTGGATAATGTTCCATAGCCATAAACAGCGTGTTTAAAATTATGCAAACAGTGATAGCCAGATCAACAAATGGATCCATTACAATAAATTCAACTACATTCTTTACTTTTAACCAGGGCTCCCAACAATTCCAAATTAAGAAAGTGCGGGCGAACTTATACCAGCAAGGTGGACATTTTTGCCTGGATTCTTCAAGTTCTAGGAAAAAAAGAAATGTATAGTGATCAAGTTTTGGAGAAAAGAAAGATAAATTTTTGTTTATCTGCTTTTTCAGGTTTTAATCCTTACCCCTGGAACCATTAAGGATGTTTGGAGGAACCTCCTCAGATTTCCAGGAACTTAACTTATTGTTGCTGACTGAAAAGGTTTTAGAAGAAAAACTTCAAGAGTTTTCAGCTAATAATTGAAAAAGTTGCCTATTTTTAATATCATACAATCTTGTTTTAAAAATACATTTACGCGTACATTTAGGGACAGTTTTCTCAGTAAAACTTCCAACTTCAGAGTTCTCTCAAATGTGTAATTATTTATTTTCAGGAAAAAATAAGATTCATTTCACCATGAATAGGTTTCTGAAAACTATTCAAGCTTTTTCAAGAATTTCACTAATAATAATTTAACTGTTCCAAATAATCCTACTACAAATTTCCTTCTCCATATTAACTAAGGCCTGGCCTTTAGTTTTCTGTAACTTTTTTACAGTATAGTTAGTGGAAAATTTATCACAAGGCATTTCTTCCAATAATGGTATTGCTGAACATGAATAACTAGTATAAAACACATACACATTATCTATTTTAACTACAATGTGTTTCTTAGTTTAGCCTGCTTATCAGATTCCTTCATTTCTTTTTTCACTAGGTACATGCACTTCTGTTCTATTATTCAGTATATGTATTTGCTACGGCTACATATTTTTTGTCTTCTGTATGTGCACTGTGATACAACACCTTCCAGCAAGTCAAAGACTACGTCAAAAAAGTTCACGCATCTGCAGTTACAACGCACCTTCCATTGTATTTGTGATAATGCCAGCTATACTCATGGCTCTTTGCCTTAAATTAGGATCCTCCAGCAACTCCATTGGTATTTGATATGAACTTGTACGCCTCTTTTTTATTTCTATTTCTGTAGTAGTGCTCTATTAAAAAAAAAAAAAAGGCACGCAAATTAAATTCAACTTTCGAAATACTGCAAAACAGGTATCAGAAAGACTCTTTAGTTTCAATTAATTCATAATATATAAAGCTTTTTATTTAAGCATTGTTACATCAGATTTTTTTCCGTTATATGTATAACATAAGCCTAGTATTTTTTTAAATTACTATTTTCAAGTTATACTTCTGAATACTGTTAATACTTATAAAATACTAAAAAAAGATTTTGATATTTGGTTCCCAGATTACCATTCCATTATAGTTAACTACTATTAACTCCACATTAGACAAGGAAATTTTGGAGGAGGCCATAGCCAAGGAAACAAACCAAGATCGTTGCAGCACTGGAATCAGCAAAATTCCCAGTTCCCAGTTCCATGCTTTCTCTACCAATATTTCACTTCTAAATGAGTTCAATCACAAGATACTTCTAAGAAGTGATTTAGGCTAGGAAGTTTTCTGCAATAACAATTATTCTTTAAAAGTAATTTTTATAGATCAGTCTTGATCTCTATACCAATTCAAAACTAATTTAAAGGATATCTTTTACATTGAATAGCTATCATCTCTGACTTATTTTGTGTTTCAGCTGAAGAAACAAAAGACCACCAACTTCATTGACCCAAAAATGAATACTTGTTTTAAAGTATTTTATTAAAAAAATTTGAAAGCTGTGTTATAGTTGTGTCATTGAACACACCTCAATTATCCCTGGAAATCTTCAAGGCCAGGCTGGATGGGGCTTTGAGCAACCTGGTCGAGTAGAAGGTTTCCCTGCCTGTGGCAGGGGGTTTGGAACCAGATGATCTCTAAGGTTCCTTCCAACCCAAACCATTCTATGATTCTATGATAAAGAAGTTTTGAATGTATTCTCTTTTGAATGTATTCTTTCATTCTCCTGGAGAAGCTGGCTGCTCATGGCTTGCATAAGCGCACTGTACGCTGGGTTAAAAACTGGCTGGACAGCCGAGCCCAGAGAGTGGTGGTGAATGGAGTCAAATCCAGTTGGCAGCCAGTCACAAGTGGTGTTCCCCAGGGCTCAGTACTGGGGCCGGTCCTGTTCAACATCTTCATTGATGATCTGGATGAGGGGATTGAGTGCACCCTCAGTAAGTTTGCAGATGACACCAAGTTGGGTGGAAGCGTTGATCTGCTGGAGGGTAGCAAGGCTCTACAGAGGGATCTGGACAGGCTGGATCGATGGGCCGAGGCCAGCTGTATGAGGTTCAACAAGGCCAAGTGCTGGGTTCTGCACTTGGGTCACAACAACCCCATGCAATGCTACAGGGTAGGGGAAGAGTGGCTGGAGAGCTGTCTGGCAGAAAAGGACCTGGGGGTGTTGGTCGACAGCCGGCTGAATACGAGCCAGCAGTGTGCCCAGGTGCCCAAAGCAGCCAACAGCATCCTGGCCTGTATCAGGAATAGTGTGGCCAGCAGGACCAGGGAGGTGACAGTGCCCCTGTACTCAGCACTGGTGAGGCCGCACCTCGAGCACTGTGTTCAGTTTTGGGCCCCTCCCTACAAGAAGGACATAGAGGTGCTGGAGCACCTCCAGAGAAGGGCAACGAAGCTGGTGAAGGGTCTAGAGCACAAGTCTTATGAGGAGCAGCTGAGGGAGCTGGGGTTGTTTAGCCTGGAGAAGAGGATGCTCAGGGGAGACTTTATTGCTCTCTACAACTACCTGAAAGGAGGTTGTAGCGAGGTGGGGGTTGGTCTCTTCTCCCAAGTAACAAGTGATGGAATGAGAGGAAATGGCCTCAAGCTGCACCAGGGGAAGTTTAGGTTGGATATTAGCAAAAGCTTCTTCACCGAAAGGGTAGTCAGGCACTGGAACAGGCTGCCCAGGGAAGTGGTTGAGTCTCCATCCTTGGAGGTATTTAAAAGATGGGTAGACATGGTGCTTGAGGACATGGTTTAGTGGTGGCCTTAGCAGTGATAGGTTAACGGTTGGACTCGATGATCTTAAGGCTCTTTTCCAACCTTAACGATTCTATGATTCTATGTATGAGCATGGGTAGATTTATTTTTCAGTAAATTAAATAAATGCATGACAACAAAAGTATAATAAACTGCTAGAAGATTATAACTGTAAGGAATCTGGCTGATGTACTTTCAGATGCTGTGACCTGTCTAAAAATTTTTGTTTCAAAAAAAGGTTTCTAGGAAAAAACATGCAACAGATCCCTCTGCTCCATTCCTAAAGCAGACTGAGGGAAAAGGGGAAACTGACCAGAGGGAGAAATGGATGAATTTGCATGTACCTTTTTTTTTTTTTTCTTTAATTATACTCTAATCCCTAGGCAGTGAGAAACTCAGATCATCTCTGAGACCCAGGAGAAAAAAAGCTTTCAGAGCTTCTAAAATATCAACATAATCTTAAAGGCTACGCTACATTTGCACAATACCAAATATATGGACGGGGGAAAAAAGTAGAACCAGCAGATTACTGATAGAGAATTAGGAAATACATGTAAAGGAAGGCTAAAACCATAAAGAAAGAAAAAAATCAAAATAACATAATAATATGCAGAATGTTTAGAAAGCTGAGCACCCTATTTTGGATTCTAAAACAGATTTAGCAATGGAACATTACTAATTTGATTCACTATGCAGGTGCATGCATATTCTTGCTCTGCGGGTATATAAAAATGTGCTACTTTGTTCTCTTTCACTTTCATGCTTCAGACTCTCACTTTTGAGTGAATCACCATAAACGCATTTCATTACAGTAAGATACGCAACAGCATTCACAACTTCTCAACGATTTTCAAAGCACTTCAATCCATTAAAACATTGTCTGGTGCAATAAAGAAAGGTCACGAAACCTGGAGTAATTTAAAACTTCCTTACATTGTCATCAGTTGTCGGTTTATCTATTATCACTTCTGGCAGAAGCTGTCCAGTAGGCGACAATAGACTTGGTGGTCCATCCACTAAGGAAACCACTCCATTGCAATCTACAGCACTGTGCATCTTCCCATTCACTGGAAACAACATCAGCTTTCTTGATGATCTACTGGCCTGACTAATATTACTACTGCGCCGTTCACTGTGTCTGCGTGGCAAAAAGAGAGAACCTCTTCTGCTCCCGTTATCCTCAAACGTGCTGTGCTCATCATCAGCAAAGTCATTTTCAGATCCTCTCTCTCTTCCGTATTCTCTAAAACTGAAAAGACTTGTTCTGCTACTACGTCTCGGAGAAAACAGGGAGCCACGAACACTCAATAAAGACTGCAAAGGAAACAAACAAAATGACCAGCTGAAGATTATAAATATACAAAATGCATGTCTATGTATTAAAAAAATAATAATTTGTATTCCCCAGGAATCTGGCAATGTTATTTTTAACACAGTGCCTTAGGCAGATTTCAGGCACATGCACTAGAGATGACAGTCATTTCAATGGGTAAATTTACAGTATACCTAAAACAATTATTGGAGAAAAAAAATGAACATAGTAGTTTCCATCTCTGTATTAAAGAGAAAAATCAAGACTTCTGGAAATTCTAATGATCTACATAGATCATGCATTATGTTAAAAGATATCAAATACTCTTAGTCTTCTACATTGATACATTATACTCAAGTTTTCCTTTTATGAATTAAAAAGGGATTTCTATTTCACATTAACTAGGCAAATGCAATGCTGCTGTGCATATTAAGACCCACCAGATCCTAAACAGTAAAATGAGAGAGATCAAAACACTTGTTTAGGTACACTCTAGAAACTAATATCAACAGTAAGTCGGTATTTAAAATAACACACCATTATTTTTCCTTGGTTGTATTATTTTGCAAAGTTGCAGTAAAGTTTGTTGGATATTATAGTTATCTCACAAACCCCAAAAATGACAACTGCACTATTCGCAGTACCTGGTGGGGTGATGTGAATGGCTTCCCATAAGCAAGTCTGTTCCCTTCGAAAGAAAAACGGAAACCTTTCCTTCTGATACTGCCATCTGATTCAGATTTTGGAAGATTTTCATCCTTCATGCCATCCTCTTCTCCAGAGAGCTCCTTCTGCCTTCTTTTCTTCCTTCTATTTCTCCTTTCTTTGGCACTTTTTGAGCTAAGCTTGGACGCTTCTGAAGAACTATCTGAGGGTCCACCAATCCCACTTTCACCACTGTACTCGGTCATCTCTGCTGCAGCTGCTGCTATTGCCTGCCACAGCAATTATTTAATGTGAGGCTTTACAAATCACACCATTTTTTAAAGAAAGCTATAGACCTTGTTCCTAAGATTTATATCAAATTACTTCTAGATGTGTGACAAAAGCCTAGATAGATTTGTGCAAAATTTCAAATGGAATTCTTTAATATGAGTTAAAATAAAAGGGCAGTTATGGAAGTTGCTGTTCGAACAGGGTTCTACTTTGCATCTATATCATGGAGTCAGCCCACACTGTGTACGGCGTTGTGCCAATTGTGCTAATTGTTCATCAGAAAACACTTGAAAATTAATGAATTTATTAATTAGAGTGAATGCAATTGCAAACAAAAGAGCTAAACATAGTCATGCTTCAGTTTGTATTAATTTAGTAAACTAATTTTAACTGTTATTGTAAGTAACAGCTTCCTTAACCCGCTCTTCGGAATAAACTTTGGGGTTCTACTTCCAGTTTTTGATTCACTGGTGATAACACAAGTAGCAAAAATTAGTCAGAAATTTATGGATAAAAATATTTTAAACTCTGATCAACGCTTGACAAGTATTTCACAAGTATTGCAATTATTTATAAGCTGAGAATTTGGAACATCATCATGATTACTAGATACTACCCCTAGATAAGAAATATTTATTTTAAAATTATGATTCTGATTTGGGGAGTACTTTTTGTTCTTAGTCCAGAAATCATTAATGCTTTAGACATTATACATTTAAAGCAATCAAAAGCCATAGAGAAAGCAGTCTAAAGTATTGTGAGGTACGTAACAGAATGGTGCTTTTTTTTTAATATGTTAATTTAATTATTGGTTTTGGTTTGAATGAATAGCATGCAAAGGAATATACTAAAGCTCAAACTCTTGTTACAAAATACCTGAGCTTCTTCCTGCTGCTTCCTCAACTGATCAAGCATCTGCTGCAAGTCTGCCTCCCTCTGTTCAGCTTCAACCATAGTTGCTTGATTTTGTTCTTCATAGGCCATGGCAACCACAGCCAAAATCAGGTTAATCAAATAGAAGGAACCCAGAAAAATGACCAGAACAAAAAATATCATGTATGTTTTGCCAACAGCTCGTAGCGTCTATAGGAGAAGAAGAGAAATGATCCATCTGGTGAAGACATGCATCAGTTCTGCAGTTCACAAGCATTTACTGAATTTGAAAAGTGCAAAACTATTACTGAGTTGTTCTTCCTTCTGTAATAAGATCATACAAGCTTTCTGAATTACAAAGTAATCAAAATAAAGGGAGCATTCATGTATGTGAAAAACATGTTTAAGGATCATGCTGCTTTGAGACAAATCTCTTTTAACACCTAATAATCTTGACAAGTATGTGGGATCAGAGTAGTTAATGTAAATCACACATCACAGGCTGGATGCTTAGTATGCTTATCGTGTACTAGCATGCCTTCCCCTTGAAATAACCAAAAGAATTAAAGATTGCACAATTGATTAAATAACTGAAAGATAATATTTGTTATAATTAACAGATTTTCACACACCATATAATGAAAAGCTATGGTAAGAAAAGTAATTTATATCAAGACATGCATTCTTAGTTATCAAAAACAGGATTCAAAGTACAGAAATTAAGATTCAGATTTTGCTGTCACAGGGTATTTTATACAATTATATACAATTTAAACTCACTATTAAAATTTTTGAAAATAAGATCTTATCATGAGGCACAAAATGAAACATACACTATAAAAATTAAATAAAAGATCAAAAAAACCTCAGATGCCTCTTCAGAAATCATGTGAAATTCTGCAGCAAGTGCCCACGTCTAATTCTGCAACTGAATTTGCTGTCTTTCATAAATACTGTTCATTTTCAATTGCTAACAATAGCAATGGCATGTAATATAAATATGAATGGTCTTTCCATGTTTGATTTGGGGCCAGTAAGACATTAACCACAATTTTTACTATACACTCACCAGCTGATAAAGATTTTCCCAGTAGTCCTGTGTCATCAGTCGAAATAGTGACAAGAAAGCCCAACTGAATGTGTCAAAGCTAGTATATCCATAGTTAGGGTTTCTACCAGCTTTCACACAGATAAAGTCTTCTGGACATTTACTAGAAGGAAAAAAAGGAAGAAAAAAAAAGTAAAGCAATGCATACAAAAAAATCATATAACATTAAAATTGTTTTTAAATTATTGTACCTTGAGCTTCTAATGAAAGTTCATTAGGTCTAATCCGTGAAGGGGGCTGCTATTTGTAGCTTACAACATTTTAAAAATTAGTGAGGAAAAGAGTGTTCTTCAAAAAGAGCCAGAAAAGAGCAAATAAGTAAACAAAAATCTTTCTTCCTACCATCTTTCACCATTATACACAAAATAAAACTTATTCCCAAGTTTGTTATTACCTCTGCAGATACCTCTTCAATGGAAACAATGTATTTACACAGAGATTCCATAAGGTGAATACTTCCATGCAAAAAAAAAAAAGCAAGTCAGTATACATATTTCATGCTGAATTTTGTCTGTCAGCAGGGCTGGCATACCAGACTTCTTGGTTTCTTCAGGTTTGTGAATTAGTCAAGTCAAATCAACAAATTCTACCAATTCCTCAACAGCAAATAACCATCATAGTGATACTTTTATCTCCTGAAACTGTGCATTTCAGTTTTGATGGTAAGTGATCCAATCTTAATATCAACTGCAGGCACACTGTTTCAGTTATGATTCCATTATTGAAGGGTAGAAGAGGTTCCTGACTCCAAAACCTCCACAGAAAGCCACTATAAAGATTTCTTTTCATATATGTGCGTGTATATTAGATGCATACTTACACACACACATAGAATTATCTCATAGTTACTTACATATATACACAAAATGCTTCCAAAAAAAGATTTAAGTATACCTGTTTAAAAGACATAACCAACCAAAACCAAGGGATGGACTAATATATCATTAGAATACAGAATTATGTGCTTTTGTTACAAAGAACTGTCACAATGTGGTGGGTTGACCCTGGCTGGATGCCAAGTGCCCACCAAAGCCGCTCTATCACTCCCTTCCTCAGTTGGATAGGGGAGAGAAAATGTAATGAAAGGCTCGTGGGTTGAGATAAGGACAGGGAGAGATCATTGATCAGTTAACATCACGGGCAAAACAAACTCAATGAAATTAGTTTATTACCAATCCAATCACAGTAGGGTAATGAGAAAATAAAAACTAAATCTTAAAACACTTTCCCCCCACCCCTCCCTTTTTCCCGGGCTTAACTTTCCTCCCGATTTCTCTACCTCCTCCCCCACAGTGGCGCAGGAGGACAGGGAATGGGGGTTGCAGTCAGTTCACCACACATTGTCTCTGCCACTCCTTCCTCCTCAGGGGGAGGACTCCTCACACTCTTCCCCTGCTCCAGAATGGGGTCTCTCCCATGGGAGACAGTCCTCCACAAACTTCTCCAATGTCAGTCCTTCCCACAGGCTGCAGTTCTCCACAAACTGCTCCAGCATGGGTCCCTTCCATAGGGTACAATCCTTCAGGAAGAGACTGCTCTGGCATGGGTCCCCCGCGGGGTCACAGGTCCTGCCAGCAAACCTGCTCCAGTGTGGGCTCCTCTCCCCACTGGTCCACAGGTCCTGCCAGGATCCTGCTCCAGCACAGGCTTCCCACGGGGTCACAGCCTCCTTCAGGCATCCACCTGCTCCACCGTTACCCTCCATGGGCTGCAGGGGGACAACGTGCCTCACCATGGTGTTCACCATGGGCTGCAGGGGAATCTCTGCTCTGGCACCTGGAGCACCTCCTGCCCCTCCTTCTTCACTGACCTTGGCGTCTGCAGAGTTTTCTCTCACATATTCTCACTCCTCTCTCCGGCTGCAGATGCACAGATTGTTTGGTTGTTTTTTTATTCCTTCTTAAATATGTTATTACAGAGGCGTTACAACCATTGCTGATTGGCTCAGCCTTGGCCAGCGGCAGGTCCATCTTGGAGCCGGCTGGCAATGGCTCTGTCAGACATAGGGGAAGCTTCTAGCAGCTTCTCACAGAAGCTGCCCCTCTAGCCCCCCTGCTACCAAAACCTTGCCACACAAACCCAAGACACACAAAGAGAGAGCAAGACAGTGCCATGCATGCAGTCCACAGACAGAAGAATCCTGAAGATGTCTTCCCAAAAGTTGGTCATAAGTCCCAGTGCCCCATGCCTATTTTAGAGACGAGAAATGGCATGAAACCCATGATAAAGTATGTTCTGAAGTCATTGATAATGCAATATCTACCTGCTGAAATGGAATTTTCTAGTTATGTAAGAGTTTTTAAAAGAAAGTTACAGTGAAGTATTTTCTCACTTAACATTTTTACTCATTCAAGTGCTTACTTACTATGAACCATAACCACATATTATTGACTGTGAAGTTAGGTAGCTAAATTAGCTTTTTAAGTTTAGAGTGATATTTTTTACATTTGGTTTAGACAGGTAGTATGTAATTTTCAGTGTACCTTACCCTGCATCTGAGCTATTGCCACAAAGCAGATAATCCTTTCTTCCTTCTATGCGGTAGAAATGACCTAAAGAAAAAATAGGAAGTGACATGATTATAAATGGAAGGAGTATTTTTTTTTTGTGTGAGGATGAACCTATGTTCAAGTTATCATGGTTTGAATGTTCATAATCTCCCATTCATGTTTTCCCAATAATGGGTTCAAATACTGGCACATCCATACTGGTAAGTACAGTTGCAAAATTATAGAATGAAATAAAAACACGATGTAAAAATAAAATCCTAGAACAATGATTAGAACAACATAAACTGCATATTCTCTTCTTGAGTCATAGCAAGCACCAAATATCCTTCCAAAATCTGATGTTCAATAAATGACAGAAAGAAAACACAAAGCTTAAAACTCCTTCACTTATTCAGTAGGTAGATTGTAATCAGACAATTAAAGCCTATCTTATTTAACATGGAACTATTTACAATGGCTGGCTAACAGTTTTGAAGTCAGAGCAACATTAACTAGCATATCCTGTGACTGAAAATATGAAGGTAGCACTTAAAAGGAAGATGGATGTTCCAGTGACAATGTTATAACAGCTGCTGTACTCTAAACAACTTTACAGAGTTTTTCTTTTCATTATAAGGTGGTAGCCTTCAGAAAAAAAGGAAGATATTTTGTTATTAATGATTAACAACTGTGCTGTCCTTAAAAAAAAAAGAAGAAAAAAAAGAATACAGATAGAAAGATGATAACAAATTGGGGAAGAAGTTGATATGAGTGAGGGCAGACCCCATTCAGAGGGACCTAGGCAGGCTGGAGGAATGGGCTGACAGGAGACACAGAAAATTCGGCAAAGACAAATGCAGAGTTGTGTACCTGGGAAGGAAGATCCCCAGCAATGATACGGGCTGGGAGCTGACTGGCTGGGGAGCAGCTCTGCAGAAAAGGCACTGGGGGCCTTGGCAGACAGGCAGCAAGATGAAGGTGAGCCAGCAGTGTGCCCTGGCAGCCACGACGGGCAACGGCCGCCTGGGCTGTATGAACAGAAGCACAGCTAGCAGGGCGAGGCAAGTGACTATTCTCCTCAGCTCAGCGCTCATTAGAGTGTACCTACAATATTGTGTCCAGGCTTGGCCCCCCCAGTGCAAGAAAGACATTGATAAAGTGGAGCAAGTTCAGCAGAGGGTCACCAAGGTCATGAGGAGGCTGGAACATTCACCCTGTGAGGAGAGGCTGGGGGACCTGACGCTGTTCAGCCTGGAGAAGTGTATGTAGGCTGTGAGGGGAGCTGGTAGAAAGCATCCAGCAACTACAAGGAGGTTATCAAGGGGACAGAGCCAGGTTCTTCTCACTGGTGGGTGGCAGGAGAATGACAGACAAGGGGCATAATTTGAAACAAGAGAGGTTCCGACTGGTTATCAGAAGAAACTTTTCACCATGAGGATAGTCAGGCACTGAGATCTGGAAAAGAGAGAGAGATCTGGAAAAAAACCTTATCCCAACTAAACTAATCTTCTGCCATCCACAATTAATATCCTCAATGTACCATTCAAGCTGACTTGGTTTTCACAGGGTAAAACACTATTGTAGTATTTAAATAGTGAGAAACAGGTCACAGGATGAAGAATATACGAAGACAGGAGGATTCTAAACCAAACACTTAAATCAAATATAGCGATGCCAAAATCCTACCATTCAAGAACAGTACTTACACAATATTAGAAAAATTATAACCTTATTACTTCCATAGTATCTTTAGTGCTGGCCAAAACTCTAAATGTTCAGATACTGATCTAAATGCCAGGTGCCAACACTTTGACATGTGGATCCAAGACCTGTGCATATCTTTTCAAAAAGTGAATCTGGCCTTGTTCCTTAATAAATGAAAATGCACACATGTTAAGAAAAGCCACTAGAGGGTATCACACTCAGTCACAGCTGACCAGCATATGATAGGCTGAAAGAAATATTAGGAGGATCCACAACTGAGCCCAGTGAAATTATAATGCAACTGACACATACGAATGATTAAGAACAGGTTATATGAGAAAGGAGGAATACAAACACAACTAGATGGAACTGCCTTGCCTGCATCAGCACTCTGTAGAGACTCCCAGCAAAGTCAACAGTTGGACCATAGGAAGCAACTGACATTCTGGAAGATTTTAGTTCTGTCTTTTAGTTTTAGATTGCTACTTAGTGGGAAATGGAAATAGAGAATCTGTATACTGTACTTGAAAAGAGAATTCACAAGTGTTTTACAGCATATAAGCTATCAGCCAAAACTGCCCACAAAGCTGATTAATAGCACTATCACCACACCATTTTCACATCCCTTCTTAGGCAAATAGCTAAATGATAGATTGGACAGAAAATGTAAATAAAGTCACAGAATTTCCAGAACTTTAACAATTCAGAACTATAGAAAGAAAATCTGAAAATACAGGAAAGAGCAGAGAACTTTAATGTCCATTTTTACATAAGTAAGGAAATATGACTCATCAAAACTCAGCCTATAACAACTGTATTTCCTTTTACTTTTGGGTCAGTGAGGAGGAAAGCTAGCATCCATTATTGTACCAATTTCTTTTTACTTAAATACACTACTTTTAATATTAATTACCGAGCAATATCCTGTAAATCCATTTCCAGCACAAACACAAACATAAATATGAATCAAATTTTTGGCAATTAAAAGTTGTTATACTACATCTCATGGTTCACAGTGTATTACAACTTTACTGGTGCTATCACTTAAAATGACACAAATAAAAAAAATAATCTGTGTGTTTCTGAACGAGCCTGAATGTTACCACTTCAGTCTACAGAGATTAAGACTGTTGGAAAAATATCTAGACAAAGATGTCTGTCAGCCCCCTTAGTAACAATAGGTCCTACAGACTAATACCATCTCCTTCCCCACCAGAATCTCTATTTGCCTAGTGAGTTCTTTATTTCACAGAGCGCAACTGGTTTCTTACCTCTACCTAATAATAAAAGTACATCTTCATCAGGAAATCTCTGATATTTATCTAGTGTTTCTCTGTCTTATTTATAACCTAAAGATACAAGGGAAGGCTAAGAGAACTGGTTTTGTTCAGCCTTGAGAACGCTAAGGGCGGGGCAGGGGAGGGGTGGGGGGGCAGAATGAAAGACTGTAATGGAGATGGAGCTTGACTCTTCTCAGAGGTGCACACTGGAAGGGTAAGAGGCAACTAGCAAAAGTCTGAGCATGGGAAATTCTGAATTGATATTGATATTAAAAAAGTTACTGTGAGATTGGTCAAACACTGGAACAGGCTGCCCAAAGAGGCTGTGGTGTCTTAGCCCTTGGAGATACTAAAAACTTGACTGGACATGGAACTGAGCAGTCTGCTCTAACTGGACCTGCAGCTGAGCAGCAGTTGGTCTGGACCACTGTGGAGATCCTGTCCAACCTGCATGATTCTGTGATTCTAAAACCAGCCTAACCCTATACATACGTTTCTAAGTGCAGCTAACGGAAAGAACAATCATGTCAGCGTGAGTTTGGGATGCAGTACATAAAAATCCCTACTCTTTGTCATCCTATTTAATTGATTTTTATCTTTAGCCTGTAGTATGAAACAGTAACCTTGCATGCAGGTGCGTTTATACACAAAAATTTTAGCAAGTTACAACAGCATTTCTTACTTTCATTCTCAATGTACGCCGTCCAATCAAACACTGTACCATTGAAGTACGGCGCTATGTATTCTTCAAAAGATGTTGAATTTTCTGATGGCCAGAACAAGCATTTATTCTTCAAATTGCCCATGAACAGCTGCAGTCCTATTAGTGCAAATACACTCAGGCAAAATACAGTCAAAATCATTACATCCGAGAGCTTCTTCACAGACTGAATTAAGGCTCCAACAATAGTCTTCAAGCCTGCAAACAAAGGCAGATTTTTATTATAATATCAAATATTTACCTAAGCTAAAATGCAATGTGAACTACTCCAACACACTATTAAATATCATGCACAGCTTCACAAAAATAGTCTTAAAATATTTTCCAAAGGAAAAAGGCACCAATAACTCTCATCGTTCCTGACAAATCAATTTGAAATATGAATGGGAATGAATGGTACACATTCCAAAGCACCCGCTCTTCAAATGAAGAAGTAACTTTTTATTCATGCTCTCTATACATGTAAATTACATGTAAAGAAAATTGTTATTTTTCTTTTTGATGCCTCTTGCTCCAAACCTTTGCCAGTGTTCTATTCCAATACACAATATATTGGTTCTATAACAGCAAACAAAACCAGAACACAATTGCATTGTAGTAGAAATTTTAATGATTGCATTCTATTGCATCCTATTCAACTGGAGGTGGGGTTTGGTGAAGACAGGCATCTTAAGGTAATAAATACAACATGCAATTCCCATGCTACTCTTCATTATCTTATTCCTTTGTCAGAGATTCAAATTTTACAACAGACTGAAATTTTCAAACCCAAACGTCTTTGATAAATAGTAACATTCACATTAGTAAGAGAAAAATGAAAAGAATTAATTTTGATCCTTAATGTGGGAGAGAAAGTTTGACATCATGAAATGGAAATATACACAGGCTATGCAATTCAATTTCTCATGCAAGAATGTATTAAACACTGAGGCTGAGTATTTTAGAGAATTAGAAAAGGGAATCAAATTGAAGTTAAGACTAAAACCTGGATGCTTCTGTTAAAAATATGAGTTCAGCTTCTGTGGAATTTCAGTCAGCCTCAGCGTTTAACCTAGCTCTCACCTGGAATGACTGATATTGTTTTCAAAGCTCGGAGAACTCTGAATGTTCTCAACGCTGAGACATTGCCCAGGTCCACAAACTCTGTCACATATCTGTAGTGAGGGATTCCACACACAAACACAATGACAGCACACACAAAATTAAACAGAGGTGATGTAGAGGGCTGCCATTTTACACAGTTACTTCTTACCTGGGATTACAGAAATAGTTTTCAAAGCTCTCAATACTCTGAAAGTTCGAAGAGCTGAAACATTGCCTAGGTTTACAAATTCTGTTATATACCTGTAGGATTAAATCACAGTTATTCAGAATTAAGGTAGAGTGTATACTACTTACCTGGACGTGTAAGCCAGACTATTTTTTTTTGGAAGGGGCAACTTTAAATGAAAGACTTGCATTCAGAATTTCCTGTTTCAATTAAGTTTTCCTAAGAAACACACCCTTACATATTTCCATTGAATGCAAATTAAAAATGAAATGGATTTCCCTAATCTTATTGTTTAAATACTATTTAAAATTGATTGTTCAGTGGTAACTTCTCTTTTGTACTGTGGGATAGTCCATTAATTGTGCTGTGTGCTACATTAGTGTAAAATATTAAAATGGAAAAAGCTGAAACACAATTCAACTACCATTCATTTTAAATGAGCTAAGGTAACCCAAACAAATTATTACAAGTTCAAAAAAAGTTCTAAGTGATATTTTACTTAAAAAAAATTATATACTTACGCAAAGGAAATGACAACAAAATCAAGCCAGTTCCAGGGGTCACGAAGGCAAGTAAAATCATTTATACAAAAGCCTCTTGCAAGGATTTTTACCAGAAATTCAAAAGTATAAATTCCTGTGAAAGTGTACCTATGAAAAAACATTCAAGCAAAAGTTAAAGATTGTTGTTCAGTGACACAACACCACAGGCATAAAGGAAAATCACTCAAAAACAGTGGTTAGCACATGCACTGTAATAGCAGTTCCAAACTCACATAAACTATGACTGTTTTCCCACCATTCTTCTGCAAGAGAATTGGATTTATTTATTTATTTATCTGAAACATGTTTTTGCAGTTTCTGGCATGTAAGATTTTGAAATTTCAGCACAAAAAATAATAATATTCATGACTAACATGAAGAAAATACTTTTGCTCAAATAAAAATTTCAGCATGGTTGCCATGTCAGAAATAAAATCCATGGCTAAGTGAAACCTAGTGTTTACTAAAGATACTTGATGGCTGACCAGGTAGACTTGAGAATGTCAAACAATAATCCTCAGCAGAGGTACTTTCTTTAATGTGTGTCCCATTTTTATATTTTGTTACACAAAATAAAGGTGCTTCATAGGAGCTACAGAAAGCATCTTCCACGCTGAAAAGCAGTAGTTTCAGGTTGGATGCTATTTCCTTCTTTTTTTTTTTTCCTTTTTTTTTTTTTCTTTTTTTTTTTCTTTTTTAATAAAAATGCTAAAGGAACAGCTTAAGAGGGAGAATGCATAAAAACATTACTTGTACAAACATTCTGAACAAGAGTATCAATCAGAGTTTTGGTCCAAGTAAAAAGTTAACATTATCGCAGCTTCTTTCCTTCCTAGAGCTTGCAGGTCTATGCTTCTTTGAGTTGCAGCTAGGATCAAACTCCAGGCTCAAAAAAGAATACTGGTATTACAGACAAGGGTAAGTAAAACTACATGGTCTAATATACCTTTTCATTTTTAAACCACTTAAAAATTATTAGCTAATTTAAGTATACTTACTCTACATTCTTTGTCCACTCTGGAAGGTTACTCCATGTCATAAATACACAGTTTGTCAAAATAGTGAGCATAATGAGCATGCTGAACAATGTAGTTGTAGTTAAGGAACATACTCTTTTTTAATGCTGAATTTGCATCACACAAAACATGAGGAATTGACCTGGCTATAGAATAGTGACAACATATATGATACAAATCAGTTTACTGTCACTAGCGATGTCATAAATAATGCAAAGATGTTTCACAATAATGATGGCTATACCACTAATTCTGTAATCTAGGTATACATACTGTGCATCTCTTCCTCTGAATTTCATCAGAAGGTTAGTGACAAATCTTAGCTCTGATTCATTTCGAGAGAAAGAATTAAGTGCAGGAACACATAACGAACGACTTGAAAAGGATATGAATGAACCAAAATCTTAATTGCTATTCTTCTAATAATATTGAAAGGAGATAACAGGTACAAGGCAGGTGTGGCACTGAACCTGAAGATTGTCTTCCCTTTATTCAACACTATAAATGTCTTTAAAAAAAACAAAAGGGGGCAGGATAGGAAATAGGAAATTAAGGATACATGTTAGAAACTTTGCCATAAATAGAGCCTGCACTTACACAGGTGTAAGCAGCCAAATTTATTTTCAGTAGAATTACACAAGCAAATATCAGATTCTAAATTTTCACGAGCAATGAAAACTAAGCAACATACATTTTTTGTCTCTGTTCATTTAAACAAAATCTGTATTTCAGCATTTTCCAGGATTATGTAATTACCTTAAAAATATAATTAAAAATTTTTCATTTTTAACATTAAAAATTAATCCAGCTATATTACTTGCACTTCAGATCAAAGCTGGCAATGCAAAACAAAGCACCTAGTTAACCATTTTTGTACACTTATGAGCAACTATTTAACCATTTCAGCACTTTGAAACTGCTTCTGAGGTGAGACATCCTTGGCTTTTAAAGGCTTTACTGTCTTTATTGCCTGTGCAGTTATCACTAGTACCATTTATGCAACCGTTTTTGATTTTGACCAGGACACACAATGAAAATGTCATCTAGTGAACGCTTAATTCAATCTACATCTTATTATTATTGTCCCAAAAGGCTAATATCCGGAAATATGCAGGTTTTAGCATTGAATCTTTCTGTAATATTTCTGTTTTCTAATGATACGCTCTTGTAAAAGAAATCAATGATTTGACAGTAGCATTCATGAAGTTGAAACAATAAAAACTAAAAAAACTACATCTGATTATTGGTTTTCAACATTCTGTACTAGAAAAAAACACTGCTTTAACTTAGTTGCTTCTTACAGAGATAATATAGCTCTTTAGGCACTTATTTACAAGCAAAATACTAATCTGTTGGTTATCCAGTACTTCAGTTCAAGAACCTGTTATATGTTTTTAATTCAACAAGTATTTTATTGATTTACACAATAAAATAACCCCTCACTGCCTTTTTAATGCAAGCTCAATTTTGCTTTCATTCTGAACATCATTCCACTTCTCATGCCTATATAAAACCATCTCTTCTTAATCTGTACTTGCCAAAGTCATCGCCCTTGCTCTTTTCTCCTTTTGTTATCTATAAAAGAAATTGAGTTGCATTACAGTACATATACATATAAATTTAGATTTTGTCTTCAGGTCTATATTGGGCCTATTACACAGACCCAATATTGAAACCCAAAGTACACAGTTTTAGTCTTTACACTCAGTCCCATGTAAGTCAACGTGGGGCTACTCACATGAATATTATTTTTATACTGCTTTGCTGAACTGCTACTGAGCCACAAATCCTCTTTTACATTAAACAAAAACACAGCATTAATATAAAATTTCTTGGAAAACGTTGTATCCACACAGATGTAAAGTGATTCTAAGAGGAATGACGCAGAGACTTTCAAGAACTTCCTTGCTCTGTAACATACTATTATTGAGGGCATATGACTTCGAATTGTCCTACCAGTGTACTGTCTTCATGTTCCTCACAGGGCAGTGTGGGGAGGGATTACTCACTGGGGAACTGGAATTGATGATTAAAATCATCAGGATAAAATCATCATTAATAACAATGATTAATATCATCAGGAAAAACGTAACTGGCCAGAAAAATCAAATCCTCCCCTTATGACTCAGAACAGTTGCAGTGGTCCTGAAGCAAACTCTAGCATAATGAAGTCATATCTGTGACACAAGCTGTTACCAATCCACAGAGATCACATTACATGAAGCTGGCAATATGTGATAATAATAATAATTTTGTTTTTACTTATGTCCCTCCCTAGTCAAATAGAGTTTAACATTTAACTTTTTGTAAAAAGAATATTTCTATGAGATTTCAAGGAATGTTTGACAGTCAATTGTTTTGGCAGATGACTGAACAAGTACTTTGTCCAAAGACTACCCTGCTGAACTAGATCCCAGGTACTGTCTATATCTCCTAGAAACCCCAGGAACAGAGTAGCCAGACAGAGCGGAAGTTTTCAAATGCTTCAGCATTCAATCAGATTTGAAGAGATTAAAGGATATCTAATGCAAAATCCACTAACTCAAAATATCACCATAAGGAAATCTTAGACATTAAAAGAACAGCTCTTTTTTTTAAAAAAAAAAAAAAACACCAACAAAAAAACACCAATAAAAAACCCCCTGCAACTTAAACGAAAGAGTTACAGTCATATTTATAGTGTGTTCAAAATAGTTAACATGATATCACATACTGCATAATACTTTCAACCAGGGCTTCTGACTACATTCACACCAGAGCATTTATCACTTTACAGTTCAACAGGAGTGTTCTAATTACACTCTTAATATAAAACACTTACTTTTTTATTGATATAATATGGATCCAGGTCCTCCAGGGGCTCAGACACCATTCCTGGAGGAATATCACCATAAATAAATGGCAGCGTCTTTCCTGCCTCCAAGTCATTACTTGGCTTTGGGTGATTTTCTTCATGACCACCATCATCTTTATGGTCGTCTTTGCCACATTGAGATGCTTCATCAGCAATACGTTTTTCAATAGCTGCAAGAGATTCTTTGGTGAAATAGAAGAAGCTGTCAGGTCCTGGTGGTACCAGCATTGCCTGTGCCATCTTTTCATTCTGCAAACTTTAAATGCTTTTAGGCTCTTGTGCAAGAAGATCCTAGAACATGAGAAAAAAAGAAACAGAAAATAGAGGGCAACAGCAACAAAAATTCCCACATGAAAGCTTTTGGTATAGTTGTCATCTGCCTCTTTTCTAATTCTAAAGCACTGCAGCAAGAAGTATTTGAATTAATTGTCAGATACTTAATAGAAAATTAGCTACCTTAGCTTTCCTAAAGTAACGACATGGCAAACAGATACAAGTTATGAGGTAAAGAAAAAAATGAAAGAGGGAAGAAAAAAAAAGATCAAATTTGCAAATAGTTTGTCAACTCAGGTTAATACAAACCAACAAGAAAAAAGGAAAAACATTCTCGCTTTCCCTAGCCTAAACATTAAGTTAAAACACACCTTACTGTGAAAAAGTAAGAAGCGTGTTAACACAGCTATGTACTGCAGTCAATGGTTACAAGTTCTAACATAGGGATTTATACATCAAGTTGACACAGTACCTTAAAAAAAAAACCTTGCAACTTATATTACAAAAGTAGAAAGAAAAAAACATGCTCTTGCTATTACTCTTAATTTCTGATGGCAACGCTACTCCACCTGGTGGCTTATACTATGCTTGCTAAACTAATGTTTATATTATACTATTAAACAGGTACTACATAAACACATTCTATATTTAAAGTCATTTGCACAAGTAGAAAGCAATTGGGCTGAAGTTTAGTCTTTCCCTTTTTGGCTTTCCTGACTTGCATCTTCCTGATTTTTAATTGTACCTTTGGTGCTGCTATGCTCCATAATTAAGAAAGTCAGGATGGATGAAGGGTTTTAGATTTATAGAAAAAACATGGCATACTCTCCCCAAAGTTACAGTACTCTCTCTGAGGCCAGATATATTTTCAAAAGACCTAAAAATAATAAATTGATTAAATTACAACAAACAATAAGTTTTCAATCGATCACTTCGTTCTAGGTTTCTATTTTCTACAGTGAGAGTGCAGTTAACACCATGGGCACAGTATCTTCAGAATAAACCAATGTTACGAACAGAGACAAAATGGCATCCAGTCCTGCTTGCTGACATCAGTAAGTGTTGGAGCCTTTGTCAACACAACATTGTGGTGGGTTGATCTTGGCTGGCTACCAGACTCCCAGCCAGCTGCTCTCTCACTCCTATACCTCAAAAGGAAGCGGGGCCAGGGAGAATAAAGTGAAAAGGCACATGCATCAAGATAAAGACAGGGAGATCACTTACCAATTATTGTCATGGGCAAAACAGAATCAACTTGGGGAAAAATAATTTTTTGCCAATTAAAAATACATTTGGCTGGTGAGAAACAAAGACAAAACCTAAAAGAACTTCCCCTCCCTTCCCCCTTTTTTCCAGGCTCAACTTCACCCCTTCATTCTCAACTCCTATACCTCCTCCCTCTCCCAATGGCACAGGGAGGATGGAGAATGGGGGGCTGGGGTCAGATCACTGCTGTTCTTCTCTGCTACTCCTTTCTCCTCACATTTTTCTCCTGCTCCAGCGTAGGTCCTTCCCACAGGCTGCAGGGCTTCAGGATATGCCTGCTCCAACACGGGCTTTCCATGTGCCACAGTTCCTTCAAGGAATATCCAACTGCTCCAGCGTAGGCTGCAGTGTGGATAACCTCCTGCATGCTCCTCCATGGGCTGCAGGGAAATACCTGCTTCACCATAGCCTGTCCCACAGGCCTCCGGGGAATCTCTGCTCCAGCGCCTGGAGCCCCTCCTCCCCCTCCTTCTTCACTGACCTTGGTGTTCGCAGGGCTGTTTCTCACACTTTTTTCCTCACACTGATATGTGGCGTTTTGCCCTTTTTTGGATGCGTTTTCCCACAGGTGCCACCATCTTGGCTGAGGGGCTCAGTGGTACCCTGCAGTGGGTCCGCTGGAGCCAGCTATGCCAGGCACTGGGCAGCCCCAGCCTCTCCTCACAGAGGCTGCCCCTGCAGCCCCCCCCACCAAAACGGCTGGTGCCACAGACATCCAATACAGAAATATTGTGAATGCTGTTCAGGGTGCTGTGAGGCCTAATTCCCAAGAGGAAAAAAATCTGAAGCAGATTTAGACAAGTTGCTCCATCTGCTATAGACTTCTACCACCAAAAATGTCAAGACTGATCCTGTTCTACCCAGGAGGCAAGAGTTGGCTAAAGACATAACGTTTTTCTGATCACAGTGTGAGCTCAATAGTAGGGGTGTGCTGGGAAGGAAAAAAATGGATGACATTTTTTCACTAAGTAGAACAGCTCTGAAGTCAATTAAAACATGACACCATGAATCCCAGAAATCTGCCTCTTCTAGGTCAACTTTTAGGTGACTTTTAGGTCAACTTAACGTTAATTGAGGAAATTTTCTATTTTTTAACAGTTTTCCAGCAGAAACTAAATTCTTACCGACATGCAACCTAACGTTACACAAGCCATCTCTTCCTCAAAATTAGCCACTCAAGGGTATGCACAGAATTCAAATCCCTGCTCTTTCAGCTGAGGTACAACAGCTTCTGACTCCTTAGCAAATACTCTTTACCACGATAAAAGACACAAAAAAAGGGGTCTTTGCACAGGCTAGTAAAGAGATGAGAAATTTCATAATAAATAGCTATAGAAATGAACTGTTTTTCATGTCAGCCACAAAGCACTTTAGGAAAACAGAGAAATGTGTGGCCCGAGAATGCCAAGTCTTCCCTTATTTATTAAAAAATGAATAATTTCATCCGTGCCATCTTAAAGTGATTCACCATTCTCAAATGAAAGGTTTGATTGTTATTTAGCCTTCTCCAGCAAATCTTTCTCAAATCTATAGCACCAGTGACCCTGAAGATCTGCCCAGTCACACCTGGACTAAGAACCAGCTGTGTCTCAAAAGGTACTTTTCTTCAGAAGCTTGACGACATCTGTGGCTCTAAATACCCAGGGAACATGCACCAGCAAAAAAGGGAGAGAGATCTGTCTTAAAAGAAAGTACACCAGGATCCTTTTTCATAAGCTTCATTTTTATCTAAGAACTAAAGTAAGTAATGCAGGTATTATTTGGTGCCCTTAGGTGATTTATTTAGCTTACAACTCTGTTTTTCAGAAATAAAATGGGAGGGGTATTATCTGCTTCTTTACTTGTAAGCTGAAAATTCACAAGGATTTCCTCAGTGCGAGCAGCCATGTCTATTTAATTTTTTTTTTTAAGTCAAGGAACGTTCTTACTAGCAGGGGCTTTTTCCTACACCAAGGTGGTAGCAGTATTAATTAGTAGGTTTTCCCAAAAAAAACCCATTCCTATATGGTATATTAACCAATACTGTATGTGTTGTAACAGATTCTGAGGACTGCAGTTATATAAAATTTGCCTTTTCTGTATTGAGTGATGCAAACTCCAGTTAATATACATGCAGCTACATGTAATCAGTCTACACACAGTTATTATCTAAAATGGTTAGATAGTTGCACAAACTCTTTTAGAGTCTGAAGAGAAGAGAGAGCAAGATTTACAGCCATTAGAACAACTTCTATCTTAAAACCAAATAAAACAGGAGCTGTACACATGGTGCTGCCCTATTACAGTCACGCTGCACTTTATGGACTAAATACGATACAGGTTTTTCAGCACATCTACACACCACTGACCAGTCCACCATGCCTACGAACAAGCAGGGGCATACTTGGCAGTCTAAGAAATACTTAAGCAACTTTGTGTTTTGATGACTACCTTCAGAAACAAAACAGGCAGAAACAAACATGTCAACAAAAAGAAAGGGGAGACATTTTTGGATAAGACAAAAATACACTACAGCGTTCCGCTAGTCTTTTGGATGATGTTCTCATTACTTGGAGAAAGACTTTACAAAACTTCAAAAATAGTTTTCTAGTCAACTTTGTGAATGTAGACTCGGAAGGTCACTAACTGTTATGTCTGTCTATGTATTTAGGCTAAATTTACTCTTTAAAAGTCTATAATATGTAAAACTAAAAGTTCATGACTGTTCATTTTACCAAATACCACTCCGGCCTTATGGCAGTTTTTCTGAGTTGTTACAGATGTTATCAGAACAAAAACCAATCTTTCTGCTTGCATGTTCATATTCCACTGGTTTATTCAGCAAGGCTTAAGTGGTATCCTTCAGGCTGAGATGAACTCCAGTATTTCTCTCTAGAGACGCCATAGTCAATGACTGCAGCACATCTCTCAGCGTTAACATCAAACAGAAAACGGTTCTTTTCCAATACATAACAGTAATCTCTTCTATTAATGATTTACTCTAGCAGCCTAATCACAGCTCTTGCTTGGAAAAAAACCCACACCTATTAAACACATATTGAATTACAGTTCAGTGATCATATTTTCTTGTAATGACTTTTTTAAAGTACTGCAAATATATAAACTCTGTAGCACTGTGGAGCAAACTGATGCCACTTACATCATTACGTCATGGAAATCAGTTTATCCAAGAAAGAAATTGAGTGAAAAAAAATTATGAAGATGGATGGATTGGTTTAATGACTTAAATGTCTTCCCTCTCTTTTCTGCAATCTTGATGGCTTCTGTATTATGAACTAAGAGGTAATAACAAATCAAATCAGAAAACAAGAAAGAATGTGAATCCTGAAGAAACCAAAACTGACACCCCTCCCCCTAAAAAGGGTCCTTCTGAAAGCTTCCACCACCACCACCCCTCAAAAAAATCCCAACATTAAAAAATCCACCAACAGTAAAAAAAAAAAACCACAACACAAAGAAACCTGTTTTCTCAGCTTACTATTAAGAAATAGGCTTCTAATTCAACATGGATATATTGTGCATGTAAGCCTGAATGGAGAGTCTCTCCATTACGCAGGACAGAAAAAGCAAGTTATAAATGAAAGGTTATAGACAACTGCTGCATACCACTGATTATCTAGTAGCACAGCACTAGAAGGGTCCTCCTGGGTCCAGGGACAAGCCAATAACAACATGATACTAATGTAAACATTAATATATTCTAATGGAATACGGTTGAATAAGCAAGAATAATTTTCAAATGATCTTTTAAAATATATTTTTAATATGCATACAAAGAAAAGCATCCAGGTCATGTTTATGTCGTTTTAGAAACAGTACATCTCTTTTACTACTCCATTTTCTACATTTGACATGTAAATAGATTGCTGTTCCAATACATTCTCCACCAAGTTGTATTAAATCTAGTCCTATATTGCGGATAGCAGTTTGAGGTTTTGAGCTTGAGAACACTGGGCTAAAAAAAAAAATATGAACACATTGTTTATATTTTCTACAGGAATCTACAAATGTTTATTTTAACATTTACAAAAATAATGGTCAAGCTTAGACCCAAACCATACAGCAACAAACCCTCAGTACTGAGGAAATGTGTTTCCCATACAGACACAGTATATTTATCTTCATATTTTTCAGAGTTAGAAACAACACATCTGCTCTTACTACTCTATATTCCATAACATAATGATTAATTTTTACAATATTATTTTCAATGCTCTCTGTACTATGGTACATTTCATAGTGCTATTTGAAAAACTTGAATAAGGTTTTCAGCATACTAAAGAAGTCAGGTGAAATTACTAAGTCTCAATAACCATACAAGTCTCACATGTATGAAAATTAATTACAAATAAGAAGCTGCTACCATGACAGTCAGGTGAAGATGTACAGTGAAATTCAATTGGGCAAATGATCAAATTTGATGAGTCATAAGCAAACCTACACATATTTTCTTTGCTATGCTCTTTTTTGTGCATGTGTATGCACAAATGAATATGGCTTTTTTTTCAGGGATATTGAATTTTACTATAGAAATTAAGACTTACATTATTAACTACTATATTGTCATTATTCAATGATGCAGACTTCAGACTGTTACAGCTTCTACAGAAAATAAGCTGGTTTTACCCCTGCTACTTTAATATTACTATTCTGTGATTGCCTGCAAAACAAGAATCTGGCTATAATACAAATCCAGAAAGTTCTTGGGAAAACAGGTTAATCTAGAAAGCATCTGCTCTAATCAACAATGAAAAATCTAGTGTTCTTCTTTCTCCTCTCACATAATTTCCTGTGTAGATGCTAACAGTACATACACTCTTCGTCCACTTATAATGCTAAACATCAATAAGAACTAAAACATTTCTGAATTATTAATTGCTCTGAGACTGAATAAATTAGACCTATGGTACATTTCACTCCTGCTACTTCTCGGCAGGAGACTGTGGCAATAAAACAGGACTAAGTGGGACAACTCATTTTGAACAAAAGATTTTGCCGTGTCTTTCACTTATAAGTTGTTTCTTTCTCTACAGCTTGCTCATGAAAATCATTTTAAAGCCTAAAACAAGCACCTATGGAAGACAGACTGAATTTCTGTTTGGTTCTAGGGATTCAACTTCTTATATGCAACTCACCTTACATGACCTGTATCTTTTCCAAAGTTATTCCAAACTAGCTATTTTCAATTCAATAACTTCTGATATCAATGTATAAATTTATAGTAATACTCAGAAGATACCTGAAAAATATTAATATTGCAGGAAAGGAAAATGTTTAAAAGGTAGCGGATGCTACAGTTGATTTTAAAAAAGAAAATTTCTTTAATATAAGTCTACTTTTAGAATCTGCAACCACTTAGGCAAACTGATTTGCCTCTTCCCTTTATGTCAGAAAATGTATTCATCAAGTGCAGATCCAGGAAATTCGGTCCGCACAAACAAGCAATCCAATCACTGATATATCAAACAGAAAATCTGGAATAGAGCCAATACATAGCAAATACAGAACTGTGAAGGTGTTTTATTGCTGGCAAGGTAACGAAAACCAGTGAAAAACATGATTTACATTGTCAGAAATGTGACATGCACATATTTTTATTCTAGCAAGTGTGATATTTTTGTCATTCACATGAGTGACGACTATGACATTTTTCCAGACCACAGAAATACTTCTCAAAATTTCAAAACCCAGCTTATAGTTAAGTCCGAATAAGTCATGTAGCCAAGTCCCTGGATAATAATCCTAATTTGAACCTTCCTCAAACTGTTAATTCCTTTTACAACCTAAAGACAAGTTTATATCAGATTTGCTCCTACACTAAGGCTATTCTTCACTTCAGTGGCCAGTCAGCCACTGGTTCTTCCTACTTTCATGTATTTGCAGTAAAAATTCTCATCTCCTAAATTTTCATTTGGTGATATGAGTTCAGCGAACCTTCTCTCTGAATGAAATAGATTATACCAGTCACTGAAACTTTTTATATTTTTTGTGTTTATGTTACTTTGTGGGACAGATTTGCTTTTATAAATCGTGGTGTTCTGTCTTGCAAGGTTTCATTATCAATGTGTTGGGTTTTTTTTCTCAGTTCTCCAGATTCCTCCTGCAATTTGCTGCTGCATTTATGTGTCATTAAACCAGTTTATATCAAATAAGGCTTTATGTAGTTTCCAACACAAAGCACTGATAATGAGTGCTGGGTGACCTTTGCTCCAAAACACTTTCCTTTTGTGACACCAAAGATGATGACATCAAGTTATGACCTTTACCTTTACAAGTTTGGATAATTTTTCTGTATAAATTCATAGCAAAGACAACCATCAAAGCTTTTAAATACTATTTCTATCTGTGGATTTAAATAAGCATGCATCTAACTCCTTGTTTTGATGCTTAGAAGATAAACAGAAAAATTAAATATCTCCATGGATACCACATGATAACATACTGTAGCTGCTTAGAGATTAAGCTATGAAACAATACTCTCTACATGTATTTTCAAATAATCATGGTACTTGCACAGTGTTGAGTTTCCTTGTATTCATTAGCTGAAAGAGAGTACAAAGGAAGGGCAACCACCACACAGGATAAATTTATTTTCTTCACACAGAGTACTTATTACCCAATAATTGTGTTCAGTTACAAAACTGAATACATCACTTAAACTCGCTTTAGCTGTATGAACTCTTTGGGGTGTAACTGCCAGATTCCCCAAATTATAATCCAAAATGTATTTTATCCAGAAATCATATGGACTTCATCTTGTATCATTTAAATCCTGTAAGTTTTTGCACCAAGAGAAGTTAGTGAAAACACAGGGAAAAAGAACTTTTATTCTTGTACTACAGAGAAAATAAAGTTTTAGAAGAGGCAGTTTTAGCAGGATGTTTAAAAGGAAATTGAAAACAGTTCTTCAGGAGGGTGTCTGTTTCCTTAAGCATTCAAATTTAAAGGAAGGAATAAAAATGTTTAAAAAAAGACAAAACTCCAATTTAAAAAAAAAAAAGATTTTTTCAGAACTACTTACTCTGGCCTCACTTACAGAACAAGACCTCGAAGGTACAAAAAAACCAAGAATGGCAATGACAACATTGCAAGTTGCTTTTCAGAGTTAGATTTCTTTTACATTACAGATTTGCTGCAGTGATTCCAAGAAGTCAATAAATAACACTTTCAGAAAAGAAGAAAGTACTACAGCAATTCTAGATTAAATTTTCAGAAGCTCTCTGGCTCAGATTTCACCTTCACTGAATGAATGCCAGCTGAAAAAGAAAAGCGCATATCCTTGAAATGAAATTGTGAAGAAAAGAATTGCCACAATAGGCAGAAGTATTGCTTTAAAATGTTCTGCCTACATAAAATCCAGACATTTATTAAATTCTTACAGATTGCAGTCATGGCACCATCACCAGCACTTGTGCTCACTTCACATTTTCTTGAATAATGCAATTTTTAAAATGAGAAAAACAAACAAACAAACAAACAAACAACTTTTTGCTTGAAAAGAATATTTTCCAGGAATAATCTTTCCTTTTTGGGGAACTGGAAAGAAGTAAAAATGAGTTGGTTGTGTTTTGTTTTTTGTTTGGTTTTTTTTTTGTTTTTTTCCCAAATGGGATCCCGACAAAGCTGTGTGGTCCTTAGCAGGACTCTGATCCACAGAGTAAGAGCTTAATATTCACATACATGTACAAGAAAATCCAGAAATTGCACTACTAGAAATTGGAAAAGTGTTTCTTTCAAGTTCACAAGTTCATTTATTATCTGTCAAGTGCTACGTTAGAACAAACTTAAGAACCAGAATTTGGTCCAAGTTCTTCAGTCAAGAGTTCTTATTTGATTTAGCATATATATGAGAACTGAAGCTTTTAACATAATATCTAAAACTGATTATGCAGATCCTCCTTGCATAATGGACCACTTATTGGAAGGCGCTCAGCTACTCTGCCTTCTCGCACGGCAGAATAAGCATAATCGTATACAGCATTATGTTACATGACTAACGTTAAATTAGTTTTAACAAAAGCCCCTCGCAACTTCCATTAACATATGAAAGAGATTAAAAAAAACCTCAATTATGTTTGAAGTGGTTAAGGTCTCCCAAACAGTCTTTGTTATCAAGAGTGAACATTTACAAAGAAACTACATTTGGAAATTATAAACCTGGAGACAATCAGTATAATATTTCTTTTCTGAATTAATGGGGGAATGATAACTTTCACAAGAAGTGAATTTGCTTTGTATTACAGTTGCATATAAAACCAGGATAATATATTTTAACGTATTAAGTGACGTGCTTGGAGAAGGACATGTTAAATGAAAAGCTGAGGCATTTTTTCATACATAAAATGCAAACTTCCTGCAAAATAAAATGGACAAGGAGATAAGATACATAACATTTGGCCTAACATCTACATTCTGTTGAGAGACGCCTCACTGCAAAACCACACCCGTGATACTTCTCTATGTTAAATATATTCATGTTGAGTTCAAAATCTAAGATAGCTTTAAGCTTCTGTGCAAACTGTAGTGTTGTCAGAGATCTTTTTCACTATTGTTTTGTGAAATGAAAACCAAAGGAGAAAAAAAAAGCCATGGCTACTCTACCAGTCCTATGTCCAGTGCTACATTATTGGAGAAAGTTTCAGTTAAATCTCCCAAAAATCAGGGCTGTGAATGAAGGCAATGGACTGAAAACACTGTTTAAGACTGAAACATTAATGAATCAGAGGCTCTTCCCAAAAACTGTGTGACAAAAAGCTGAGCATCAGAAATCTCTAGGCATCAGTCAACCTTACAGTGAATTACCACCTTTAACAAAATCACACAGAGAAGGCCAGTGTTATACTGCTCCCAAAGGCAACCAGCCCATCAAACCAAAGCAGTTCTGAAATACCTGCACTTCACTCAGAGCTTTAATTCTGGGGAAGAGTACCTACAAACATGGTAGTCGGATTATTTTAAACAGCTTAGACAAAAGGAACATGCATTTCCTCTTGCATATAGAAATTTCTATACATTTCTACAGGTAAGAATTTTCTGGTGTCACAGCACAGAGCAGCAGTATCTGAAATAACAAATCTAGTGATCTCTGCATCCAAACAATTATTATCACACAAAAGGTTTACGACTTCCCACGTAAGGATAGTATTTCACCTGAAACAGGTCACTGCTTTAAATTACCCATATTCTGCTTTTCTTCAGACAAAAACACAGAATTTTTTGCCTCCAGTAGCTGGAACTTCATATCTATATAATGCAAGCAAGCAAGGGATTATCTTTCTAAACAAATATATGATCTACCTGAAATTTTAAATGACTTGAACTTCTAAACGAGTCTCCTCTGACAGAGAAGAACCTAACATTAAGTAAATTTAGGAGGAGGAGTTAGGTCATGCTGTACACCATGTCAGCCAACATGCTGCAGTGAATGAAAGGAGGTGAGCCTATCTCAACTACCTGCATTCAATCCTTAAACAAAAGGGCATTTCAGGTTAATCTATATGATACACTAGTCTAACTAAAGCCTGGCAAGACCATTACATCAAACATCGAATGAGTTTTCAATAACCTATTTTCTTGATTAACTATTTTTTTCCTTGTTATACAGTGGTACTGCTAATGGCCATGTCCTTTTATGATCAAATGAATTTTTCCATTGCTCTCTATAACTACCTGAAAGGAGGTTGTAGTGAGGTGGGGGTCGGTCTCTTCTCCCTAGTTACGAGTGACAGAACGAGAGGAAACGGCCTCAAGCTGCGCCAGGGGAGGTTTAGGTTGGGTATTAGGAAAAACTTCTTCACCAAGAGGGTGGTCAAGCATTGGAACAGGCTGCCCAGGGAAGTGGTTGAGTCTCCATCCCTGGAGGTATTTAAAGAACAGATAGATGTGGTGCTTGAGGACATGGTATAGATGGACTTGGCAATGATAGGTTAACAGTTGGACTCGATGATCTTAAGGGTCTTTTCCAACCTTAACGATTCTATGATTAATCATCAAAAATTTACTGGGGTCCACAGAGCTGACTAAAACAACAATATAGCTTTTCTTGGTTTTGTTTATAAGAGACACATGTTCCTCACATTGTTAACAATGTATTATTATCATACTAAAACCTACAGAGCTCTGCCCGTAACCCTGGAAGACAATCTACATTTACTGATTGGTTGTTCTTACCAATCATTAGATAAAAAGACATTACACAGGAGGAACTGAACATACCAAATAGAAGCAAAATGCCTCAGATAAATTAGTTATTCCATTAAGGGTGCTATTTGAGAAAGAATTCTTGAAGGCATATGGCTGAGCCTCTGCACTGGCACATGGGGGAACCCCCACATCCAACAGAACTGCTGTCAGTAGTTACTAGGATACATCAAGACGAACCTCTGTTTTTTTGAAGGCAACTCACTGGATTTTGTGAAATTTATCAGTTTTTAGGAAGAAGGATAATTCTTGGAATCAGTCATAGCTACAAAAGACACTAAACATTTACTAGAGAAATAACTTATACCAAGATTTTGACAGAAAAACCCAACAACAATTTCAGATTCAGTTCTCTGTGTCTCATAAAAATGAATAGATAAACCTCCCTTTAAAGATTTTTTCCCTGCAAGTTAAAGGATTTAGGGCTGGGAGGAAGGAAAGAAGTTGAGAGCTTCTTTTGCCTTTTTGTAGCTAGGTGCTGGAATTTTCACAGTGAATCCATTGCTGATCCATCAAAATATATCCTTTCAAAGTTCATTTACTATACAGAGAGACTGCCTCAGCAGCAAATCAGAACTGCTCCACAATTTGTTCAGACCTCATAATTTAGTATTAATGAATTATTAATACAGTAATAAATTACATGCACACAATATTACAAAGTACATAAGCACTGTGCACAGCAAAGAAACTGCACACATCCAGGTACATGGGATTTTTCATTAGTTTGGCTCTTAAAAGCACAGAATCAAAAAGTCATATGTTAAGGCACGTACATCAGAATCCTCCATGTAAATTACTCAAAGTTTGTACATGAAACTTGGACATTGCAGAAGCATCTCCAAGTGATTTATTCCAGCTCATGCAGATGTAGCACTTGCTATAAATTTTTTAGACTTTAGACTGTGACACGGCTCAAAGTTTTGTTATCATCATTCCAATAACTTTACTGTAAAATTGATTGAAAAATAAAATTATCTTGAATGCTTTACCTCTATCGGATTAAAGTCAATGTGCTGGGATCCCTATGACTGACTGTACCAAGACCATCATTACATCAATGAAGCTTTCATTAATGCAGAAAGCATTATTGTGAATTATGACCGATTTCATGAAAGTTAAAAGAAAACATTGGACTTGTTTTTTCCACACAGGGAACATGTATGCCATATCTGAAGTAGAAGATTTAGTTTATTTGAACTGCAGCTAGAGAAGAAAAAAAATATGTCAATTTCTGACAAAATTTTTGGTATTGTATTTATAATCAGTTATGTAAAATAAGATTACAGAAATCAGAGAATAAAAAAAGGTTGGGAGGCACCTTTGGAAATCAGATAGTCCAAACTCCAGCTCAAAACGAGGCTAAGGTTGCCTACCTTATATTGCCTACACTAAGAACTCAGTAGGTTCAAGGAGTCAGTTCCAGGTTGCTTCCCCATGCCCCTCCACTGGGTCTCTCCAGGATCTCCCAAGATGCCTTAGTAAATCCTCCACCCACCGTATTCCAACCTGCTCCTCATGCAAGCCCAGGCTTCTTTTATCAGCTCTCTATTAGTCCTCAGCACCATCTGCCCCTCCAGCTTTCTGGCTTGTGTTCTACCAGGTGGAACTCTGGAATATATGCCGCAGGTTTTTGCTGGTCTGTTATCAAATTCTCCTTTCCGTTTTTCTGCTTAAGTATTGGGCCATCACTAACATAAGTCACCACTGCAAAGCAACAGCAATACATGATGTCAAACTAGTGCAGCTCCCAAAAAACTGCAGCTGAAAGCTTCCCTCCTGAACAACGAAAATGAATTAGGAACTGAAAGAAAATGAGCTCTTTAAGCTACCCCAAATCAAGGTTTAAAAAACAGAAGACTTTTTTATATTAGGAAAGTCCTCTTCAATAATAATTAGAAAAAAAAAAAAAAGCACAGAAAATGTTACAAAAACTAACAAGAAACAAGTTAATAACATACTGCAGAACCCAAACCTATGTTTCACTGGACTTGAAACAGTAAAAAATAAAGTTCTCAAATTCTTGAAATGTACACAGACCCCGGTTTTCATCTATCCAAAAGCTCAGAACATTATTGTTTCCTTTAGGCCACAGCAGCAAAGCACATGTCTACTTATAATACAAAATACATTTTTCCATTAACTGAAAACTGCTAAAATCCTGAAGCAATATTTATTTGCAAGTTTATTTGCTGCTATGAATAAAATTGTCATGACATAATAAACATCATGAGATTTTTATTAGATGTTTCTAATGACTATTTTAAAAATTAGTTATTTTGTTGCGCTTTGATTTTCCATGTAGTAAATGAGGAGTTCTCTAAAATGGTCAGCGAGCATAACTGAACAGACACATCACTTGAAAGATTCAAGACAGCAAATGTGTTTTGGTAGTGCTTTGTCACAAGCTTTATAGCCTGCAAACACCAATTGCGTCAGGTTTTCACCCTCAAATGTTGGAAAAGAATAATGTATTTTTTTCTTTTCACAAATAAAAGAATACAGGAGAGAAGGAGGGGAGAAAAAAAGCAATTACACACACACCACACCCCCACACCCCCCCAAGTAAATATACAGAAGGTGAAAACTGGCTACAGAACGTAAGAGACATAAAGCAAGGAGTACAGCCAGACCTTTTTCAGTTCCTTCCTCTGGCCAGACAGGCTCCCTATACCTCACTTAATGGGCTCATTAGTGTAATCTGAGTCTACTTTTTGTGCCTGTCTAATTTCCTAGTGAGGCTCAGCTGCTGTTCTGCAAATGGATACAGGCTGGGCGTGATCAGTAAAACCTGGCTCGGGTTATAGTGATACGGAGGCAAAATTCCCAACTCCATTCTACATCTTTGTGCAAACACCCTGAAATGGAAAATTGCATCAGCATACATCATCGCAGAGATGTATGGCAGGATGTTCTTCTTGAAAAGGTTCGCTTGTCAGGTTCAAAAAGGATTTAGCACCTCCAGTATATTACTGAATTTTTATATGATTTGGAAAACACCTGTTTACTCATGACATCCATTAAAAAGCCACAGAAGCAGAATAAGCCTGTAAAATTGACATGAGAGTTCAATATCAATTATTCCTTTCAGTTCAACAGCCTAAAATGCAGTGCTGTGTTGCTACAAGAGATTTTGAGGCTGTCAACCACATGGCAAAGTTCACTATCTCCTTCCCAATGAACAGGAGAGGATGAGAAGAAAGAGAAAATTCTCAACACCATGATGGGAAATCACAGGAGATAAAGACCAAAGCAGACATGTAAGAGAAACTTCATTCTCATGACAGAGCCTTGCTAACCTACTTCCAGCTAAAAGTTCTGTCTACAGTAATGAGACATTTTGGAGTGACACTAATGCCACTGTTTATACTACATCCAATCTATAGATAGAAAGCTTTACTTTCTAAATATTTGAATCTGCACTGAAAAAGAAAATCCAACAAACTGCAGAACAAATGCAGTTTTTAATGCCATTTTTTAATAAATCATCAGCAAGAAAATACTAGCATGCTTTAAGAGCTTCATATTCAGTTCTTCACAGAGGAGTGCCCTCAGAATAGCTGTGTCCCCTATGTAAAGCCAGAACACAGGAGCTGGATGAAACTTTTATCCATGATGCTGGTTTTCCTGATGTCCTGCCTGGAGGTAACTGAATTATGGGAACAGAACAGCGATTGCCACCAAAACCTTCAGAATCTTGACAATGTAGGGTCTTAGAAAGGACTGGAATGAAAGAAAAGCTCCCTTATTTGGCAATCTCAGTTACCCTTTTTCTTTCCCCTGACCCACTAAGGTAGTATAAAGTCTGTTTATATAAACTGCACCCCAAAACAAACATGCATGAGTAGATGTATTTATGAAATAAGGAAATACAAGTATTACTAATTTCCTAAGCTTGTAAAGCAGTTCATATGAAAACTGCCAAATAGTAAGAATATCACACAAACACAGAAGTGCTTGCTAGCCTGTTAGTAAAAAGATCTTGTTTTAGCCACAGTTGAAATATTTGAATTCACAGTTAAGCCTTAACACGACCTAGGCTTTGAAGTTTCTGGGATTTTGGTAACATCTGAAAAGAATGTTTTTTGACATTTAGTCCTGGGTGATCTATTTAGATAGTTCATTCCAAGATAAAAATGATAGCTAGCTTTTTCTCCAGAAACTGCAGCCTGGCCTCAGTTATGATTTAGTAATTAATTAATTATATAATTTTTGCAACAGAAAATGAAAGCACTTCCAGAGTTGAACAAGAAAACAGATATTCACAGATGTATAGGAACATGAATTGATATACAAGAGGCAGGAATTTGCAGCAGACCAAGCCCGGAAACCAACTCTGAATTAGCGGGTCTATAAGCCAAGTAACTTTTTTAAAAGCCTAAAATATAAGACAAAATGGAATACATGGAATAACTATTTGTATATATTGTAATATTACCTTTTTTAGTTTGAATTTAAATCAGTATTTTGAATCAAAGCCTATTGAACACAGCCTTTGACTTTACTAAAATTTTATATCAAGCAGGAACTGTTGATTAAACTCGGAAATAGATTATTTTCTCCTCTTTCTACAGTATTTTACTATTATTGATGATAAACATATTTAAAAAAAGAAAAAAATCACAGATTCCACTCCAGCTTTACCGTCAAAAAGCAGTATGATCTACAAACAAAAATATAGCAAATATAAGGGAATGAATCTTGTCATCTGTATATTCTGTCCTGACCAATTCAATTAATACAGCACACTAATATTAAAGATTCACTTACATTTGCGTACATTTCTGCGAGTTTACAAAACCCACTACTTTTTATAAATACGAACACTAACGTAAGACTGTGCCTTCTCTTTGACACTGTAGCTTTGGAATATCCACAGGAATGCCCATCAAGCAAAGGTGCCAGGAGGGTACAGACAAATCAAAGTGTGCTAAAGATTCAAAGAAACTCCTCCAGCTGAAGCAGAAAATATGTACAGGAAAGATACACATGTTAGCTAAACACCAGTGTAGAAACATGCAGAACACTGTAACAGATTACAAACAGCAGAGCCATTAGAATGGGCATAATGGAACGAGAGGAACCATTGCTGGCCTTTTTCTTCATGCCAAATTCATCACAAAAAAAGAAAAACAGGCACACCTGTCATCATTGTTTTTAGCCCAAATGTTAACCAAACTATTCCCACTATTATGCCAGTGGCTGAAGCAAAGAGATAGGAAGCATTTCCTTTGTTTTTTTCTACACTTTCTAACAGTCAGACCTATTTCACTACAGAATTGCTTTCTATCACAAGTAAAAGACAAAGGGAAAAAAGATTTTGAAAGAAACTTAGAAAACAGCTTGCTTGAATTGGAAGTGACAGAAAATGTTATGGTAAGACTTGGATAAAAACCCCAGGTCTCCTTCACAAACAAATAAGCCCTGCATTTGTTACGCTCCATATGTTTTCCTCAGTTTTGTTCAGGGATGTAATTCTTTTTAAAAGAAAATTTTTCTCTATGACCACCGAGTCTTTTCTGTAAACAATGCTAATTCACTTAGTCTTTATTAGTCATTTTCAGACATTCATGTGATCATAAGCCAGAACACTGGAACTTCAAGGCAGCTTTGGCAGTAGTTTTCTCTGGGGCTTGAATCCAAAAGCCTTTATATTTTCTGAAGTATCTGTCCTCCCTCATCCCTTTTACTTCTTGGCTTTCTATTTTACTTGGCTCTATACTGTGAGACAGGTCTGCACTAAAATTTATCTGACAGTACATCCAGTTGGCAAGGATACAACAGGAAACCTTTCCCCACTTGCACAAAACCCACGTCACTGAAGACTCTAAAGGACACCTGGAAACCATCTCTCATGTTTTCATTTACTTTGCTTATTTACTCGCTTTTGAAAAATTACTCCTGTTCTAAATTGTGTAAACAACAATTATGGACTACAAAAAATTAACTGGGTTAGATTAAGTTATGCTAAAACAAAACTCCAAAGTTAATGCTACCCTTGCATCTGCAGGGGAAATGATGAACAAATAAACAGATATGACAGTATCCTCTAAAAGAAAACAAAACCTGAATGCAAAAGGAAACACAAACCTGAAGTAGTAATTTAATTTCATAATTATTTTCTTTCCACTGAAAATGTTTTGCCCTCCACATTTAAATCTGGAATTTCAAAATCAAGGTTGCACTGGCTGATATTGATTGCCAGCTGATATATGAATAAGAAGCAGCAGTAAAACACTATACCACATTGGATTGTTGAAAAATATTGAAATATTGATAGTTATTGATGAAGGTTTACTGTTGATAATATTAGAATCAAACCAGGGCGATACATTCTGCAACCAATTTCCCTGATTAAGAGTCTAATTTAAAGGATGTCACTGCTATGTGCAATGAGAAACAACTTTCAGCAATTAAGTATAAGAGATTCTTGAAGATCAGCGAGAAAAGGATCAACTTCTGTGAGCTACTTCATGATAATCTGTAGACAAAGATAAATGTATTGTTCTGGTGCAATCCACTCTTCTGGTCATTGACAACATAAAAAGAATTCAAAAGAAAATTATTTTTTTCACCTCATACTAATACAAGAGATATCCATATTTTCCCAAACGTGCTCAAACATTCAATGATTAAGACTAAGGAAACAAAGTTGATAGTTTTATTGACCTAGCTCTTGATAAATTCTGAAATATTCAAAATGTTTGCAATCATTGTATCAGCTGCATGACTACATTAAAAAAAAAATCTGCCAAGTTCACACTGTATTATCAGGGTATGATAGAAGAAAACAACCATAGAAATGTGTCTGCTAATAATACCTATTCAAAAGTCACAGAACCATCAACTGGCTTGGAACCACCGATTTCCCCTGCCTTGAACCCAACGATTCACAACCCTTCTGAACAAGGCTACCTGGCACTTGGTGTGGTTCAGCAAGTCAGGTTGGACAGGGCTTTGCGCAACCTGATCCAGTGAAAGATATTCCTGCCTGTCTATGATGACAGGCCTGTCCTGCCTGAAAGATGTCCCTGTTTCCAATACAGAGAGGTAAATACACTTTTGATCATTACAGGCCCCACCTCACACACATGAAAGCACTTCACAGAGTCCCACTGTTATTAACACAGCATGATCAGCAAAGGAAATATCCAAATTGATTTCCCTGATAGTTACCAGTGTTTGTTCATTATCAAATCTAGAGTCATTAGGAATACTTCCAGAAATAACACCTGTTAATCATTTACTTTGCAGCACAAAGCACCAGATGAATATAGGCAACCTACAGGCTGATCTTTGAAAATAAAGCTACGGCAACGGTAACTAAAAGGTAACTAAGCATATAGGGGACAGACATTCCCCCAATTCTTCCAACTCATATTTGCAACGGAAAAAGAAGGCTATATCACAGCGTGCCTTTAAAAAACTGATGATTTAGAGGAACATAAAGTGATATTCCAGATAAAGGATTACTGGTAAGACGACAGGTACTTCATTCCATAATACTGGATCAAATTCATTCCTCATACAATTTTGTCATTTTAAGGGAGGCTCTAGAATCACCCTAAGGCGAATATGCAATTGAATGAAAGGGTCTCGCTATAAAATCTGGAGTAAATGTGTAGTAAAACAAGCAATTTTAGGGCTTTTTTTGCAACATTTGAAGCAATGACAAGGGCTTGAGAGGCCGTATCTCCTCCCCAACCCCTACATCAAAGCTGAGAGAGCAGAGGGCAAACTGCGTATATGCAAAAGCTCTTGGGTGAATTCAAACATGAAATTTAAAGGAAATATTAGAAATCATCATAACATGCTTTCTTCATGTGAAAATATTCTTAAAATTAAACACTTGTATTATAAACAGCTTTTAAAAACTCATTCATCTGTGAAGATTTCAAACATACACTTCAGAAGGTTCAGCAACATAGCATTTGCTGTCATGCATCTTGACATCAAAGTACTGTATTATTGGCTCCCTGTATTGACTACCATTGCTTAACTTGTATGCACATTTATAAATTTTGTATGCAGGAGAAAATAAACAGTGTCAAATTCAGAATGAGAAGTGCCAAAACTCAACCCCATGTTTCTCTGCTGCCCCAGTGGATTGAAGACATTTTTTTAGATGGCCTTGTAAAAAAAACAAACAAACAAACAAAAAAAACCAAACGAAGAAACCCCACCAAAAAACAATGAAGTGCAATTTGGTACATGGACTGATCAATTGTTCCTTGATGTAGGCACACAACTTTTCTTAATATGCATGCAGTAGTACATAGTTCCCTAGAAACAAGGCAGTCTTTGCCCTGAAGTGCTACCTTGCTGCAGAAAGCAGCGATTATATTGCACGACTGCAATATAATTAAAACAGAATTGCTAGACATTCACAGAAAACATTTATTAAAAAAGCAGTATATGAAGTGCAGCAGTTGGTTTAAAAAAGTAATTCCTTTTCACCACCATTTTCTTTTTCAGGCAAAAAGAAAGCAGCTGCTTGAGACCAGACCACGGCAGCCATGGTACTTTATCAGCACTGTGGAATGACACTCAGCTTCAAAACCTTCCGTGTTCCTTCCTTCCCAGTCATACAGTAGGAATAAATAATTTAATCCAGCACTCATTAGGAGAGGGGAATAGCCTATTAGTCTGTGCCTGCATTCCTTCCCCCTCACTTCCTTGCATCTCTTACAACTCCAGATGAGGTGGAAGTATATGTCTTTCTTTTTATTTGTGTATTTTATAGCTTAGCCAAAAACCAGCTCTACGAGCATAAGAAAAACCACAAACTTCTGAGTATCTTCAAATTCACACACAGCTTTCTAAAATTAAAAGCAAGTAAAGAACCAGTATAAACAGAATGCTACAATTTTTGGAAAAGAACCAGAAAATTCATACTGCATAAGAAACTAGAAGAATGGCACTAAAACAATACCACTTCTAGAAAACCAGTTACCAGAGACTTCTTCAATCCCCAAAATTAAACACCCATCTCCTTCTAAAAGATACCTGTGAGCGCACATCCCTGTAATGCAAAACCATTAAAAAGGCAGTGGGTTTTGTGGCTAGCTTGTTTGCTGGTAAGCACCTTTACATTTCTTAAATTACTTACAAAGTACCAAGCTACTGTCATTTGACACATTCGACAAAGATGGGAGGAACATTGTCCTCAATCTGACTGACCAGGGGCAGATTCTAAACAGAAAAACTTAACGATCATCTTCATTTATTATTTCCATTTGAGCTGGACTAGAATCCTCGTAAACAACAAATACAAATGGAGTAGCAACGAGTGACCTTGTTGGACACGCTTGTCCCACTTCTAGAGTTTTAACATAAATGTTTTAGCAATGTAAAAGCTTGAGAAACAGAAAAAGATATCAGTACTGCTCTCAAACACACAATACACCTGTGTTTGGCCCTAGAAATGATGACATTTGCTTAAAAGAATGGAAGTTGCTATTCTGAGGCTTATAAATGCTTGATGCCATTTGCCTTCTGTTTTATCTGCCTCTGTGACTCAGTTGCCACACTGTCAGCCACTTCTCTAAAAAACAATCATCACTCCCTGAAGAACTAGAAATTTACTTATTTACTTTTTTCTTACAGTGAAAGCTAATGGTATGGTACGAGGCTGGAAAAAAAAAAAAAAAAAACACAAAAAAACCCCCCACACACACAAAAAACCACACCTCAAAACACAAACCCTAAAAAACACTTCACCACACAAGAACTTGAGATTCATTTCTAGAATAGAGTGACTTTGGTTTCAGTGCAGAAGACCCCACTTCTATATCTATGTCCTTCAGCGAAATCATGAGATAATTGTTCAGCATATCCATGCAGTACTATTTAATTTTAAAATAATTCCTATTATTTGTCATCTTAGAGCTGTCAAATCAATTTTTTTTAGATTAATAGAAACACTTTCTCACCCTCTGCATGCCTTTAAATTATTAGGTAAATGTTTTAATCTTGTGGGCCACTGGTCCATTTGGCCCTGCGTCCAACTCCAAGAAATCCACAAAAAGTAAAGCATTATGCAACAGAAAGTGCATAATTTACAACAGTCTAGAAAAGCAGTATTTCTGAAAAGCTCTGGAAAATTTTTGGAATTCACAAAACAAAAAGGTGGAAAAGCACAAGGCTACGATAATTTCTGTACTCTCTTTTCACAATAGATAAAACTTCTCGGAAAGCAAGTGTCTAAAGACTTCGCCAAGAATTGACTCAACTGTCTCCAGCAGAAAACAAGAGACACTCTTAGTTTCATAGTGCCTCACCAAAGTCCATTTCAAGCTTCTGACCTTCTCTAAATTATCATCTCAGATATATCGGTGCACGTTTCATGAAAACAGTATGTGTCTTAACCCTAGATAGAAAACCACTGTGATTATTTAGAAATAAAATAAACACAAATACTTTTGCTAATAAGTGCAGATCATCACAAATCCAATCTTTGTTTACTTAGTGCAGCAAAGCATCTGGAAGTCATTATTTTATTCCTTTTCATCATCCATGAAGTAGTACATCATCACTACATGGAAGGAAAAAACTCTGCTTCAATTCAGAGAAAGGACAAAGACACAGCAAGATGAAAATAAAATGTGCCTCTAGGGATCGGGAGACGGAAGGAGAGTAAAAGAAAGACAGACAAAATAAGTGATCATGTCTATTTGGTGTTCCAGACAAATGGACTCTTCTTTCATTCAATTTATTAAATCTAATTAAGAAAATAATATTTTTAAGCCACAGAAACGGCTACAAAATATCATTAAATATCATCTCTGAAACTTCATTAAGTATTAATCACAAGTATCTACACCCTGAAAGCTTTAAATCACGTCTTCTCTATGACAATCTTTGTCTCACAAAAAAGAACTGAAAATTGATACATCACTTGAAGGACATACAACAGGTTTAAGTCTTTAAGATTATAAAGGTAAAAAAGCATAGCAGTTCTTGTTGTTTTTACTTAGTTATATATTCTTTAAAAGTCCTCCAAGGCATCACTCTAATTCTGAAATATCTTTTCCTACCTAAAACTGAGGGTCATGTTATTAATGAAGTGAATAATCTGAGAGTAAGGTGAGGTCTCTTTTTGTAGAAAGAGCTGTATACTCTTTTTAACATGGGAAAATACAGTAAATCCTTCTTACAAATACATCAGTTAGCCTGCAAAGAGAAAAATAAGCTTCCGAGAATTAGGATCTATTCTTGAATCCAAACGCAAGTTAATTAAGATATTTTTCTTAATAAATGTGGTATAAAATATAGAGTTCAAAATTATCTAACACAATGGTCCACTACATCATGTAGTTACATCCTTTGAAATCTCATACACAGGCTACAGAAGAAACACAGGCTGTGTTGATCCAGAATTTTGAATCCAACAGTGACAGGACCGACTGCAGGCAGAGGTCAAGCAAGCTACTATCTTATATCCTCTAAGAAAGACCATGAGATCAACAGAAGTTCAACACAACCCATCACCACCACTGCTCTACACAAAAGCTGGAGTCCAAGTCCCAAGACAGAAGTACTGTGACAGAAAAGGAATTGTATTTTTACTGGATAGCAAAGAAGAAAAAATAGATTACACCATGAAAATCGGTGTCTCCTGCCCCAAAAGTGGCTCTATTCCTGGATGAGATCCCTCAGTCTTTCAAGTTTTGATGGATTGGTAAGGAAGGCCGTCACCTTCACAGCACCCTTAAGATGAGATTACTCCAAATATGAAGTTCCTTCATCCCCACTGCTCTTTCTATAGCCATGTTTACCTAAACAGTGCCTCCACGTATTGTTTTCCTCAGTAAGTATCACCTCACTATGACTGTTTTTAGAGCCCCACCCCTTCCTTTCTCTTTCCTTAGTTGGCCTGTATGTATTCAAAGACAACCAATGCTAGAAGTACTCTATCTGGTAATTTCAGCTCCTGAATAATGACCCTCCCCTTCCCCCACCAATTATCTAGTTAGGAAAAAAAAAATAAATTTAAAACACTCTGTGCACCAGATAAATAAATCCAGTAGAACTTGTAGCAAACCAGAAGTTTTTTCAACAAAATGCTGGGAAGCCTTTATAAACACATTGTAGCTACACAATATATTGTAACTGCTTTCCTCTGCCTCTGACTATACTGATTTAATCTGGCTATACGTATTAAAAACTCTGAAGGTACCACATACTTCAAATCATCAAATTTATTTCAAATCCTTTGAGGTTTTCTGCCTGAATATAAACCTTGCTGTAAGAGAGAGGTTCCCAGATAGAACCAGGGAGAGCAATCATCGCAGTGGGTGGAGGCAGCAGCGTGAGAACAAGTCAGAAGGGCAGGGTGGAGACACAAGGGTGGTTAGAATTACTAAGGGAAAGAAAACAAATGCAGCAAATGCAGTAGGAAGGCAAGGATGCAGCCTTTATACAATCTGTTACAGCCTACCCACTGATCTAGAAGTTACTTATACACAGTAAAAATATTTGGGCAAAACAATTCTCAGGGATGTTGTAAATATTCCAAGACATACATTATACATTCAGGAAACCTGGTGATATATTAATGAACACAATAGGATTTCAAATTGCATACTTAAGGCACAGAAAACCCCTTGTCAACGACACTGTAGCAAGGTAAATCAGTATCTATAAAAGTTTTGTAAAGTTATATGCACCTTAAAATGAGATCAAAGTGGGTTTCAAGATTGTGTTTGCTATTTTGTTATTTTTCCTCCATAATATCTTCTCACTGTATTATCTACTCATTTTCATACTAGGATAATCTGTACAGTAAATCATAGTTGTTCAGATACAAAGCCAAACAGTGAGACAAATGCAAAGGGTTTGCCTAGTTTTTTCCAGGAACTCAGGCAGCAAGACTCGGTGGGCTCTCAGGAGTACCCACAGGACAGACCAAAAATTGAGACAACCTGCCTGCTGCTGCTTTGCGTGCAGCATAAATGGCATCAGATCTCTGTACCCTGGCAAGCGCGCTGGGCACAGTACCAGTCCCTATGGCACCCCAGCGCTGCCGGCCCCTGGATGCAAGGAACAGCCGCTAGGGAATATGTGCTCCAGCCCGTCTGCAGAAGGAGGGAACGCTGCAAGGGCACAGAGGGACACTTTACGTCTCTTGGCTACTCAGGCCACTCTGTCTTGGATATGGGAATTTTAAACAAGAATTTTATCTCCAAAAGTTCAGGACAACATTGGATAATGATTCTGCAAATGCATCACCGGAGAAAGATACCATTTCAGGCTAAAAGAAGAATAAACTAGATCTATACATCAATAATCTTATCAACAGAATATTAACCCAAGAGAATCAACTAAACGTGTAGATATAGGAGTGACTCCCGTTTAGTATCTGTCACAAACATGTCACAAAAGTGTGTATTCTCAAAGAGGCTTGCTGGAGCATTGTGATTGTTTTCCCTCACTTAACTTGTTGAACTGCAAGCAAAAAAATTTCATGTGTGACTTTCAAAGAAAAGTCCAATTTTGACATAGAAAGAAATTGACAGAACTTCTATGGAAATAACTGTATCAAACTTACCTGCTCACATATGAAAATATATTCACATTTTTGTTGCGGGCTTTTTTTTCCAGAATGCAACAATTGCATGCAAGATGATTTAATTTTTCTTTTAAACTTCTGCTTTGCTACTGAATTTCTATGGTGGATTTCTTCCAAGACTTTATTCATACTGAACTTATTACATCGCATGGGAAAATGCAACCTGTATTTAGAAATGTGAGAAAGGGTTTATCTCCTATCTGGAAATCAACTAGTTAACAGTGACAAAAACCTTAACAAGAGGAACAAGACAATTAACGGGAAATGTTCCCTGGTAACAGACCAAGGTGCTTTGGACACAAGTGCTTCAACCAGCACGATCACTCAATGTTGAGAATGACTCAACTCTCTCTAAGGAGCATGACATCTGTGATTATTACTGATAAATACATCCTTGTCCTGAGCTGAGTTTACAATTTATTTCAACAGGAGGGAAAAATCTTTTTGAAGATTAAATTATACCAGTTTTCTCTCTGTGTGTTCTGGATTGTATGCACATACACAGTCCCAAAGGACGTGCTGCAGAAGGCATCCAACTTAGTGTCCCTGTAAAAAAAAAACTAAAGGAGGACATATGTGCTTAAAGGATTGCATCCAGGGATAGTCTGTTTCCTTGGGCTGGAATAAGGTGGAATGTCTTCTACATGCTGTCACTGCTTATTAGTAGTAAATATGTAGCAACAATGAATTAGATTTGCTTATATGAAAAAAACAGTTTATCCTTTCAGCATTACCTCAAAACTTCATCTTTGCCTCAAACAAGAGAAATGAGTTTTAAAATAAAATATTGAAGGCAAAAACTGTCCATATCAATATCGTACTGCCGGTAATAAAACCTTAGATTAACAAAATCTATTTAAAAGCCCGGGAATTTGTTCACATCTCATACTACTTATCTGCACTCTGCATTTCTTTTAATGTGTGTAATTTTAAAATCAACAATCTGTTTCACTCATTTCCATTTCTCTCTGTTGAACTTCAGCTGCAAACACTGAATAATGTTTTAAATATGAAAGGGGCAATGCTTGCTTTTGTGTGTCTTAGGCATAACATAAAAGTATCAATGCCTAAGATTTAGGCAAATCTTGTCTTTTCATCAAATCTGTGTTGGTATAAACTTCAGCTAAATACATCTTCAGAAGACCATTTCATAAACATAGTATTTTTAAAAATATGTAAGAAAGAAAAAAACCCAACCAAACAAACAAGAGCCTAGATGAAACTACCCTCTTGAATCCCTAACACAAACATGTGACGGGGATGGAGCATGGGTGAAGATGACATTAAACCCCTTGGACTGGCTGATGGCCAACCCGGCCCTCGGCAAATCCTGCAGCACCCTGTGCACGCCTCTGACTGCCTTGACCCTCAGTGTGCGATGCGACACACACAACAGAGCTCTGCCTTCCCACCCTGACACACCCTTTTCCATCAGGACCGACCAAGGAGCCGCTGTGTTTCTCACAGAGATCAGAGCCAACATAAAGGACGGATTCTTCCTGCCTGCCTGCAGCAGCTGCGTTTGGCATACGACGACGACGATGTAGCAACTGATCAGATTCTAATAAAAAGTAGATTTTTCAGTCCACTTAGAAGCTAGGAGACATTTCCCCACACACACATTACTGACATGAAAATGGCAGTGTCAGAACCGCCTTTCAGTCCATATGAAAATTCACACCTTAATAGTGCTGTGCTGCTATGCATCAAATGGTAAACATGTCATTGCAGCAATTCATCTTACGAAATACTAAGGTTTTTTGGGTTTTTTGTTGCCAACTCCCACACATATATTTGCTCTAAAACAAGTTCAACTGGGGGAGGGGGGAATCAAATTTTCCCTTCCACTACTTAATTTTGCTTTTTGCATCCCACTCAAACTAAAGTCTTTTTAATATATTCCAGAAACAATAAGATTTTTTGGTAACAAAGAAACATTACATAGATTGGAGTCCTCAAGTTAAATGGCAAAATCTGAATTTATGTGAGTAGGGGGAAAGTGTACTGAAATTAATTTTCTTGATGAAAAACTTCCCACTGCATGACTTTTCATAAAGCCACCATGTGTTTTTGTCTAAGCGTTGCTCCCATCATTCGTTTTCCTACCAAGATTTTTTTTGAGGTTGAAGCAGTACCACTCATGTCAAAAGCACGAAGTGCCCTTTTCTAAATTACCACTCTTTGTATACAAGTCATGACAAACCAATTTGGATAGACAAAATAACTTTGTTCTACCCAGAGTACAAGATGGGATGCAAGAAGTTTAGAGTTAAGGTAACAAGGCACATAAGAATGATTAATGCATTGGGGTTTCATTTTCTGCACAAACACCCAGCAGATGAGGCTGCCCGGGATGAGAACATGCTGTTCTTCATAGCTTTTCCTGTTGCTCCCTCTCTGTGCGCGTCTTCCATCTTTCTACAGATGTGGTCACCACTGCTTAGCAACCAAGGGGACATGATGGCACCGAAGAAAATCCTCCATCTAGAGCTCACCCTGCTCCACCTCCACAGCTGCAAACTATCTTTCATGGCAAATTAAGAAGAATACGTTTTCCTTGCTGCCTCGGAGATACCAAGTGGGACCTCAGACGTAGCTTGGTGTGAGCTGAATTTTCTTTCCTCGGTGGGTGTATGGGGGAGAATTTAACAAGCTGGAGACCAGGAGAACCTAAGACTTGCCAGTAGAACAGCTCCCCAAATGCTAATACCAGTTCAAACAAACAAACAAACAAACAAACAAACAAACAAACAAACAAACACAGAAAAAGCCAGATACCACGATGATGGGGAAGAGAAGAGCAACAGAAAGACAAGGGAATCAACCGAATACACCACCTCCTTTCACCCAGTGCTCCAGCCGCCCTCCAGGGCGAGGCGATGAGGGTGCAGAGGGACCGGCGAGCGGCAGCTAAGAGCAAAGTCCGCGCAAAACCCCGCCAACAAGACGGCGGAAAGAAAATACTCACTTCTCCCATGCCACAGGTAGGTGCTGTCCCCGCGCTGCCGGGCGCCCGCCGCCTCCCCGCCGCCGGGGCCGTCTCCGTCTCCCCCGCTCCGCGCCGCAGCCACCGCCCCCGCCAGCCCAGCGGCCGCGCCCGCCGCCGCCGCAGCGCCCCCTCGCGGAGGCCGCGGGCCGGGCGGGGCCGGAGGGTGCGGCCGCGCCGTGGCGCAGCCACCGTGGCGAGGGAGCGGGGGGAGCGGGGAGGGCGGCGGGGCCGCGGCGGCGCCCGGAGGGGAGGGGGCCGGTGCCCGGGACGGGGGCTGCCCGGCCGTGGGTGCGGGGCCATCCCGCTGCCGCCTGCCCCGACCGCCGGCTGCTCCTGGGAGTCCCCCGGAGACGGCGGCCCCGAGGGGCGCAGGCAGCGGGGGCCGGGGGCGTACCGCCGGGGCGGGGGAGAGCGAGGGGCGCGGCGCCCGGCCGCAGCTCTGCCGCGGAGAGTGCGGGCAGCAGCTCCCCGCCCGCTCACGCTCCTTCGGGTGCGGCGGCGTGGGGCGCTTCTCTCCCCCGTGCGGGCGTGGGTCGTTGCGCGTAGCCGCAAAGCCAAAGTACTTCTTCGTCGCCGTTCTCGTCTGCTCTTCTTCATGCATGTTCAGTGCCAAACGGGTTGCCGGGTGGAAGTCATTCCGTGGTGTCCTTGGGCTTTAACATTATTAGTGTGTCTCATGAGCTTTTAAAAATATTTAGGTGCGTTTTTCCACTGATGGCTAATTGCAGTACCTTTTGAAAATCTCTTGGAAAGCAAGAAATGAAAAATAAGCTAGTCTGCAGCCCAGTGCGAGAAGAGGTGTTCTATGGGTTATTTTACTAAAGGAAGCGCCTCAGAGTTGTGTCTTGCCCAGATGATAAAAATGTCCTCCTTGCTTTTGGGTGCGGACACAGACAATAGTTCTGTACAGATTTTAGGGGAAAATAGGCACCTGAGGAGCACTATGCGTTCAGGCTCCACAGCTCTATTTCCTACAACGTGTATCTAAAAGCCTCACGGATAGCTAGCTGCCACCAGAACCGCAGCTGTGCTTAGCCCCTAAGTGAAAACGCTGGCACACCTAGGCTCCTCGGCACTTTCACCATCAGCGCTTCATATTCCTGAAGGCCTCCTGCTGCGGCCTGGGTGCCTTGTGTGCCCCGATCCCCATCCTGATGTTCTTAGGACCTCAGTGGATCTAGAAGGCTGCATAAATTAGTCATGTCTGTGGTCACAGCATAACATAAGACCATGAAAAGTCACTGGAAATATTTTTAATTCCCTGCTGCTTCAGAGCAGGGAAGGGCAACATAGGATAGTTTTGATGTCAGAGTATGAAAATTCAGCATGTACCTGTCACAACAGAATAATAATTAAGTAATAGCAATTGTTTTCATCATCTTTAGAAATAAATCTTCACCTTCTTTAGAACTAAGAAAAATCCATTAACGAAGTCCACAGGCATAAATCTGAAAATGTTCTTATGTCATGTTTGGTACGAGGCCCCAGCCACGTGGACCCTGCAGGAAACAGTATCCATATTGTCCTGCCCGACTGCCAGAAACCAGCTTCTTGATTGTGTCTAGTTTTCTCTTCATTTTAAATAAATAAATAAATAATTGAAAATGGCACTTATTCCCTGCAGTATAGTAACAGGACTTGATGGCTTCAGTCTGGTTGCTCCGAACGACATACGTTCTAAGAAGCTGTAATTCAGCACAGGAGACAGTGTTACCTGACTTTGGTGACTACAAATGAAACCCTTTAGATGGGTGTATGCATTTGAAGTTGAATGTTAAACTGGAAGAGATCACACGCAGAGGGAGAACTGCCTTTTTATTTTCTCTCCTCTCTCAAAAGGCTACTCAGATAAAGGGTTTTTTTCCACTTTTTACTATGTTCTTTTAAGTTGTTTCCAATTCTTTTTCTTTTCCTTATCATTTTGACATTTTAGTGTGGATGTACATTTGCTTTTTGAATGCTTTGGCTATGTTGAAATCTGGAATATTTCAGTATCCAATGTTACTGGAGTAGTTGCGTTTGTCTTCGGGACAAGACAGGCCTGTGATATTCCAGATAATGATGATTATGTAGTTGGCTAAGAATGACAGTGCTTTTAAAAATTACTGTGCGTTATATAACCAATAGATTTCCTTATGACACAGAATGCTAAATTAATATTAAATAATTTGTTACATTAAATTGAAATAGGTCATTCAAAAGCGTCCCCACACAGCTGTGGCGTTTTTCATCTGTTTATATAACTTCTACTGCAGCGGGATCTGGATTCACTACTAGGCTGTGATTGCTCAGTACTAGTTGCACAGACAGTGAGTACAGACTACAGCTAATTTACTTATTTGGTCCCTGTGTTCACATAGACAAAGTCTTAGTCACACCCCATAATAATAATAAAGCCATTATTACTGTTTAATACAAGTAATAGGATCATAACTGTAATAGCTAATTAATAAGTGAAAAGTGATGGAGTTTATCAGATGGTACAACCTGTTTCCAAGGGAGAAGAGAGAGTGAATTGCAATAGTTAATATTGTAGCACCACTCAGTGTTTGAAGTGGATATAGCTTTGTAATCGGTACTTTTCTTAACAGCTGCATTGCCACCTGAAGAAACACAGTGATTGTACTATTTGTAATCTCATTAATCCTATACACATGGCAATGTGCAGCTTACTTTCGGTATACCATGAGAGGAATAAAGCATGGATACAAATGTGTGCTGAATATAAACATATTGGAAGAAAAATGTCTAGTACCTATCTTGATATAAATGAGCCAAATGGAAGTATAAACGGAATGGAAATCACTACAGTTTGTTACTGGCATCTTTTCTCTAAAAGCTAAGAAAGAATTTTTGACCCATTTAGTTCTTTAGCTCCTTATCTACTTTCCTACTTACAATAGATCATTCTGAAGAACAGAACAGACTTACCCTCTGCCTACGCTTCCTGCCAAATAACATTATAGCAGATAATGCATTACTGTGCTAACTTTTCATTCATGGACATGATTAGCAAGGAGACGGTTGATAATTGGCTTCAGAAAGTCTAGCCTCTTGCATCATATTTCCAGCTTGGCACTGGGCCGTGTTAAAGTCACAATGCTTGTATTAATGTGACTGTTTTGTCACAAGGATTGGATCTATGTGAAATTAAAATGATCCTATTTTCTTCTCCAGCAATCCTTGTTTCTGTCAGTCATGAAATATTGCTGTCTCAGGAGCTGCTTCACTGGTGTTTCTGCAGAGCCAAGATCCGCAGCTTCCTCAATGCTTTTCAGCAGTCAGAAACTATTTTTCTTTGGATTTTTTTTAATATGTACTTATATTAATCTTCCCTTCCTCTTAGCCAATAGTTGTCATTTTTCTTTAAAAATGGTACCGTCAGACTTCACTGCTTAGACTGTCCAGTTAGGTGTTCCTTTCTGGCAGTCTACCTTCTCCTGGCTTTTCTTTGCTGTAGTGCCTCCTGTATTTTAAGATAAGCCATTCAGATGGCACCCTAGAGGAGAATTGTCATGTGTGTGAACTCATTCTGCCATGGCAGTGGTCTAAGAATTCGACATCAAATTCAATGCAAGATGGTTTTTGATGGTATGAGTCAATATTAGTATAGAAAACACACATGCCAAAATACGCAGTATATAAAAGTACCATGTCATGAGACACTGCTGGCAGCAGCCCCACGAAATACAGGTCTAGCTTCAGCTGCTTCTGAAGTGCTGTTGCATCAAACCGCCTACTAATTGTAGAAGGTAATGTGTTGCTGGCTCTGTGATTCCTCTGCTCTTCCACAGTATATCTGCCATTGGCTTCTGCCGCAGAACTAGTGGACTACTATCACTGAGGTGTTAAGATCTTTCAAAATCTGCTAATGAACTAGAATATGGCTATGAAATTATCTAACTTTAAAAAATGCTGGAAAAGTAAAGAACAGTAAAAATTTGCAATTAAAACTTCTTGTGTAGTACATCCATTTCAGTTTAAGCAAAAATGAATTTCTTGCTGTGCAAAGCAACATAGAAGCAGTATCTGAAAGGTCTCACTGAGCTGCAGTGTCGCTGGGCTCAGAGGCTATACAGAAAACACTGCTTCGAGACAGTGAGTTGAATTAAGGGGATTAATGTACTGCTTTTACTCTTTCACCCTCTTCAACAGCCCACCAACAGTGGTGTCGTGGTTTAACCCCAGCCAGCAACTGAGCACCACACAGCTGCTCACTCACCCCCCCATGATGGGATAGGGGAGAGAATCAGAAGAGTAAAAGTGAGAAAACTCGTGGGTTGAGATAAAGGCAGTTTAATAGGGAAAGCAAAAGCCATGCACGCAAGCAAAGCAAAACAAGAAATTCATTCACTGCTTCCCATCGGCAGGCAGGTGTTCAGCCATCCCCAGGAAAGCAGGGCGCCATCACATGTAACAGTTACGTGGGAAGACAAACACCATCAAGCCGAACGTCCCCCCCTTCCTTCTTCTTCCCCCAGTTTATATACTGGGCATGACGTCATATGGTATGGAATAGCCCTGTGGCCAGTCTGGGTCAGCTGTCCTAGCTGTGCCCCCTCCCAGCTTCTTGTGCACCTGGCAGAGCATGGGAAGCTGAAAAGTCCTTAACTAGTGTAAGCACTACTTAGCAACAACAAAACATCACTGTGTTATCATCATTATTCTCACACTAAATCCAAACCACAGCACTATACCAGCTACTAGGAAGAAAATTAACTCTATCCCAGCTGAAACCAGGACAGGTGGTCTACTTCTTGCTGAAGACTTGCATATTGTTGGGTTTTTTTTCCTCTCATTTTAGTGGAATTCACAAATTAGTCATCCACAAATACAACTCGTTTACAGAAGGTTGAATTCAACTTCTTGTTGACTATAAAAAGTTTTAAAGAAAATTAGTATTTCTAAAACACCTTTTGTATTGCTTTTTTTTGTCTCCATATGAGTCATTGAGCCAACACCATAGGGAGATCAAACTAATGATTTAGCGCAAAATCTCACTGGATTACTCAACTCTTGCAACATTTGATTATCAGTTTTACATTTCAAACACATTCTTTTGCCACTTCATTATAAATATCAGAACAGGTGAAGTGGATGGAAAAATGTATTTTGTAGAAGTGTCATAACTTGTACTTTAGCCACGTATTTGAAGACTGGATCCCATTCTGCCTGTTTGAAGCAGAGCCATTATGATCGGTAATCTTAAATACCTGCAGACCCACCAGTTCTTACAGACAAGCTCAACAGACAGTTCTTCAGCCATTTACCATCACGCGTCTTTTCCAGATTTCAAATTATTTGTTCTATTATTTTCTTACCCTCTTCCAGTTTGTTAACTCTTTCAGCTGTGGGGGCAGTAGAACTGTTTTCCACAAATGGTCTCACTAAAAATGCATTTGTTTGTTAGAGTAACTCCAACTGCAGCTTTCTGTTTCCCTTCTTATAAAGCAAAAGGTAAAATGTCCTACACAGTGATAAGCAACAAAAAATACATCATCAGTGATTTAAAGAGCTCCTCAGGCAATTCCTTTTACTCTTGGACACAAGATTTAGATCTTTAGTTATTAAAAAGATACAAGCTTACTTTCAATGTTCAATATTTTCAATGTTACCAGTGAATACAGATATTTAAAGATGTTTAAGCCTTGGTTAAGCAATTCATTAGCACACTAACATCTAAACTATTCTGCTTAATTTTGAATCATAATAGAAATATTAATACAGTCTTTCTGTATCACGACTGATTAGTTTGGCCTGCATTATAGTGTCAGATCTCACCTGGATATGACTTGGATTTTGCATGTATCTTTCCAGTCACATTATCTTGACACGTCCACATGAAAAAACTTATGCATTGTTGCACATGCCATTATCCCTGTGAGGACGGAATATGAAAGACTGGAAAGTTGTGGATAGCTGAAAAATATTAATAGTATTTTAATTGTCATTTAAAATGCACTTTTAAGTAGAAAGAAAACAAAGAAATATATTTTTAACAATAAATATGTTTTTAGTAGGAAATGAAGAAAATACTTCTACTTATAAAATGGTTTGCCTAAGTCTTCCTTTCACAACAACATCAATGTAAGCATTTATCTCAGTTTCCAACATGAAAACACACACAGTAATACAGATAAAGTTGGATATACTTCACATATATGAAAAGTATACCTGTATTCTGACTTAAACCCTAAATAATTGTTATATTGAAAATGAATGTGGACAGAGATTAGGTGCTTTTAAAAAAATATTTATTTAAATCAAGTCTTTCCCCAGCTATTCACATTTCTTAAGTCTTTTTTTCCCATAAGTTGACTAATTTTTCTCTCCATCAGTTTTAATTGTACTAGCACAATTTCTATCTGTGATTGAAAGAGCAATCCAATTGTTGTTAAGTCGAAGGCAAAATTGCCCTAAAGAGAAAGATTTTCATAGAAGCATACTATGAAGAAACTAAGTGCTTATTTCAAAGAAAGTTGCTACTTTCTAAATTACATGTTTTATTACTTGTCCACCTACTGTAGTTTATTGACTGTCCACTATGTTGATTTTTAAAGAAAACCATGTCTACTAATCACATGAAAAAAAAATCTTGAAAACTTTAACAAGACTTTGTACCCACAATCTCCGTAAGAGGGCACCCTTATCTAACAGCTGAATTTTATACAAAAAATAAAATATAAAAAAATAAAAAGGCCTTTCTAAAAGCTTTATGAGGGGAGAAGACCCTGTGGAGAGTTTAGTGAGAGGCAAAGCTATTAAATTATCTTAATTGGCATTTTAGTGCTGATAAAGCAAGTCTAACTTAAAGCATGCATTAACTCTATAGTGATGTTTTCCTAAAACAACTCTGTTGAAATTTCCTCATAGTCTAAAGGTTAAAATAATGTCATTAGGTCATCAGAATTACAAAGCTTTTTTAGCATTGTCTGGTAAAATACGTTTATTTAACCAAGACAGGCTTGCTAGGAGGAGCAACAGAGTCTACCTAACACATCCTCAAGCAAAAACATTCCCCCACCCGCTTTGTTTTATCTTCTGTCTCACCACAGTAAGGTCAGGTTTTGTAATTTTGTTGATAGGGAGCCAATATTCACAAGAGTGTTAGCTACTATGTCTAGTTCAACTACTACTGATACGTCTGTGATGATGTAAGTGATAACATGTACATGGTAAACAGTCTGTAAACAGTAGATAAAATTATTTCATTTATAAATTGTAATCTTTAAATTGCCATGAAGATGTCTATCCATTTGCTAGTGTGTCCAGAAGGAAGGAATGCCATTTAAAAGTGTCAGAAATGTACTTACATTATGTGGGTGTCGGCTGCAAAAAACTATTGCCCTGCCAAGAAATTGTAACGTTTTCACTCATCTGCTCCCCTACTACTGACAACAAAACAATTTCCATTTACAAAAAAATTGCACTGGTTCTAACTTCCTCTGTTGACCCTTACATATTCTAGGTTTCTCTTCTGTTACCAAGATACCTAAGATAGAGTTTGGGTACAGTAGATTGGACTGGTAGTAGGATACTTGTTTCAAAAGCATTTTTAAGATACCGCTTTTGATTGCGTTGTAGCCAGGAGGAAGACTGTTGGTGTTTTTAGACATTAAAGCAGTCTGGCTGAGTCTCTTTCCTGGAAAACCATGGTTTGGAACAAGAAATTGAAATTTAGGCAGGGCAGACTGTTTCTAAAGGTCCACTGAAATTATATTAACAGCAGATTTTTTAAGCAGCAGCTTTGCATACTTTGTATATGGCCACTGAAAATTTGTAGCTGTAACTGCTCTGCATTTTTTTCAAAGCAGACTGTAGGTCTCATTTCATCCACTCAGAAACTGAAAAAAAAGCAAAGCAAGTTGCTCTCTGAAAATGGGAGTCTTAGCAATTTGCCAGGTATCGCACTAGAAATTTGTGCCAGCAGCAGACAGAAAAATCCAGTTCCGCAGGGTAGCATTCAAGTACTCTGCAGAAGCCTTCTCCCTCTTTCTGCAGTACCTGCCATCATCCACTCCACATTGCCAGCTTCTACGATACTTTTCACCGCTTTAATATAACTTAGTTATATAATATATATTAAAATGTCATACATTGTCATACATTAAGTACAAGTTTGGTTATCTTTTTTGCATGTTTTGTTCTGTTGTTTTAAAAACTGAGGTAATGAAACAATGGTTGTTAATCATACATTGAATCAGAGGACTAGGATTATCTAAATAGAGTGGTTGGGATCTAATTTGTGCACAGCTACTTAACAGCTGCTTTTGAAAAGTATTGCTGAAGTTTTGCTTTAAGTGGATGAACTGTACAGATTGATTTAATGACCTGAGGAGTTCCAGAAAACCTTTGTCCTCCATTTCACACATACCTCTACAGCCTTTCTGTCAACCCCTTGGAACTTAAACACAAATAAATTACATTATCACTCATCATCCCCAGAACATTTTTACTTGCAGTAATGGTTGAAAGAAGATTGAGGAACACTGTCATACAGAAAATGCACTTTGCTTAAAAAGATAGGGCTACCGAATCTTTAACAAAGATGGTTATTATTTAAATATTAACCCACCATTAAATTGCACTATATACCAAAAAATAGAAGTTATCTTTTAAAGAATTTGTTTTAAAAAACTCTTTTGCTGGATTCACTTCAATTTCTCATTTTACTAGTTCTGAAGACATCACACATTTTCAAAAGGCAAAATATGTGTGAAATATGGTTATGTTTGGAATGGGGAACTTAATGCAGCAGTAAGATGGTCATATCTAAGACATGTTTAACAAGATGAAGAGGATTCCAGAGTACACCTTTCACAAGTCACTGATTTCATGTTTATGCAGAGTACTATAAGGGGAATGGCAACGTAACCCAAATAGGGGCCACTAAATTTCAGTTTGTGCAGTTGTCAGAAAAAAAGAATACTGGTGGCCATCATATTTATGCAGAAGGGAAATAATCACCCGAAGGGCTTCACCATCAGACCTTAAGCTATCTACACACTGGTTTTGCACCCTTAGAAAGAGATTTGCCTCCCCTTAACTCCTAAAGGAATATTTTTAATAATAATTTTCAAATACTGACCTGTTAAGAGTATTTCACGAGACCAGCTGCCCTTCTTGGGATGATTCTGGGGCGCAGAGAGTGGTCTGACAGCTACATGAGTTGCTGGCATTTACATCAGTTTGCTCCCCAGCATTTCGAAAAGCAATGTGCCTGCTGCAGCACTGTGCATGCTCAGCATGAGAAAGAGCTGGGCACTCCACAGAAAAGATGGCAGTTCCACATGGTATGCTGCTGTGCATTTCTTGTCTGCATGTTCTGCCTGTTACGTAGGTCTCCCTAGGAGGTACCAGATTTGCTGCGCAAACTCAACACAGCAAACCTGTTCAGACCAGTGGGACTGGGCTTCTGCAGTGAGCACAGCTGTAAGACACAGGCTGCAGCGTGCCATCTTTCCAGTATACTGGCAGAAGCTGAAGTACTCTTCCCAGAAAGGTTGAGCACGGTTAGTTTCCAGCAACAGATTTGTTTATATGAAGGAGGCAGGGGGTTTTAGTTGTTTGTTGTTTTTTTTTTCCCATGGACCCTTAGTTTAAGTACGTTTTTTCCCACTCAGGTGTGGTCTTAGCAGAGGCAGTTTGAACAGACCTTCTAAACAGGCATTTCAGACTGTTTCAGAACAAAAATTTCTTTATGTGCTTGCAAACTGTGTCTTGTGCATTGTCTGGCTTTCTTTTGTAGTTAGTTTTGACTACAAATAACCAGGGACTAACCTTCCCTGTCCCCAGATTTAATGTCTTTAAGATCAGACATCATTTGTTGTTATCATCTCCTGAGTACAGTAACGCAAATGGGCAGAATCCCTGGAATAATGAGACAGGCACATGCTTAGCAATAAGATAACATGAATTGCTAATAGGAGAAGATTAGGTACAGCTCCCTTTTGGCTAGTGCTGTTCCTTCTAGCCAGATGGGTTTTTCTTCCACTTTCCTCAGGTTATGATCTCAGGATTACTCTTTGAGTCTGAAGTTGTCCTCCTCTGAGAGGACCTACTCCTTGTTTGGGACCTGTCTATGTCACACGTGCAGAAACACACAAAGCAAACAACTCTGATGCAGTGGTTTGGCTCAGTACACCGGTAAAAAATCTCTCCCCTCTCAGGTATTTTTAGAGGATGAAAACCATTAGAGAAAGGACATATGTTGGCCTCCCTTTCAGAAAGAAGGATAGGAGGCTAGGTAGAAATGCCCCCAACACCCATTCCAAGGGCATAAGACATGCCCTGTTCTGACATGGGAAATTGTCACAAATTTCTACTGATCAATGAAAAGTATTTACCAGCATTTCCTATATGTAACACTGAAGGCAAGACAAGTTATACCATGCCTTTGTTACCAAACCAGTAAACATGTTGACAAACCCACTGTATATTAGGTCATATCCAGTGTTATGTACAAACGTACACTTTTTTTTTCCTGATTTTGCAAATCTATAGTTACATATGCCCACTGCATTTCTGTTACTTTCCTTAAAGTGAAGTCTGATCTGTAGCCATTGTCTCATCTATCTCCCTGTACACTCAGATTCTGATCTTAGTTACAGATGTAGCTGCACTGAAGAGTACATTATTACTCCTAATTTATGTAGCGTAGCTAACTTTTAAGAAGAGACTTCAGCCATTCCTATGAAATACCAAGGGGAACCTCTCTGAATCTGAATCACTCCCTGGACCACTTTTGTTGAATAGCAGTAGTTCAAAGGAAAACATCACTGATTTAAGAAGAATAAAATGAAAAAAAATGAAAGTGATTTCCATGCCTTAAGTCACAGACATAATTCACAAGAGAGGAAACTTTAAACATCCTATATAAATAGAATGGTAAAGGTATTGAAAACTGCTTTTAAATGAGAATGAAGGTAAAGTTGGATGATTTGACCTTGAATTGTAGATTAATTTTTGATCATAATTTTTAGTGTCACAGATTATTTTTTATCTGTTTTCAGAAGATGCAGGTTGTCTCTGCTGAATTTTAGGAATAAAATTACCTATTTCCAAAGCAGAACAGTTTTCATTCAAGCTAATATCTTACTTAAGGATTATTAATTCCAATAGCTGCAATTTACTGCCAGGAAATGTCAGGAACTTCATGTCCCTGCTGTGTTAAGCTGAGCAGCAGTTTCTTTAGATGCCTGTTTTACCTTTTCTCACTTTTAATTTTTTTTTTTTTTTTTTTTTTTAAGCAGAGTACTATTAACTACTTTTTTCTGCCTCAAACTTTACTTGGCCTGATTTCTTTCTCACATTCTGCTCTCATTAGACCAAGATGCGTATCAGTTATTTTAAATGGCCCAAATACAATAGAAGTGAAAATTGGAACCATTCAACACACAACTCTATTTGGTAGAGAAAACTGGCACTGATATTTATACATGTGTATTTGTTCCCTTAATTCTGAGACTATCACCTTTTCTAGACTGGTTGACAAGTTTTCCCTCTTCGCCATATGCATACATAATATACAAGCTAGGGGTGTCCTTTCAGTATCAAAAATAAGTAAGTTTTAGGGAACTTTGAGTTTTTAAGGAGTATTTAAACTATGAAAAAATATGTGCGATGCAAGAATAAGGCTAGCAGCAATTGACAGCCGAGACTGGAGAATCAGTAGTAGCTGACATACTGTATTTTGTTCCCTTCTGTGTATTTTAGTTCCATCATTTTCCTTGTTACGCCGTTATGAAAAATATATGACCATTAACACCTGGTAGACAACCACATGTGTAATACAGTATTTACATTAGCAGGACATGAATACCAATAGTCTAACAAACTTACTGCTACTAGTACTATAACTATGAAACAAATTGCTTATTATACAGGGTTTTTGTTTCACTTTCACTCAAGAAGAAACAATTCCGAAGAACATGCAAAAAACTCAAGTTACCCACGATGCCAACAGACAGCAATTGATAATCTACTTCATTTACTTTTATCTCCACAGAGCTTTTAGTAGTCATGGAAGGCATTGAACTGATTTTCCTGGAGATAGAAAACTCTGATTTACAGCAAAGCAAGCTTTCCTTATCTCCAGGATAAAGGATAAGGGGGGACCTTGGGGAGGCATATAGTCAGTCTCAATAGTCACTCATTCTAACCAGAGATCAAAGATATAAATGGTGATGGTGCTTTTTGTGTCCACTGGAAGCTGACCTACATTGCAAAAGTAGTGGTACTACATTTCTCAATGCAGCAGCAGGTTGCAGTGATTATCCCATCTATCTTTAATGTTACCTTGAGTGCTTCCACGTATGCATTACAGCTGACAAGAGTACAACAGCAGGGCCATAAGGAGAATGTCAATAATCATAAAAAGCCAAATTTGACCTACTTACCCAGAGATGAGTAGCATCCTATTTTCAAGCAGCAAAAATGGATGACATGCCTTATCTACATAAGGAAGACAGGTAAAAATAACAGGAACTTGATAGGTGAGCTGAAAGGACTGCTATAAAATTTGAATGTGGAGGAAGGTGAGAGAATGAAGACAGTGAAGAGGTAGCCCCTCCCTTGGCTTATGACTTTCCTCTCTCCAGCACTGAACATTAAAAATTCTCACTTTGTTCCACTCTATTCAGGCAGTAGGACAAGAAGCCATATGGCAGGGTGCTTGACTAAACAGTGCCTGTGAGGCTTTACTGACCAATAGCATCTGCCAAGTGTGAACTTTACCTTCCCTTATGTGCCTGTCAGGTATACTATATTACATATTGACAAGACTAATTATTCTTATCACACCACTAGATACACACGTTGATGGCACAACCATGCTGCTTCTAACAAGGCTAAAGCACAACTGTGATATTTTTGTTTGTTCGTTTTTTGCGCTAATTGTTCCAGCTCATTCAATATTATCAAGATAGAGTATTCACCTTCATAGAACAGATCTAAGCTTTCATCTGTACAGCATCACTCCTTGCTTTTAGGGATTCTCAGCCACTGGAAATCCTGACAAGTACACTCATTTACTATTAACCTGGTCTTACACTTTCAGAGAGGAGCATACAAGTAGATGAAGAGCAGACTCGCAGGCCATGAGACAAAAAGGGTTCCCACATTAAAGGAACCAAGAGCAACCAAGTCTGTTTCATGAAATGATTATGATTTTAAAGGCCTAAGTGTAGGAGAGTTGTGAGCTGGTTTGAGTTTTCTGCTAGTAACTGCAAGCTGAAACTCTTGAGGAAACTTAATGAGACACTATTTCTTAGCAGTCATTCTCTAGTAGGAATTTACTTTTCAGCAGGGACTTTCTAGTCTAGCTTTTGTTTCAGAGGCTGAAACCAAACAGAAAAAATGGAACATTTGTGCTATGAATATAAGGACAATTAGATCTTCAAAAGGGATTGCTGTGTTGCAGGAGAGCCTTTTACCTGAGCATCCAGATTAATATCAAAGGATTTTGATCACTGAGATACAGTTAGCTGAAGCCAGATCTTTTTTTTTTTGTTTTCTTGTACAGAAAGTTGCATTCAAGCATTCTGAACAGAACAGTAATAATCTTTGATCTGTTTTGTGAACTTCTGTCACACACAAATCAGAGTTCCCTTACTGGTACTAGATGATAAATTCCTTTGATCAGTGAAACTATTATTTTCGCAGAGAGAACTATACACATTTATAAGAACATAAAACTAAACAATATCACTTACTTATCATGCTTTCAATACAGTAGGAAAATTTGATTACATCACGAAAGAAAGAACAAGTTGTAGTACTTTGTCAGAAGGCAAACTGTATGGAGCAAGTTTGAAGGGACAAACCAAGAGGAAGACTGGAAGGAAAAGGAAAGAGTAATACACAAGATTTGTTTTTGTAGGAAATAGAAGAGATGAGTAATCAAAAAAAAAAAAAATCCATGTAATTGGGAGCCTTTTCGAGAGCACACTTGAAGAAGAGTTCAAAATAGATCTGGTCAGACTTTTCAAATTTCATTCTGCTGGGAATGTTTTCATTCTGAATCAACGGGAAAACCCAGAAATTCTGAAGCTTCCCATGGGTAGGAAATTGAGGCTGTCTGATTTCATCCCATCCCATCCTATCTCATCTTTGGAGCTCCTTCTACTGATTTGATTCCTGGGACCCATGAAAATCTACTAGCGGAGTTTCTGATCCTGGAAAAAACGCACTATTGAGCTCTTAGTATGGCTGTGATCCCTAATCTGCAGAACACTGCGTCTACAACTACAACCACATCACAAGGAAGAGTGCTAAAACATCTGCTTTGAAGAAGGCACCCTAGAAATGGAGAAAAAAAGATTAAGACGAGGCCAAGGATACAAGAGTCTTCACTCTAAGATCATGGCAGCAGGAATCCTCCAAGCAGTAAAAGTTCTGGTTCAAGCTTCTGTACTAGAAAAGTTCTTGAGTTTTTGCAGTAACTTTAAGTAGTGGTACATACAGAATCTGCTGAGCAAACAGAATGCAAATCTACCTACAGATTTACCAAATAAGACCTGGAACAAAGCAAAAGCCCCCAATCTCTGCAGAAAATAGTACAACTTAATTGACTCTCAGTCAATAAACATAATATAATCACCAGTTCTGTTACAATGGCCTCAGAAGATAGGATTAACCAGTTTCTTAGGAGCCATATTATTTATCACATTTTGATTATGAGATTTCCCCCTCCAGCAATTCAGGCTGCATAACATCCACTGTCTGTTTAACCAGAATGGACTATCTGATGATGGATACTTTTAAACTGAGTTAAATTGACTGTGCAGCTGTTTAAACACTGAAGTGACTGCTTAAGCCATTATTGCCAGAGGTACTGCATTCTGAATCAAACTCTAACTAGGAAAGAAGTTGTGTCTTTCACATGATTTTCATGAAACATACATACTGAGACTGAGTTACAGGGTAGGTACCTCTATAAAAATGATCTGTAGAAAAATTATTTAAAAATTATACATTTTAAGTCTCTTTCGGATAACATTTTTCCCAGGGTTTCCAGGTCTCTGTTACGAATTTTCATAATGCCTATATTGGAAATTTAAGGAACGTGATCTACTTGGAAAGAAAAAAAAGTAAATTAAGCAACAACAAAAATACTAGATTTTACCCTGCTTATGATGTGACATTCTTCTAAAACAGTAATGGGCAAGGTGCTTTGACAATTTCTTTGTGTTGTTTGCAGAAAGCAGAACTATTTTGAAGCAAACCCAGTCTTCACTGAAAAGCATTCATGTTGGTTGATATTTCTTATGAAAAAAATCAAAGTTAAAAACTCTGTTTAATTTGCTTAGAGCATAAAGAACAGAATTATGAAAAGTTTCAGCACAAACTTCTCAGCATTTCTAATGTTTTGAACTTCACCCTGGAAATTCTAGATGTCATTTGTGATCTTTCCTTTTTCTTGTTCTTTTTTTTTTTTTTTAAAGCCAACCTTGACTTCACATTGCATTACCTGGTGATTATGTTCAAATATCTTGTGGAGGAAGGCTGCTAAAGTAGCTTTTACCCTCCTTTCTCCCACAGTAGTTCTTCCATTATGCCTTACATAGCAAGGCCACTTCTGTCATGTCACTTGACATGTAGTGAAATAACCCGACAAGGGAATCTTGCAAGAGAAAGAAGAAACTAGGAAGACCAGTCTTCTCCTTTGAAGTCAGGACTAAACTCACAGCCAGCTAAGAAAACAGCCTCTGTATTAAGTTTAGCAATACTATTAACAGCATGTATTCTTGAAAACAACTCAGAACAAATGCTGGGTTTATTACCTTCATATTCCTCACAGGAACATAATGATACAGAATTCATTCCCCTACTCTCTGATATAAATGATGACCCTCCATTAATCTTTCAGTTTTACAAGTGTTTCTGCATATGGGTAAACTGCACAATGCTGTTTCTCTGGGAAAATTATAGTTTAAATAATAATGAAACAGCATTTTATAAAAGATATATTCTCTTGATTTGTTTTACTGTCATGAAATGGCTGACTACATGGAAAATATATGCACGGTTTGACAAATTGCTCTCCTATTTCAAAAAATGTAACTGTTATTCTTTCTGATTATTGCAGTAACAAATATCTTTGCTTTTAATCAGCAGGGGTTATCTAGGGTTTAGCTATAAGGACAATAAATGGACATATAGAAATCAACTTTCTAGAGCAGCTTTGTAAATATTCAGTATTTAAATAACACCTTGTTTAGATTAAATAGTTTGGAATATAAATGAAAATCTCTAATATGGCATCTGCATAAAAACTAGTATTCTTGCCTACAAAGTATATATCCTCATTTCTTTTTTTTTTTTTTTGAGACTTGAATTCACTAAAATACAGTACAATTATAAGTAATGAATATTAAAGATAATATTGACAATTTCAAGTTTGAAACTGACAAATTTCAAAATTTGTCAAATTGTCAAATTATCAATTTGTCTAATTTGAAATTGACAAATTGTTTCTTATTGGTGGCATGGTCAAATGGTTGTGATGTGAGATACACAAAGTACTTTGTATTCATTGTGTACTTGGTCGTGCACCATAACTTCAAGTGGACAAAATGGCACCTCGAGATGACTGAAATATTAAGATCTGCAATGAAAATTGAATAAATTTATAAAACTTACAGTGCCAGTCTCATCATATTATGAGAAAAGAATAAATTAATATTGTGCCATTTCTTTCTCCCCTTCCAATTTTTGTCACAATAATGAGGTGTAATAGTCTTTAATATACAGAATTGGTAGGATGCTAGTCAGAGGCTTTTATGAAAAATGAGGTAAGAAAAAGCCCATCGTAGGCTTTGGCTTGAATTAGCATTTTGAGATCTCATATAGTATGTTGGAATATGGTGGTACCTTGTCACAATAATAGTTGTGAGAATGACAGATATCACAGACAACACTAATTTGGTTCTTCTTGCATTCTATAAAGATGATAAGAATGGCAATGTTTTGGGGGGCAAAGAAAAAAGAACCTGTTTATAGATGTCAGACCTTTCAGCCTTGCAATCTGCTTAAATCCCATAAAGAGCCAAAGCAGACCAAAAGAAACTGCTTTGAAATGAGATAAATAGTACAGCAGAAGTCTTAACAGCTTTTCAGAAACACACAAAACAGCTGCGATTTGGTACATAATACTAATGGTGCACTATTGACTCCCAGCTGCAGAGCAGACAGATGGCAGCATACGGCCATACATTTGTGAAATGAAGTAAAATTTCAAGACTGACCTGCTGAACTAGGATCCCAGGGGCTCACAGATATTCCATACAAGTTTGACAGGGTGTCTCACCATGGCTTCATGGCCTACTTACAGGAAAAAAAAAAATTTTTAAAAGCTGTCTTTACTGGTACCTTTAGAGAATAAAAATATAGGTAACTGGAGAACAGATTGCAAGAATGAATGATAAACCTGACATAAAACAAAAATGCTGTTTATAATACCCCAGATATATAAGCACAAAGATATATTTGCTATTATATTTTTTTAAGTAGGATATCTGTCTGCATATGGTCTTACAAAAAACAGTTACAAATGTAGACTAATGTATAGTTTCAGTTTGAATTAATACATTTAAAGGGTTGTTTTATTTTAAAACTTTTGACTGTTGATACTCATACACGTGCAGATTTCCAGTAATTCAGCACATCACACATCTAAAACAGGTATTATATTCATTCTGGTGACTTTCCAAACAAGCAGGACATGTGCAAGCATGTTTAGGAACATCACACGAGGCTGTTGGTCTCCAGTAGAATTTTGGCAAGAACTTGCCACAGAAACTATTGATAACTGCTATATGAGCAGAAGCAATACTTCATGGCAAAAAAATTAACTTTCATTCTGACAGCAGAACCCTCACTGTTTAGAAATTACTTGAATACACGAGGTTCACAGTGTAAAGCAGATGAAGAATAAAAAATGAAAATGACAAAATTTAGGTCATTGTCCATCTACGAAACAAATACATGACTTGAAGAAATACATCACCACTTACTGGAAGATTCCTCACTTCATGGCCTGCCTAAGAAGAAAGTTCATGCTGGTATAGCTAGAGAGGAATGATCTCTGCAGTAAGGATTTCCCAGCAGAAGCTGTAAGGTATAGGAGGGATAAGGAGGGGGCTATAGTTCTAAAAATCTATGGGTTGACATGGAAATAGTTATCGTGTGTTGTCAAAAGACTATCATCTGACTGGAGAAGTAGGGAGGGCATTGATGGGTTGTCCTCCCTCTGTTACTACCTAAGTCCAGTTACACAAAATCCATGCAGGAAGATAGAAGAAAAGGATAAAATTCAGTTGTTTGTGCAAGTATTGTTTACTTTGCACAGAAATTTTCCTTCATATGCCCAGATTACTTTGGTTCAAAATGACTGAGTTTCACAAACCCAAGGGTGTTATTTCTATCTAGTATAAGAAAGCATCCTGTAAACTGCAGACCAATGTAACATTTGCTTCTGTGAACATGTATGCAGAAGGTGTTCCTCTAAGATTATTATTTATCAAGGAGTTTTCATATTGTAGTCCCCTTTTTTGTCACCATCTAACCCAGCACTCAGTCTCTTCTCCAATTTAGTCTGGGAATAGCTGGAAAAATGAATTCCATCTGCCTTCTTCAAGGGAGTCCTTGTCTTCAGTAGGACAAGTAGCGTGGGGAATTTGCTCAACTTTGCTACATCGTGAAAGACCACAAAGTAGATCAGATACTTTCTCTTCATAGCAGTCAACAACAAATGTTTAAAAGCATGACTTCCTTTCTCCTGCAGCTGTTAGAAAGATTAGTGGGGCCTCCAGCAATATAAGACATAGGGTATTAAGCTCCATGTTAGAGTGTATTGATGCAAGAAAGTTGTCCTGCATAAAGGCTGTGTCACCCAGAGAACACAAGGTAAAAAAATTAAGATGCATATTATTTTAAATGCATATTATTTAAAAAAAAAAAAAACAAACCAATCTTAAAGGAAGAAAACCTTTTAAACCTTCAATCTTAAAAAAAAAAAAAAGCTGAAAAAAAGACAGTCACAGACTCCCCAAAAGCATCCTTCTTAAAGACCAGTCCTTGCCTGGGGAAGGAATTCTCAAACCTGCATTTTCAAGTCTTGGATGCACAGCTTCATGGGTTAGACAGAATTCAGTCTTGCTGAGCAAGCAAGCAAGTCAATAAGAAAAGATTCCTGTGGTCACCAGCAGATGAAAATGTGAAAAGTTTTGAAAGAGACAAAGAACCAAGTTTCCACAAAGAAGGGAGTCCCTGAGTCAATCATCATATGTAAGGGATAGGCTATGGAAATATGGGTGAAAGCATATTGCTAGCACCTTTATTTTCAGGCTATTTCTGAAGGATATTAAGAAATACTGTTCACTAGAGTTTTCTGCCCTCCTCCCAGTGATATTTTCAACCCATTGACTAATCTCAGCCAGATTTGATCAAAGTAGACCTGTTAGCTACTAACAAGTTTCAGGCAACTAACAGGTATGCAGAAGGGATAGATGTTATTATTGCCCTCAGCGAGAGAAAGACTGAAGTCTGGGCACAAGAGTTGTTAGACACCAGAGCATCCAGATGGGACAGAACTGTTACAAATATTTAGTTAAAGTCTGTATCTCATACAAAGGCAAAAAGAATATAGAAAGTCTTAATAAGTTAATCTCCATTATTTCCAGTATTCAGAAAAACTACTGGAAATGTCCTTTTGACGTTATACAGCTTTTTTATATATTGAAAATGGTTTACATGGCAATAGAGATGTAAGTATTCACATAAAATAATCACAATTTTTCAGATAATTCAGATTTGCACAGATGGAGTGCAAGATGAAACAGACAGACTGAGATTCCTCTTCTGAGAGGAATCTTCACAAAAAGAAAGACAACTAGAAATATTATTTTCTGTTCCATCTTCCATCGGTTCTGGTTTCAGCCCAGTGACCTGGCTGTCTCTTTAGGCACTTAACTCATTCCTGTAAATATATTCTGGTTTATTGAGCATGGAAGAAAAGAGAAGAAAGGCTCTATATGACCTGTTGCTACAGCTGTGTAACAATTAAGAGGAAGAAAATTGGATTTCAAATCCACAGACTACAGTGGTTTACAGCTATTGTGCTGTTTAGCAGATTGTCTTCAGGAACAGACCTGTTCCATGTTTTTGGATGTCAGGATTAAATTACTTTTATTGCTTTGGGAATCTTCATCCTTGGACGTTGTGCAACTGTTTCATGCTTGCATAAGGTTTGGAATGAGTCCTGAGCTAATTAATCACCATGGTGTCATTTAAACTATCCAGTTGAATTTAATGCTAACTAAAGGCTTTGCCAATCTGTTTGCCAGAATGCATGCAAAACACAGGTAGCAATGTCAGCAGCTGGATTCCTGTATCTCATTAGTTCATGGGTTGGTTATATTTTTAAGCTCATTTTTTTTAGCTCATGATTTACATTATAGGAATCAAAAGACATTTCATCAAGTACTTTGCTTCCAAGTTCTGCTATTCAAGTTGCCCTTCCTAAGTCAGGTTTTTCAACGGTAACTGCTGTTGCCTTCTGCTTCCCACAGACATGTAGCACAGCTAGTTTGCTTTTCAAAGCTTTTCCAGCTGAGCATGGGGTTCTGAAAACTCTTCATAAATGGAAGTGTAGTGTTTCTCAGGCTACTCTCTCCTACTGACAGAAGCATGCTTGGAAGAAATCACTCTTTGTGGCTATCCTGATTTCCAAATTGGACATGGGTGGCCAGTTCTATTCAAATACACCTCTGAAATCAATGTGACTCCTCTTTCCTCATCTTTTAAATAGACATAAACTCTGAACTGCAGGACGGGCAATCTAAATACACAGTGAAATGGGTTTAGATGGTAGGAAGAATTCAGCTGAGGCTCCTCCAGTATTACCATAAAGGCATAGGCATTTGCCTCATAGCAGCATATACTCAAAAACTGTTACACAGATTGATGTAATCTATGTTCATTTCTACAGCAGTAGTAATTACATCTTTGTGAATTCTTGCCTTTTACTAATGGCATGACTTCAGGGAGATAAAGCAGGCAAGGTAGAGAGGTAGGGAAGCTGCCTGTATCTCCAGAATTGCAAAGGAGATGGCATGGACATACACAGAGGTGAAATAATGTGACAGAACAGAAAGAAATGCAAACCTATTAGAGCATTAGTTGGATTAGTCATTAAAATTATTCATAGTCTGTCCTATTTCTATCAGCATATCTGTGTAAATGAGGGATAGAAAGATGGTCAGATTTTTCTACAACAGAGTTTGTACATTCACTTCCCAAATATCCTTTCTTCAGGCCAGTTGCACCAGCATAGCGGGGGGGGACTTTATTTTCCTTTGCAGTAGGCGAATATGGAATTGGTCAAGGTGACTCTTTAGATAGAGCTGGAATTCTTTAGCATACATCTGATAAAGTGCATAGTATAAAACAATTTCAATGTCATTTCTCAGCTGGCTGCTAAATTATTTCTGCCAATCAGACTAATGAATGCACTGGGTTACACTTGTAGTCCTTATTTATATAGTTAGATTTAGAATCGCCCTCATAATCCTCCTTTAAATTAATCCCCATTTATGTCCTCATTTTAATTGCATATCTCACAGATGCCTATTTTGTATTTAAGACAGCAATCCAAAAATGAACCATCAAGGAAGCGATAGCACAGAAAGAACATTTCACAAGAGACTATTTTGAAACATATTAGAGTGAAAATACAAAAGCGAATTTTTTCATGGTGTAGCTATCATGCTGTAATTCCTGCATGAATTGAAGTCTGAAGCAGCCTCTAAATGCTCTGTGCCGTGAACTACCCTAGTTCTCTTAGGAGGGTAATGCAGCGGTTCAGAATAACACTGCAATATCTTTGCTTAACTTCTTATGGTCATCCATAAAAATGTTTAAATAATAAAGTATATTTTAAAGTAATTGTGCTGATGTGTCAGAAGAGGATAACATTACCTAAGAATTCTACCAAATCCCTGAAGCTGGATATGCATATAAGCCAGGAGACTTTCAAATCTCACAGGCCTGTTCCTTGAGTTTGATTGATGAGCATGGCTGCAGTGGCAGTCATGCAGTGGCAGGCTACACAAGCTGTCTGAGCAGCATGACAGAGCAGCACATCCTGGAGGGACTGGGTCACCTGCACAAAAACTAAAGTGGTGCTTGCTGCCTGATTTTTGTCCCTGCGGTCATCATCATGATAACATGCATTTTTTTAAAACAGTAACCTTTTTGGAGAGAAGCAACATACATATTTACATGTATAGTGAAGAACTTTTGTCCCACAGGTTATTTCGGGTACTTTGATACACCTTATTTGCTTGTTACTGTTCCTACTTGATGGCATTTCATTATCTGTCTGGCCATACTGAAACACTGCTGCCACCTTTTGAAATTCTCTTAACTGTAGGCATCTTCTTCTACAGGTTCGTGTCCAAAGCATTTTGTACTTGAGACGGTAGTATGAGTCTTACATCTATATTTATGAATGAAGGCATGATGGTATAATACCTGTGCAACCATTTTGTTTGTAGCAGAAATGCTAGTATGTAAACTACAGGACAAAGACATAAATTTAAAATGAAAACAAAGGACTGAATTATTTGGATAGTTACAGCACGTATTACTGCCCTAAGGAAGTGGGGTACAATGAAGACGACTGCTTTCCTTCCTTTAACGATAATAACGTTATAATATCATTTTAAAATGGTAGAATCACTCAGCAAGTTTTGTTCTTCTGGCTGTGTCAGCTTTTTCAGTGCTTTAGCCTGAAAGCTATTTTTACAATGTATTTAAGTGAAGAGGCTGAGTGATGAAGACTGTAGATGAATCGGAAGACAGACTAACAAATGTATTTTTCCTGACTGAGTAGTCACCTATAGTATTTGGTTGTATTTTACTTTATATCCCCTAAAGAGTTTCATATAGCTAGACTGGATTCATTCTTTTTTTCTGTCTGCATTCTTAGAGTAAGTTGACACAGTCTCCTCATGTTTTTGGCAACAGTTCTAAAGTGACCTAACATTTTCAAGATATATGAAAAAATACAATTCACATTTTGCACATTTCTTGAATATTTTTCCAGTGAATGAGAATTTCCCAGTATACTTTCCCCATCCCAGTTTAATAGGAGAAATATTTTCTCCAGAATATAACTTTTTAGCCTGCAAAGTATAACCATATTTTAGATTTTGTCTTATTTTATGTTTGGAAACAAATAATACTATGTAAGCCATCCTCATCTTTCAAAATTCAGGCTATCATCCTGGATAATTATATCATTCTGATTATCATACTATCTAAGAATCTGTTTAATAGTAAAAGCAATTATAGACTACTCATTTGAAAAATAGTAATTAAAAATTCAGTTAGAAAAACTAGTGAGATACAAACTCTTAATTTCTCATGGATTTATTTTTTTAATTATTATTCCCCTAGCTTTATAGTTTGGTAGTCACAGAAATATTGTAATTACTGTCAGTGTCCAAAAAAGCATTTTTAAGTACTTTCTTGAAACTGAAAATCATTGTTTGTACCTCAAAAATTTGCAAAGGAAGATGAAGAATGAATGCAATGATTCAGAAGTTATTTAATATTCACTTGTGATATTTTGGCTATCAGCAGGAGATGCTTCCAAATTAGTAAGGGCATTTCATAGTTCTTTTGCAAAAGTGCACACTTTCGATTTTAAAGATTCAACATATTTGTGAACAGTGGTAATTTAAAATAACCTTTCTGTTTCAAATCATCCATATTAATTTCATATCTAATGTTGCATGTGTCTTAACCTTAAAGTAATGGCTGTTGACAGAAGAGCTGTAGAACATCTGAAGAAAACATAAAGCCATCAGGGGAATGTTTTTAGGCTCAGGCTTAGACTGTGCTTCATAACTATATTTGCCTCCATTAACTGTACTGGGTTTCAGAGGAATCCACTTAATGTGGCAGTGTGTCCTACTAACTAAAATGCCTAATCACAAAAAAGAAAAAAAATACAACCTCTAAGGCACCAAGAGATAGGGTTTATGCTTAAGATGAGCTCTTCATTTTCCTGTACGTAAAACTGGCATTTACATGCAAACTTACTACAAAGATATTTTGTGAGACTCAATATCTCAGTATCTTGGGTGGAAGAGGATATAGAATTATCATAAGATAATATTAATACATCTATATAAGGTATTACACTGGTAATAATGTCCAAGCTGTAAAGCTGTATTAGGTTGTGTTTTAACCATCTAAGGAAAAATTAAACACGAACAATTAGATAAAACTTTGATCCCATAGAGAACAGACTGACTGATCCTAAATTATACTGTACTGTGTAGTAGCATCAGAGCAACAATAAATCCCTGCTGTTTGACTACACTGAAGCTCAGCAGCATTACCTAACATATCTGTTTCTGTCCCTAGTACATCAGTAATGGTTGGCTCAGTGTTGCCATCAGAAGAAAGGTACCAGAGCTGCAAAAAAGATTTTTACCTGAACAGCCTGATTATATCAGGATTTGAATGCCTGTTCTTCCCAACAAAATGCTGGATTTGTCAGGAGAGAACCATATCAAATGATGGGCAGAAATGTGTATATGTACCTGTGCAGTTGACCTGGAATAGCAAAACATATAAACAATAATTTGTAACTGTAACTATCACAGAGAGTAGATAGCAGCTGAAATTTTAAAAAGGCATACTAGAACCCTGACAGCAGTCTTAGAGAAGATATCCAAGGAGGTTTGCAGAATCCCATTTTATGCTTTTACTTGCAAGAAGTATGAACACAGAGATTAAAAGCTGGCATGTTTCATCTTCCCTCCAACCTGACCAGGGCTAATGGAATTCTGGCTATCGATAAAACAAAAGGGTGATTGAATTTTGGCACTCTTCTTGTGAGAGTGAATAATAAAACAAAAACCTTCATCTTTGACCATGTTCCAGGAGAAACTCCCCCTGCATTTTATGTTAAATTAATATTTTATGTCATTCCATTTAAAAATTGGTGATACACACTATCATTTGGTAATAATAATTTCATTTCAATTTGATTAGATGTGCTTCAGCTTATTGTCATATTCATTAACTACATTTACTGCAATGGGAGTGTAATGCTAATCTGGTTGTTTGGATTAATTTCCCACAGTCAAACAACGTGGAAAGAAGTTAAGTGCTCTTTCTGGGTTTTATAGATATGTAATTCAAGGAAATCTAGTTCTGAATCAAAAGTGTGAACTTGAGATTACCGTCCCTGCTGTTAACATGGGTATAAAAAAAAAGAAGTTCCAACAAAGTGCCAGGCTGATGGTACTTACCATTACTTATCATGATTCACAAATTGATTTTCTGGCCTTACATATCTTTAAAAACCAGTTGGGCTTTTTAAATACCATCATTTTTCATAAGCTGATGAGTAAGACTGAGATTTAGAGCCTCCCAGCAAACATTCCTGCCACGATCCAATTCTCAAAAGAACACATTTACAATATGAATTCCTCAATTTTGTTTTTCTGCTGTACATTGTTTGTGAAAATCTTCAAGACTCCCAGGAGCGTTCTTTTCCTGTATTTCTGTATTCACATGAAGATTCTCACCCTTCAGCATTTGTTTTGCAACTGAAGCTAATAGGACTTTCCTTTCTAAGTACATGGGGAATATGTATCTGCATCACAAATTATGTCAGTGATTTTATTTTTCAGTCAAAATACGAGTAAAACTGATCATAGGATAACCTTCTCCCATCCTTTTGACAACTTCTGCTTAAATTTGTCTTGATTCAGAATACAGACTGACATTACAATGAAGTTAAATATTATAGGTGGCCCCAGACCCATCTACAAAACCACACATGAATCCTAGGCTACTCAAGATTCAGTACTGCATGTACAGGCTTGAAATACCGCATGCCTGGGTGAAGGAGCACCTTAAGGAGAACCTCATGTACCTCAATATCTTATGATCTTAAATGCTCAGCTCAAAAACCTCATAGGAAAACAGTACCTTCCCAGTCTGAACTAGCCATGATCTTACCAGAGGGTCACTCTGAAGGACTCTCAAAACTTAAGAGTCACTATTTAAATGTTGATTACCTTGAACATAGGTATTTCTGTGTTGAACTGAGAAAAAATAGCACAGAAAATATAAACAAAGGATGTTTGGCTAACAAGATGTAATGTTTACCAAAAAAGCTAAACATCATCAAAACCATTCTTGTGAATTCTCACTCAAACAGTAATTATTCCTGAGCTTGCAAAAAGGGCTTTAAAAATTATTAAAACTATTTTAAGAACCAAATGCTGATAAGAAAGTTTAATTTTAGACAAACAAGCCCTAATAGGAAACAGTGGCAAGTTGTCTATTGATAATTTATATTTTAATTACAAATTGACTTCACCAAAATGTAATCTGATATTTTCAGAGAAGAGCACTATAGGGCTCTTATTACTTTTATTACAAAGCAGCACCTACATAACCTCTTTTTACAGGCATGTGCCCTTACTCAACCACCGACTGCCACAAGGTGTCCTCTCTCAGTAATTGTTCTCTAATAGAGCCAGGGAATAGCACTCCTCTTTCAAATGGATTTTTTCCATTAAATTACAATCTCAATCTCTGAATTTAAGTGACTCTTTTTCCTCTATTATACTCATTTAATTCTACTATGCAGGTGTTTGAAAGTGATTTGGAAAAATACTTAGATGTCTGAACATCTGGAAATAAAGGTTATGCATTGCCATGTTACCATTGTATGGTAATGTATAAGATTAAAAAATGCACAGCTATAGCTTTGTAGATTCTGTGGAGTTTAAGATTTTAAACGAAGGCATCAAACACCTTATTAATAAAGGGGTCACCAGAAGTTCAGATTTGCTATAACAGTTTTTTTTCAGATAGCCATCACTGCATTGATGATACTTTGCCTCTGTTGGGAAGGTTTTCTACTCAGCCAGGAGAGCCAGTAGTCTTCCACGCCTCTGCTTCTTTTTGTTGTTGTTTCAGTATTTATCTAAGTTCAAACTGTGCAAAGCGTGCTGGGTCTGAGTGCTCACTGTTTACTTTGATACCCCTGTTTGAACAGTTGAGGCCCTATTCTTTTCCCAAACCTCTAGGGATCTCACAAAGTAAGCATTGCTCAGGACTCTTTTACTTAAAATTATATCCTACCTAATAAATTCAATGATTACGCAGAATGGATCAAGCATGCTAGGAAGGTTCTTTACCAACCAAGATTCAGTGCAAGTAGAAAAGGAACAAAGGGGAAAGAGATATAATGGAAAAATCTGTAGGGCTTTTAGTGAAGGCAAACAAGAATTCATCCAAATTCTTATTCTAGCCACAGTCTGTTCCCAGTGGTATCGAAGAGGGGAGAGTGGGAAAAGAGAGATCAAATGTCTCTAAGAATATACATTAAGGAGAAAAATTATCCGTGCACATCAGGCCTACTAACAGCAAGAGTAATATAATTTTTTAATATAGGCCTTGCTATTTAGATTAAAATTACTCTTCTGCGTCACTCTGCAAAAGACACCCAGTAGAGGCTGTAAAAAAAAAAAATACAGTTATTTCTTCCTGTCCCATCCATTTTAAGCCCACTGGCCAACAGGACAGAAAGACTACTAAAAGTACATGTGAACTCATAGTTGTTCTTTGGTGTTTAAAAGAAATATATCCTGAATCAAATTTCTCCTTTATGAATTTAGCTAAATGAATGCCATAGGGACTGAGGGCAAGAGTGAACCCACAAATAAGCAGCTTCCTAGCTTCTGGTGGGCCCAATGACTTATAGCATTATCTTTCAAGTTACAGAAAATTAAGCTTTGAGTTATAGCATTTCCTTCACAGTCATTAACAGGTGTTTGTATTTTGAGTTTAAACTGCACTGTTTAATGTAATAAAGAGAGTACTTCAGTTTTTCCACTGTCAGGGGACAGCACTAAGACATTTTCTTAGGCCTCCCGTGTATTGAATTGTCTAGGGTGCAAAATGGAGATTACTACCTACCGTTGTAAAGGGATCTTGGGATGCTAAGTGGCAAAACAGCAAATCTAGGGGCTTTAAGGTCCTGAAGCCTGTTGCGTAATAGAGTCACTCTGACACCATTGTTACTGTTATTACAAAAGTCAGAACCATCCTGCATGTCAAGACCAGTCTTCTACCTAGACTTAGAAAATTACATTTGGTTGTATAAAGGTTCTGAACAGCAGCCATACAATTTACTAGAGGATGGAAAGAAGTATCTAAAACTAGCAGCAGACCCATTGCGATCATTTGTCTATGTAGATAGGCTACAGAGCTGGTTCCTTAAAAATGAGGATCGTGTCCTGTAACGTCAGATATGGATCTTTGCTGCTGTGCTTTGCTTTCCAAGTTTGTTCTGTGTAGCCAACATCAAGCAGTGCCTCATTCTGTTGGTTTGCGGGTAACAGGTTGAAATATTAACGTGTGGAAAAGTCAAACCTTCAAGAAAAAATCAAGCATATTGAAGGCTCTTGTCTCACGTCACTTTCTCAGTTATTCTGTACCTTACGAAACAGTGTCCCTTTGTCAAATTTTTTGTGTTGCTTCATATGTCTGTATCTTGAAAATTTCAAAGGCGTTTGAATAGTAATACACAATGATCAGATAGACATCTGTCAAGCCCAGACATACCAGAAGCAATGATTTCCTGTGGCTGGTTTGGGACAGGGTGATTGATCAGATATTCTCTTTTGCTGTGACCTCCTGTAGAAGTCACAAGCAGAGTGTTTGCAGACTACATCTGCTTATCCATCCTCAGCCAAATTCGCATCTCTTAAACTTCAGAACAGTCCTATATGCATAACAAAGAAAGCTACCATGGTAATGCTGGGAATAAGAACAGCCATCTTTTTCTAGTAACAATATCACAAATATATTGCAAAAGTAATTCCAACACTTGAGCCAATATTATATCATTAAGTATCAAGTGCAGGATTTTCAGTTCTTCCTCACTCTGGCAAAGCTTTTAAAAATCTTATCCAACATATCTCATTTTTTACAGTCTTTTTCTCCTTGCCAGTATTGTTCCAAATATGACTCATAAAGTGTGTTTGCATAGTATTGGGGTTTTGTTTTTATTTTTTTACGTGCGAGGTGGAACCAAATGCTTTAATTCTAAAAAAATTAACTATTAAAAATGTGACTCACTAAAACCTGAAGCTCTTAAGCACTTCAAAAATAGCTCATATAATACTTTGGACATTAGAGGCTATGGGAGTCAAACGTTATTTGTCATTTACCTTAGCGGTAATATGTCAGGTGTCTAATATTTGCCAATACTGAAAGAATGTGTGTCCAGGCTACTACCCTTAGCGAGGCTGTCATTCAGCCATTCATTTGGGCATATCTCTAATTTTAGACATGGACCCACTGAACCCAACTCTTGCTTGAAGACAGCAATGTAATTCAAGACCTTGCTGAATCAGAACCCAGAAGAGGTTCGTTTCAATCTAGAAGGGCAGCCATTAGAGAGACTCTAGTTTAAACCACTTACAAATAAGAATTTTAACATATTTACATCCCTTCTGTACTTCTTGTACCTAGAGACAAATGATCCTCGAGATACAGACTCCAGCATATTGGAGCCCAAAACATTAGCCTACTTGCCCAAAGTCATGCTTCAATTCAGTGGCAGAAACAGGAGAAAATCTGGTTTCTCAATTAATATCTGTGAAATAACACCATCTCCTTTTCTGTTATCCTTCCATTTCTGTTCTCTCCTGTCACTCCCTCCCACCCCTTTCTCCTGCAATAAGATTAAATGAAAATCATACAGAAAGGTCAAGGACAGAGGGTTTTGTTACTGATACTTAGAAAGGGTTTACAGTTAAGTACTGACAAGTACAGTCAGAAGTCATCCAGCTATATTCTCTTCCCTAAAAAAGAAAAAGATGAAGCATCCACCAGAAAATACATGCTATGGCCTTAGTATATCCCATCAGTGATAGGCTATTAAAACAGTAACGTAATATACTACCCTTCATTACTATCCTTTGTTTCACTAAACATTTGTTTCACATCTATCAAACCCCTCAGTATTACTTTCTATTTTATATCATACTTAGTATTCCTGGAAAAAATAATCTATTGCTCATTGGTATGGCATATGGCACAGTCAATAGAAAAATAAAATTGCTGGATATTTTACTTCTTTATGGGCTGTGTTTGCCTCCATTTCTTTTTCTGCAGCTGTATTCACAGGCTTTGTACTCACAATATCACGACTGCTGTGTTTACAGTGTTGCTCTCTAGAGTACTTACTTTTCTTTGTTGGTCTCTCTGGATTCTTTAATGGATCTGATTGATCAGAGGACAATAGAGCTGACACTTTAATTCAGCACTACCCAGTCTATGCTTCTGCAATTCCTTAGAGTGCACTGAAATTCCAAAACATCCTACTTTTAATTAAAACAAACCCCCAAACATGTAAATTTGGCTCTAAAAATATCCAGCTTTCTTGTTCTCAGGTTTTGAATGTTTCTGAAAACAGGAAGGGGGAGAAAGGAAATACTAGTTTTAAAAAAACACACACACTATCAAATCAATATTATTGTTCAGCCATACTACAAAGGAAATTTAAGGGAGGATTTTGAATGAAACAAGGATCAGATGTTCACATTCTCCACAAATGAACTTCCCGATTCCACCTAACCACAAAAATCTCATGCGATAAAACCACCCTCTTAATCAGGCACAGATCTGGGAAAAAAAGGAAGTGTTAGCAAGCTGAGCAGGTTTTGTCCAGGTTGAAAAAAAAGCTCCACATGGTCCTAGTAGCCTCAAACTCTGCAATCGTCATGCAATAACTTCCTGTGTCACAGAAGCATCCAGGAACTTGAGAGTGGGGAATGGCTGGCCATTTATGACAAATGCAGTCTTGATCCAATTCCATCTGATATTAACAGTGAAATCACAATTTCTTTTAATGCTGAAGGAAATCCTCCACAACTTCGTCTATTAAAGAAAAAATAAGTCCTCCCTAAAAGTATATATGTAACATTTTACAATACTCCTTCAGACTTCCAAATATATAACCTAATATAACTTACATAGCCTTAATAAAATATATTAAAATATCTATTACACAAATGCATGTTACATCAATTAAAGCCATGATACATAATTGGTTGGATGTTTCATCTTTATTAAGTTGTGGTTTTCATTACAAACCTACCCAAATTTATCATATTTGATGCCTTTGCAATGTTTGTCTTTTTTTAAACAAGAATTTTCTCCCAATCTCGGGTATCTTGTAACGTCCTGTTGTGAAGAACTTTACATGATTCCTTCGATAATTTCATGAGTCTAGTTAAGGCATTTATTAACACTTGTTAAGAAGGTAATAATTCCAATACTGTGGAATTGCCATGTTTTCTCTTGAGAACCAGAGAGGTCCCAGCTATAAAACTTCCCCTATCCCTGGAGCAACAGGACTGCAACATTGCCCTGGAGAGTTTAGGCTGGAATTTTTAATCCTGCAGGGAATCAATGTCTTTATTCTTGCTTTAGACATTCAGACTGACTAATTAATAAAAAATAGAATCTGGACTATGACCTGGCAACAGAAGTTTTTCATTTTATATCTAGCTTTCAGATTGCTGTTATCACAATGCATATTGCAGTTTCAGTAACACTTACTATGGATTGCCTACAGTCAGTACCTGATTATGTCTAATCTTCTCTAAACAAAAGGTTTTTCCTAAGAAAGCTGTAGTAATGTAAACTATGCTTTTTCACGTACATAGTTTTTTTGAGGAGATTTAAAATACTGAAAGGACTATCAGGGGCATTCTAATTAACCCTGAAAGCATGAAAATGGGAGGTGAAACACTTTAAACCACTTGTAAACACAGGATATAATCAGATTATTTTTTTTAAGCTTGGATGTCCTCTCTGGAAATCTGCACTGCCTTAGAATGTGCATTTGTTGAAAATTATTACTGGTGTTGCTAGACTGTCTTGTCTGAAGAAATGCTCTCTCCTGTACTATTTTGTTTACAAATGATGTCAATGGAGTGCACAGCTGTTTGAATAATACTGTAGACCTAATGGATATGAATTTGCTCTCTCACTGAAGAAAATGGGAGTAAATATGCCAAGGCATAAAAACATGTTGGTTTCAAATAAGTTTAAGGGCACACTCAGGGCAATATAGTGTTTTTTAATAAAGATATCAATGTGGTCAATAAATAATAAGATATTAAATCTTAAATTCACTCTAAGGTACATAGCACCTGTTTTTAAAAATAAATGAATTGAGCACAGAATTGTGGCACAGTTGAGATAAATTTCAGGAGGAAAGATGACTTGTGCTGATGCACTGGACTGGGATTTGAACGTTCTTGGATCTGTTCCCAGCTCTGCCCTCAACTTCACCTAGAGCCACATGCGCTTCTTTAGTTAACATTGCAAAGGTATTTAGATATTTGAAGATGCAAAAAGATGTCTACTAAAGTTTTGAAAACACTTAACTACACTAGGCAATTATATCCTCTTGACTTTGAATTGGAGACCTGATCTCAAATGTGGCCTGTACATAAATGATAAATAGCATAAAGTCCTTGTTCAGACAATACCTTGCCTAAGACTCAAACTGATCACCACAACTCAGCAACTGAATCACAAAGTCAACACCTCCTCACTCCCTGGGGACAGTTCACTTTCAGTAACTGACAGAATTTGAGTTGCTATGATTTAGGGCACAGTTAGCCATCTGTAGGTCTTCTGAAGATTTCCTTCCCCTCCACCTCCCATGGTCACTAAGTAGAGAATTTTGAATGGATATATGCCCTTTGGCTACCAGAATAAATCCCATCATTTAACTATGGATATCAGTTTCTGGCTGAGGTTTCTTCATCCTTTTCTTTCCCCTCAGTATTGCTAGAAGACAAATGTATTAGTGTTTTCTGAAGAGATTCTAACTGGATCAGACAGTGTCATAAGAAAATTGTGAGCAGAATCATTTGTCATGCTAAGGCTAGATGTATTCTATGAGAAAACAGAATGCAATTTCTTCTCTGTATAAATAATTGGAAATTCAGAAACATTTTCATTTTATTGTTTAATCACATAAAGATTCTAATTAGTGCAGATCACTGAAACCCGTGATCTTCTTACACCGTTTGGAAAATCCACTGACAATAAGACTCTTTCATCTTCCTTACGTTCCTGGTTAAATGATTTAAAATCAATCTAAGTAACGGAATAGATAGGAGTTATACTCTAACCTAAAGTCTGTCAAGCTCTAGAACTTAAGGTCCAGAAGAGGGAGTAATTCCCAGAGACAATCTAGTGGGAATAATGTATAAGTTTATCTTCAGGACAAGTGTGATAGCTTGTGCAGGATATCTTAGCTGCTTTAATCAAAGACTTTCTATGTAGCCAATGCACTAGGCTACACCTGAAGTAAAATGGAGGAGGATGAGAACAGCAGAGGATAGAAACTACAGCTATTGATATGATAAGCTCAGGATGGGCAACTCCACTGGACAAATACACTGTGTATGTTGATGTACTGGCTGCTTTCCAAGATTGGTGCAAAATAGAGTGCCCTTGCAGCCCTGAAATAACACACAAAGTCCACATCAGTGGATCGAAGTCCTCAGGCACAGCATAAAATTAATTTGGAACTAACAGATAGTCATGGGTAAAGGAATAGGGGATATGAAATATTTAAGCACTCATTTCCACCTCATGGAGGCTAAGTGTAAGCTATTCTGCTCACTAAAAATCTCTGGCTTCCAATTATATATGAAAAGTCTCATCATTGCCCTTGCAGAAGTCATGAAAGAATCCCCAGGTGCAAAGCACCAGCCAGAGTGGTTTTCCAACAGCTTCACAGGCAGAATTCTTGGCCTTCAAGTGCTCTTCAGATCACAAACTGATTTCCCCCTAACTAAATCTCATTGTCAAGTATTCTTGATAATGGTTTCATGCGTTACAGCAGTGGAGTACAGGTGCAGGCCCTAAAACACTGAATACTCATAATACTGAATACTCATAAGCGTCCAGTACTATTTACAACATTGCAAGCTCACCATACTCTTCATGAGTGTCTACCATCAACAACATACTACACTGTGAATGCCACAGGGGAGAAGAAATAGTTTACTGTTAGGGGTTTAGGGGTTAGGTTTTCAACACACATGGATATATTATTGCAGTAAAATCTCAGGAAGACATTAAGAAGCTGGGGGGCGGGGGGGGGTGGGAATGAAGATTTCCACTACTGGATATCTTACAGTCATTTTTAGGCATGCTGCTAACACAACAGTATTTGTTACAAATTCTTGCACAATGCAACGGGACAGTTAGTAGGAGTAGAAACTATCCCTGAATAGTCACTGGCTCAAAAAATAGTTTGTATGTAAAAATATGATGACACTCGGTATCATAAGAGAAGCAAGCTGTAGAGGTAGTAGCTAAAAATTTAATTTATGGGATCATATATTGTTCATGAGGCAAGGCAAAATAAGGGAATGTAGTAGAAGATGGTTTGAAGAATTTCAGAAATATTTTCTGACTCTGGAAAGGCAGTCAGCTATATTGGAAGGAAGTTCATTCAAACTGGATGATAAAATGGCAGAGAGAATATAACATGTTTGAAATGTGAAGGAATTTGATATTTTGATGAATGCATACTTAAGCTGCATGTATATTTTAGCAATATAGCTTGGAAAAAGTATCATGTTTGTGGAAGTCAATTAAGTTGCTGGATTTTTTTGATCTGGGGAAAATTTCAGAAATTAATCCATCAGGTTGGTCCCTTGGTATTCTCAATAGTCAAATCCCATCAGACGTGTTAAAACTGAACTGTAGTAAAATAGTGTGAATTTGGAATAATATAAGTGAACACTGTGTATTTAGACTGTTTTATCTGCAGAGAATTTGTTCTTGCTGAAATTCCAACCATGCTGAAACTATCTGCTCTGATACCTTCTGCCAAAGTAGAATCTGCTGACTTTCTGTAAGGAATCAAGTCATATGTGGCACCTAAAACTTCTTACGCTGTAAAAGGAGGAAAAGGCTTTCTTAGAACCACTGGATGTACATCACAACTCGCATTACAACAAGATTTAGTAAAATGAAAGCAGATGAAGCCAGAAATATGGTGTTATTGAACAGAATGGCTCTGATCACTTCTTGGGTGACTAAGTCACATGAAAATGAAAGTATTTGGACAGCTCCTCAAATGACCATAAAATCCTATTTCCACCCACTCAGCAAGCAAGCAAATGTTTCCAAGTGTCCTGGAGGACATACTTGTAATATATGACAATACATGTGCCCACTTACACTGGTAGGCTACAAGAAAATCCTGTATTTTTTATCACAGTCATTTAGAGAAGGTAGAACACCTTTTAAGCAGAAAATACCACAGTTATATACACAACATACTTCATATACCACCTTTTTCCTGACCCAAGGTTAATACTATCCTTTGATCAGAAATCCTGAAACAAACATAAAAACAGCTGGACTGGAACACTGCAAAGCAAAAGCTGAGTCTTTCAAAGCCACTGAAAATATAAACACAATAACCTTTAATTTCAGTAGATAAAATTGACCTTTGAAAATTTCGGCAGAGAAGATTTCCCCTACATCTTTCCAAAACATACATAAGCATCAATTAAAGTTTTGAGCTGCTTAAAAGATAATTCAGGGTTTAGTTTAAAATTTTGTTGGGTCAGCTGGTGTGGATGAGAGCCATCACATCTTTTTCTAGGAAAGTAGAATGGCGATGTTTTTCTTTCTATCATCCTCCCCTTTCAATTAAAACATTTTACTGATGATTTCTAGATACAAATAGAGTTTCCAAATAAGCAACTGAATTTAACGACTTCTCATGTTTAGAAAGGAACTGCAGCCTTCACACTTGAATGGGTATTCTATAGGAGTTTCTACAAGGGTTCTGTTAGCAACAAAGCAACATTAATGGAAATATACCTCCAGAAAAAAACAAAACAAAACAAACCTGTCAATCTCTAATTTATGCATGTTTAAACAAGCACAGTTTTACAGTTGGAGTCAATTTTGAAATTGCAAGAGTTTGCACATACTCCTAGCCTGTCTGGAATTACTGTAGCTATAATATAAAATGATCAAAAGAGACATGAAATGAACATTGAGACAGAAAGTTCAAATGATTGAATCTCTTTCTGAAAACCAAAATTAGAAATACCTCTCCTTCATTCAGTAATAATCTAAAATAACTCACAAGAAGGTTGGGAAAGAGCACAGGAAGAAATCTTAAAATCATGATGACTGAATGGAAGTGAAAGCAAATAATTGCTCAAAGATCCAACTCAGTTTAAAAAGTTAGTCTCATTATTTCATTAAAAGTTTATGCAAAAGGTAAAAATATTAGTTTAAAATAGATACAACTTGCAAAACAGAAAATGCCTTTAGATAATAGCAAAATATTTTAAAACCACCAGAATATTTACACTAAAATCGAATGTTTATCCTTTAAAATACTGTTGTAACCTTTGAAAGGAGTCATGGCTCCAGTTCTCCTTAGTGGGTAGGACACAACAAAACTTTCACGGTATATGATCACAGTATATATACTTGTGCCGCTATGCAGTCACAAATGCTGCCTGTGGGGATCTAACTCCACACTGTATGGGTACAGGGCTATTCATTTTAATTATTCTCACTCCAGATTCATGAGAAGAAAGCCTGCAGTTCACTGCAAATTTATTTATGCCTAGTGGCTTGCTCATAGGAACACTGTAAAAATGTTCAACACATCTGATAAAAATGTAGAAAAGGAGAATGTGTGTGCATCTACCTCATGGTTTCCTCTAGGAAAAAAAAAAGGACAGTCTCAACTCAGAACTTCTGTCTTTATACAGTTAGAAGATCTGATTCCCCTCTCATTGAACAGGTAGCTGATAACCACAAGCCACTATTCCACAGGCATTCATAATCACTTTAATTCCATTTTTACTTTCACATAGTTGCTACAGTCATGTGAAGAGTACACTGCTGTGAGGTCACTCACTGCGTGACACTTTGCTTTTAAATTCTTGGGAAATATTTGTTGCAGACCCACACAACAATCTCCCACAGGCCATAGAAACACCTATGCTAAACATCAGGCAGGATGGGCAGGGGTGTGTGTGTGTTTAACGTTTGCCTTTGTCGATATAACCATGCTCTGTAAAGATGATTCTCAATTCGAGAGTGATATTCCTAGTAGTGTAAACCAGGGGAAAAGCTGTTTCAAACATCTACCATAGTATCTAGGATGTCAGGACTGTATAACCTCAGGGAGTCCCACTGTTGCCAAGCCCATGGCCACATCTAAATTCAATAAAGTGGGACAAATTGCTGTAGCCGTAATAATTGTTAATGGAAAAGGATGCCCTAGTGAGAGTACATTAATACATTGAGATGATATATCACTGCATTCTGGGAAGCAGTTACCAAAACAGATATGGTCAAGGAACTTGTATGCTCCCAAATACTACACAAATCATCCCAAATGTTGGGATGATACTTGCATATAAACACATACATATTGTCTGTATACAAAATAAATGAATAATTAAAATAGGTAAAGAAAACAGACTAAGCTGTTTGTTTTGCCATTTAAAACAACAGGCTTACACAGTGCAATGAAATATTTATTCACCATGTTTTCCTCTTGCTGATCTATTTTTCTGGATTGATTACCTCTGAAAGCTTTCCTGACATGAGCTTTTGTACGCTGACAAAAGGGAGGTGAAGCAAAGCATCTTGATTAGCTACAATGCAGATCAGCGTCTAGTCAAGCTTACCAGACCAGGAAGAACAGAGAGCATGTGGTCAGAAGACTGCATCTATCATAAGTTATGTTTTATGGGGAAGAGTAATCCACCCTCACATTTTCGTAGAAAAACTAGCAGATAACACTTACAGCTGAGCTTTTAAATTGGCTGGCTCAGTTCTTTTGAGAAATAGTAACAGAAAGAGCAGTTAGATTTGATGATTGTCATGCAAGCTGTAATTTTCATAACAATTAATGTGCTGCCTCCTAATCAGTGGGTTTCAAACAAGAGCCATGCCTTGAACCATGCCTGGATTCCTAAGGTCACCTGCCATTAGCAAACTTTGATTATACTCGACTGCAACTATATCAGTGCACATTGTCTGTTCAAGTGTCCCTGAAAAAATATACTTTTTAACAAAAACTCACAGAAAGGTTCTTATGACTATCTACTGAACTTAAAAGGCAAATAGACTTGCTGAACTGCTTCTGCATAGTATATTAACATCCTCCAAGGCAGTATAATATGAATATACCACTTGCTTACACTGTGCATGAAGATGGAAAAAAGATGTATCTATAACAGCCACAACTGTTAAGCTGCTATTTTAACCAGTGCTAACCAGGCACTTAATCTGTGCATCACTAGCTTCCTTTCCAGTTGAACCCACTTAATTTTTAGTAACTGTTCTGACACAGATTATCATAAGTAGTTATGTGTTACCTGCCAGTGAAATAAATGAGACCCCTTTATTTCCATGTAAAGTTATACTGTCATTTGACAAACTAAGTCCAAAGTACACATGGAGGTTTATTATATATATATATATTATTGTCATACAGTTACAAATCTCTTAGGATTTCAAAAATTTGTTTCTTCTTCTTTTTTTGCTTTGTAGGCAAAATGTAGTGAAAACAGTATTTTTCTAACAAAATAACCCTTTACTGAAATTGTAGTTTCATGGGTTTACTATTTCCTTATTTATGGAAAACATGTAAGTACTATTAAAAATTATTACTGAATCCTCTAAGAAGTCCACACTGACTCCCAACAATAAGCTTCATCAACTAGCTATATTATTCAATAAAAAAGAAAAAAAAACACAAAAACCCAAATAAAAATATGACAGATTTGCATATATATTACAGATGTGTTCCATTAGAGGCAAAAAATTCGTGCTGTCTAACATGAGAAGATTACCATTACAATGACAATCCTTGGTAACTACAGAGTCTGCATATGTCAGTGCCAACTAATTGCTGAACAACTTAGCGGGGACCTGGAGAGGTTTTTAGGCCTGATCAGTCTCTACAGTGATCTTGAATCTTTTGCGCCAGCCACAGATCACGTAATTTAGCTGCCTTACAATGACTCCAATTTATGCTGTGACATGGAAGACACCACAGCCCGAAGGCAGAAAGGTGAAAGGGTGACAGCATCTGTTTTATGCACCTTGTTCTAACACTCCTCAGCTGCGATTAAAATTGGGATCTAGCAATCACTAAATAAACTGTTGTTCTCTGAATATACTACATACTGTCATAAAACCCTTAAATAATTCTTATTTGCTACAAAAACAGCAATCCTGTCCTAACTTTAACTCTGCTTACAATTACCCATGTAGTAATGTATCTTGGATGAATTATCAAATATGACTGTGAATGAAATGCCAGACTTGGACTGATGAATAGTAGATACTTAAGTTGGATTATATACCATAGGATTTGTATAATGTGTGCAGTAATTTCCTCCCTGCACAAGAAGTACCCTGCAAATGCCACAAAGGACTGATAAGCCCTTCTGCATCAGTTGTGTTTCAATCAACATGGTCCTTATATCTAGTGGTGTGTATTTTATACATTCTGATTGTTTGTTTGTTTGCTTGTTTGTTTTTTTAATAACAAGGGAAGTGTTTTTCTGTATTATGCCTCCCTGGGCCACTTGCATGGGAAGAAAACAATGTGGGGAGGCTTGAGGACTCCAAACAGTTTGCTCAAAGGCTACTTCCTACCATCCAATAAAAAATAAGTATCATTACTCCAGCTGTGCTCTCTCTCCGGATAATTACAAACAGGATTCATTGTGTCCTCTGTATTACACTATCCATGAAGATAAGGACCGTGAAAATTCAGTGGCTGACACCTACTCCCTTTTGCCAAATTGGAAAGATGACTTGAGCATGCTCCTGCCAGCATCAGTCATCTCAGATCTGTATACTCAAGTACTACAAACCTTGCAAATATCTGCTCCTTTGCTGTATAGTAAATAATTCTTATTAGGTACCTATAATTCTTTTACAAAATAATTTATAAAATCCTTAACTTTTATTACACACAGGATAATTTGCAAAAAATGCAAAGAATTCATTAATTCTTAATAGTATTAGTAGCAGAAGTTTAAATGGAATACTACAGGTTTGTAATTCATAACACAATTAAATACCAAGTAAAGAAGTTGCTAGGTTTTTTTACTTTTTGACTATTACATTTTTCACTATTAATTTGAAATCTATAGGGATTTCAGCTGAACGAATGTGTACTCACTGCTTGATAACTCTATTTGACAGCTTGTATCATGCAAAATGTATCAAAATAGTTTTCTTATTACAAGACAAAACACATGGATTTTTCCTTTCTGCATCCTTAGGATAAATGCAAAATTGAGAGTTTAAGAGACATGCAGCACAGGGTAAGGATGAGGTTGAGAATGATACCAGACTTGTCAAAGCATCAGTGGAAGGGTCACAGGGGTCATCTAAGCTCTTCCACCAAAGTGCCTAATTCAAATTCTAGTGCTCAGCGAAGTCGAAGTCTATTATTCCATTCATGTTTCTATGAATATTACAGTCCCTTGTACATGATAATTTGGCTTCAAAGCTTCCCACTAAGGTGAAGAGAGGAAATGCACACCTGACCTGATGCTATTGCAGTTTGTGGCTGAAAAAAAGCACTTCAGCAAACCACTTATGATATGTGTATTTAACATTTCCTAATGCTACTTTGCCATTAGTAATTTTTAGCAATTGATCCCTAACAATAGGAATAGACTCTTTTAAGTTACATTCCTTACTACCGGTAAAACAACCTAAAAACACAGGTTAACTGCCGTTGTCATCAATACATCAGTTCCGTTCATATGTGTGTACTGCCACAAGCAGAAAGGACAGAAGCTTGAAGGTCAGAGTACAGGGAAGCCCAAAGGAAATTAATGTCAAATTTCTATCCATGCTGCTAGGACCATAGGAGATTACAGTCTGAACAATGTTATCTTGTTACTGCATTATGAACAGTTGCAAATATTCTACATAAAATGCTACACCTTTGCAACTCATTTGGTTTTGAAACCAATGATTTCAGCGACAATTTATGATGTCTAGTGAAAAGCAACTAATACTTAAAATGATTATTTAAGGAAAAAAAAAAAAATCAGTGTGCAGTACAGACCTTTAGATAGGCTTCTTTCTCCACACATCCTTAAGGCCACAAGTTATTTTCATGCTTTTGAGAGTGTTCAATATATTTCAGAGAAGTACAGGGACACTGCAGCTACACAGTGTTTTCACCAATAGCAGCCTCCAAGAGAAAAAGCCAACAAATGAGCCAATGATAAATATTTTATTTTCTAGCTGAGCTGCAAACTCTGAATTCATCCCAAATCATCCAAAATGTTGACCTTTGCAAGCTGTGAGTGACATACAATCTGGAAAAAAAAAAAAAGTAAAAAACCCCTATGCTTTAGGAATCTGAGCAGAACCAGAATGTTAGAGCACTTCCTCTGGTTATCAAATTGCACTTCTTCCACTGCAGATGTGAGAACTTATGGATTTTGCCAGGAATACAAACAGAAGCTGCCTTGGCAACTGCAGTTTCACATGGGCAGGGGAAGTTTCTCTCCTGAGTGAAAAGATAACGGGATTCTACGTTAAGTTTTATTATCTGATTTATTATATATATATCATTATAAATATGATTTATTATATCACTGCTCTGTCCCTCCACTGTAAAACAGGCGGTAACAAAACATCACACACATATTCAATATGGTCATGGTACAAATATAACAGATGACAGTAAATAGCCCTCACACATCTGTCTTAGCACTTGGGACTTTATCAGAAAGAATCTAGAGTAGGAGCAGAAGTCTATACTGCTGAACCATGTAAACACGTAACCCCTATGAAGTCTTTGCACACAATCTAATTTTACGTTTCCAGAAATCTTCATTTTCTGGAAGTATTTGTGCAAAAGACAACACAAAGGCCCTGCATTAATTACAAAATTAGGCAGTATTGTGTGTTTCGTCCATTTTGAAAGCTGTACTACTAAGATGAAGAATCTGTTATTAGAATGCTTTGTAGCTCTGCTGTTAGGAATGAGTTAGAGAAAAATTTCACATATAAAGCTCACAATGACATTTTTCCTATACCAAAATTTAATTTAAGAGGGATATGCTGCATTTTAATAAAACATCTCACAGATCTCAAGTATATTTTCATGGTTCTCTAGGGAAAATGGAACAAATTGTATTTTACATCCACTGAAGTTCTCTTGCTGATGCTTTAAGATACATTTTCTGGGTTTTTTTGAGTGCCATAGTATTTACATTTTCAAATTATCTGCCAATCTACATTCTCAGTTGTTACTCCTGTTATGACTATTTTCTCTTTTTACCATATGTATGTTCACTATTTACTATATTGTTAAAGGTACTTTGAAAGGCACTCTATGACTGAGCATCTAATCCAGGAAGAAGTTATGTGTTGATATGTTCCCTGATCATTTTCCCAGGGAAAGAATAGATCATTGATTAGATTACTTTCCACACTGTTTACATATTATATGGCTCGGTTTAGCCTTAGATTTCATAACTGGTTTTGTACAAAGTATTTTTATGTAGAAGGCTCTAACTAATGTGTTTTCCTGTCAGGGAAGACCTTTAACATCACTTTCTGACTTCTAATTATGAACCAGGAACTGGGTATGACAAAACAGGATTAACACCCAACTATTTAATTGAAACCCCAAAATCCAGGGTACACTTCACTGCACGAGACAGAATGACAAGGTATTCTTCTGTCCTAATTTTCTCCATTCAGGAATGGCAGAGATATAAGAACTGTATACTTATCACAGAGCTAAAATCATTCCATAAACATAAGGTGAAAAAAGTCAGACTCAACTCACTGGAATTATAATCTGCAGGTAAGCTGAATTTCCTGAGCCACCTCAGCTTTAGCATCCTCAGCATCTCAAAAATGAGAAGCTTCATTATTATCACACTTGTAAAAGAGATGGGGAGGGGGGAAGGGAGGATGAGAAAAAAAACCCCAAACATCTGTATAATAAATAATAACAATCCCGTCTTTACTTGACGTAAGATCTCACGTACGATATTGTACCAAATTCTCATTATCCTTGACAGTTCCTTCTGCCATTGCAGTTCACCACCAGATAATTTAGCACTTCCAGGTAAACTCTGCCAAAGCACCTGTCTGACAAGTTCTCTGCATAATTGTTAATAATTCATATATTAAAGAAACAAAAAAAGTTCAAACAAGCCAATTTCATGTCAATGTTAAGATAAACAGAACTTTTCTAAGTAATTGTACAGCTTTTTTGACTACAGTTTAATGATGCTCATGTAGAAAGTATGCCTTGTGTTATACACGACATCACAGAAAATGACCATCATGGTCTCTCCTTAAAATCATCAAATCTAAGAATACTTCAGTGAAGATGCTCCAATGTGCAGCCATAAAAAACAGCTAGAATTTCAAACACAAAACTTGCCTGCAAAAGTTGTTCAAGGCTAACTGTTAATGATGTATTCTGCTTAACCAAACATTTAAAAGCACAGAAAGGGAGAGTTAATATCCCAGTTGCCCCACCTTGCCCAAATATAACACTCTTAAAATAGAGCTAAATAAGTTCTTTGCATCGCAGTCTTTTTGTGGTGTGAATAATATGTTATGTCATCACCCAGAAGTCCCTTCCCTGAATCCTCACTCAGTTGTGGCTCTAGGAGGAGACTAAGTCTGGACGTTCTCTCATTGTACATATGGAGTCTTGCCCATGACAAAGAAATGCATTCTTAGCTTTGGTGTTCTTGAAAGGGTATCACCCAACACAACCCCAAGAATATCACTACTAAGACTGACAAAAAACTTTACGTGGATTTTTTAGTATCATTATTCAATACTTCATACTTTCCTTTTATATTGTTATTCCAACATATTCAGATATTCAGTTAAAATGAAAGTTATATTTTAATAACTAGTAGTTGTAAAATATTATTTCTGACAGTTACATAGAATACCTTACAATTATGCTTCACAACTTTAGTTAGGGTTCTTGGTCCTAGGCTACCTAGGATATGCTAGGTATTAGAGAAATGGCAGGTAAGCCACCCTGCCCAGCAAAGCTGCTTGTCTGCAATTCTGACCAGATAAAATGGATGGCTAAATAGACAAATAGAAATAGGATGGATGGCAAGTGACTGCAAAAATGAGTGTATCTGCAGACATTAGCAAGGCTAGAACAGGGCAGAAACAGCCACAAATCTCATGGGCATGGTGTTAAGATTGACCAGTCCTGAATGGAAACGCAGACTCTTTTGAAAGCATTCTTTTTGAAAATCACTTTGCTTTTACCATTGAAGTAACTGTGTTCTGGAGGTAAGGTAGTTGCATTGCCATGAAATATGCATTTATATTTGACAAGGAAAATGCATTTCTCATGCAGCTTGTACACCTTATTTGGTGTCTCTCAACAATTCAGTTCATTGCTTTTTAAGTAGCTGAACTTTCTAAAAGACGCAACAGGTGACTTCAGTGTTGCTTATTAGCAACTAGAACAAACTTCTGCCACAAATTCTTCAATTTTGTTTTTAAAATGTTTTCTTTTTTCTTTTCAATAAATACGAGAGTGTGTTATCACTCCAATTTAAACATAAAAGGTGAGATATACTGTAGAATCAGTAACAGTGCATGAAAAATCTTCTAGGTAATGATCCAAAACTTACTAAAATTAACAGGAGAGCTTCCTGGTGCTCAGCTGCAAACGTATGTGCACATCTAAATTTAGTCTCTGACTCACTGGCACATCTGAGTGATTATTTTGTTACTGGTGTTGCATTTACAACCGTATGAACTTAAAGACTACATTAATATTGAACTGGTGATGCCCTTCAACATATTGGAGCAAGTTGCTGAACCCAGCACTCCTGCTGAACTAAACATAACAGTTTATGACTGTTCACCAAACCTGAAGATGCACCATTAAATACGTATTAAGTGCAATTGATTAATTAACTAGTGTGCTTGCAGCATATAATATGTGTTATACTTAAGTAAAAGACAATATTTTACCTTGCTTGATGATGTGGTTTGACTATTGTCTTCACTGAAGAACAGACACGTATTAACAAGCTCCCATGGTAGAATTCAGGTACTGCTGAAGGGTAACTGAAGATCAGAGAAGTGTACCCCTAACTGGAGGGACTAGTAGAAAGTATATTACTGCCCAGATGTAAATGGGAACTCCCAAATAACTGGATGGCCCAAGTGATACATTAAACTTTTAGAAATATTTCAAACTGAACAGACTAAAGAAATTAATATAATATTTTAAAAGAAGATACACAGCAGGAAAACACTTGTAAAAAGCAATACAAGCAGAGGGAATATTACAAAGATATAATGTAAGAAAAGCTATACAGAAAAACACCCTCTGCAGATGAGACAGATGATTTCAGTCTGCAAGACAAAAAAGGAAATAAATTGTATCAGGAAAAGTATACAGAGATCAGGTTGATATAAATTGATGTACATTAAGCAATTAACTGTAGCGATCAGATTTGTATCTTGTGGTCTCTTGTCAGAAATGGACAAAAATGAGACAGTTACATTTCTGTAGATTCAAGGAAGAATTCAGTTGACTAAAATGCCTTGTGAATTCTGCTGGAAAGGAAAGTGTAGCGTAAGAGCACTCAGGAGATTCACAGACAACAGTGACATGTGAACATGAGAAGTCACTGGTTCATTGTCTGCACCAGAAGACTATTTGGTTTGTCCAATGGAAAATCCAGTGGAAATTAAGTATCGCGCAGCAGGATAAGTTGCAAAGGGAGATTCTGCTTCACAATTACTTTGTTTATCATTCAACTTAAGGTAACTCACAAAAACAGTATCTAATTTAGACTAAATATGTATGAAAAGCAAATCAAGGACATTACTGTGTCTGTAGAAAGGAAACAGTCCTTGCAAACAGAAACAGAAGAAGGAAAATATTAAGGAATTCATATAGCTGAGCACTTTGCAAAAAAATGCTCACTGTGAATTGCATATGGATATCTGGTTTTATGACTGGAAAACTGATCTTGAAACTCCAGAAAAAAAATTTCATGTCATTAATTTTAAATTCAAAGCAATATTGAAAAGAATTGTATGAAGATCAATAAATAACTATAATTATTGAGGAAAACTATGAATAAAACATTAAATTGCAGGCTGTAAGCCTCTAGGCACTTTGCACCATTAAATATATTTCTATTTTTATATCTCGGCTCTCTCTGAAAAAAGGAAGAAAATGAAGAACTTTAAAAGAAAATGATGATTCTTTTACTGAAAGAAAAAGAACCTTGAACACCTTCTTTGTTATGAATAAAAATTACATTGAAATGAAAGTCAGCTTCGAATACCATATTATTTAAGTAGAATAGAGCAGGAATTTGTTCAACAAGAGAGAAATTGCAGGGTAAACTATTTCCAATATAGCATGTACATTTTTGGGTACAATACATAGATTCTGATGTACCAAGTTTTCTGAACATTGGCATACAAAAATATACCTCAAGAAGGTAAAAATTGTTCCTAGAGATTCAACTGAAGCAGCAATTACAAACAATTACTTTCTCTTCTTGTCTTCTTGTCGGGAGCTCGTGGTCCCTTGAAAATATAGTTTGAAGGTCTCTCTGATTTGTAGATTAATTAGATGAGAAAAATGTATGATCTTTTGATGCTTTCCAGTTTACAGTTGCTGCATAGACCAAATAACTAAAAGGTTTTTCTGTAAGAATATATGTTGTATACTATCTAAAATAAATTGTAACTGAATTTTGTGTATTTTTGGTGTAAACCTTTTTTTGGTATAATTTCGTGTCATTTCATTATGTAATGACTATTGCTTCAATGAGTTTGATGTCAGTGCAGGACTTCTGTTATAAAGGTATGTGGTGTAAACTGCATTAAACACAGAACTACTTCCGCTTCATAATGTAAACAATGTTTTGTTTCTTCTTCTTCATTTCAATGGTTCTGTTTAAACATACCTATGTCTTTTGTTACAGTGAAGGGTTTCTACTTTCTGATTCTTGTTAAAAGCCAAAGACTTTTCTCTGCCTTTTAAATTTGTGAACTCATTTGTTTTTAACTTACTAAGTAGTCATTTCCTTCCATTCAGTATGCCTTTTTTCAAACATTTATTTTGCAAGTATTTAGTTGGTGCCATTGCAAGTTTCTGTCAGGTGGTCTGCATCACTGGCCTTGCATTGTCTTAATTACTAACATCCAAGCATTGGTCACATGCTTCCAAAAACCACTAGGCTGCACACGCCTCAGTATGAACTTGATACTGTGCAGTGTAGCAGCACTCTTCCTCTAATGCAGCAAGACAAAATAATCATGTGCTTGTTTTTTTAATATGAAAGTAGTTCTACAGGTGAATTAGCCATATATTTAAAATCAAGTACAAGGGAGAGAAGTCTACAACATACACACCACATTATTATATTTACTATTAATTATTGTGAGATCTAGGTATGTGTTTTAATTTTCAGCTTTTTCAGATTCCGTATTTGTCAAAGCTAATGATACCCCTATATTGAATTCAGTAGACTCCCTAATTGTCAATAACTGACAAAGGAAGCTACAGGTTTTGTTTCACAAATGAGACACTCTTCTATGTTTGTTTACTGATAGAAAGTTGACTGCACTGTTACTGAACCAAAAATACTGACTGGATGGCATAAATACAAAAATAATCATACTTTCAAAGGCCAGTTACACACTATTTGCTTGTAACTTGTGAGGATCATCAGGCCAAGCCAGAAATGTTTTAAGTTCAGCTCTTGAAACAGAAAATGGATATTAAAAATGTTGGACAGGATGATCATTGAACTCATTCTCACTTCATGCACAACATGCGTTACATGTATTCCCAACATCCAATGAGTAAAGTAATACTGAAAAAAGCCTAAAAAACTACCATTTGCCAAAGGAAGAGAGCAGGAGAGATCCAGAATACTGACAAATCCTCGAACTGTCATGGATCAAATGAAAGGTCTGTCAAGTTTATTTTTCTGCTTCACACAGTGGCCAAAAGATGACTAAGGAAGACTGGAAAGAAGGAAAGAAAACAGTCTTTAAAGGTATTAAAAAAAAAAAAAAAATCTCAGCAAGAACTGAACCTCTTTGACTAAGGATTTATTCAACTGTTTAACTACAGTTTGAAATAATTTTCTGAGTCAAATGTCATAATATAGAGATTAAAAATTAACAGTGGAATCTGAAAGCAATCTCTAGCCAATGTCAAACTTTTGTCGAACTTTTGTTTTGTGCAATGACCAACAACTCAAAAAATACAAGACAAAGAGGGAAAAATAGTAAATTTTGTCAGTTGTTTTTTTTTTTTAATTGCACCTTCATTTAGGGGACTAAGATTTTAAATATTCCATAGGTGTGGCTAAATACTCCAAAATACAAAACACCTGGTAGGACTGTGTGGTAGTAGAGCAGTGTTTATAAATGTAGGTAGTAACAGCCAAGTTACTACCTACATAAGTGACAGGTTTATCACTGAGCCAATGCTAAACACTGAATAGTGCTAGGAAAAAAAGTATTGTCTAATTAAAGGGACCATAAGGCTTTAAGAACTGATCTTAAAATACAAGAGAAACAGCAGAAGTGATTCATGTTACGCCAAACCTATTTCTGCATAATTAACATTTAAAAAAATATTTTCACAGTAATTTAACTATTTGACTATTTTAGTATTAAAAGAAATTATATGTCTACTGCTATACCAGTTTTGATCAGCATAAAATAGCAATTTTTAATGAATCCTTGCATTCTTCTACAGCAGAGAAAAGCTAATGCCACTAAGACAGCACCAAAGTAGGAAAAAAAACAGTATTTTGAAAAGTTACTAACTCTGAGGGTGACTAAAATTGTTTGTGTAACAGTATCTATAGTGCACTGTAGGCAAAAATAGTAGCACTAGAAAAATGATCACTGTTTCAGAACGTACACGCTAACTACTGCATGGACAAAATGCCCTTTATAATGACTGACACTTCTCTAGCCTCTGTTGTGCCAGTGTTGATACTGCACTAGAAGGTAAGTGCAGTGAGCCCTTTAGATCTGCAAGCGAGCCTCACAGAAGACAGATAAGCTGCCTCAAATGTCGATTTTCAACTTCTAATAGCTTCACTGTCTCCCAAACCATGGACAACCTGACCTAGTGATTTAACTAAGTGCTCCCTCTGCAGTCTTTAGCAACACAGAAGACATTGTCATGATAATATATTTACAAGTTCAGTCAGAAATAAACAGGACAGCAGCGTGATGGACAGTTTATCAGACAGAAAACAGTAGTCTTCTGCACCTGCTCCCCATAACTGTTATCCCTGCCTTATGAGGTAACATGCAGTATTATTTCATTTCCTATTTCCACATTCACACTAAGCTGTCATCAAAAGTGTATCAATGGTGCTACACCTCTAGAAATCCATTGTGCATAGGCCCCTGCAACATGTAGTGTGAGGCCATTTTTATATGCCTCTTTGGTCTCCTTGTGCTCAAAAGAAAAAACTCTTTTGAAAATTACTCCGAAATTCTTTTGAGCACAAGGAGACCAAAGAGGCATACGGAAATGGCCTGATACTACATGTTGTAAAAGAAATTCCTGTGCTCCAAAGAGCTCAACAGTTGTACTTGTACATGACTGCAAGCTACACGAGGAAGTGGCACGTTTGTTACCCTGCATTCCCCCTTTCAGGTCAGGCACATAGTGAGGACGCAAAGTAACTTGCATTCTAATATACTATCTTATTTAAAAAAAAAAAAAAACAAACTTCATTTTCAAAGCAAATTTTTCTGGATTTGAAACATCTTCCTGGATGTTTAAGGTATAATTCTGGGGAAGCAGAAAGTGAAGATATCCTTTATTATCTGGTTATTAATTTTTCTGAAGGCATGATTCCATCAACACCTCCAACATCTGTTTATAACGGTATACATTATTGAGGTCTCTGCATGCAAGTGATGTAATTTTACTATCTTGCATTTCAAATCAAAATGTGCATTCTAAATTTCCACAGTTTAATTGTAGTATTCTCTTCATAATTATTTGCAAAATCATTGTGCTTTGTTTCTTCAGGGGAAAAGTCTAGGAAAACACCTCTCTTCTTTTTAAGCTTAGTGATTAAAGAAACCATGTAAACTATATTTCTTCATCTTTTCTGTTGTCAGAGTGTGCTGACCATCTGGAGGTTTTTTTCTGAATTGACAGATATTATATCTGTTGATCACATACCTTTAAGCACTATGCCTTTGAAAAGAAAGGAAACCAGAAACCCAAAGTGTGGCTTGCCTCAGAAAAAAAATTTGGATATATAATCTAAAATAAACTTTGGCTCAAGTGAAATCACATAACACATTAGCAAAAAAATGTAACACATTAGCAAACCTACATATTAAAACGTATGCTGATTAACAGAGATTAATAGAACATTCACCTAACCCGCAGTATATTTCAAAAGGAAGGGTTTTTTTTTTAGAAATAACTGCTAAGATTCAAGTTCAAGCATGTTATATTTGGCATGAGTCACTCAACAGGTCCTTACTTGGTTTAATAATTGGGATGTGTATTTGTCTTCAAAGACAAATTAAAACACAATGCTTGTAAAACTATAGGCAGATTTTTTGTGATGGAAATTTCTAATTAAGGTATCATTAATGGGACAGGACAGTTCAGCCACCTGAGGTACAAAATGAATTATATACAAAATGATTTGCCATCTTACCAAATCTTACCAAAGCTGAGTCACTGAGCCAAATAACAGGTCTTCCAATGCATCGTTCCATGCAGCACTTTAAAGTGCTTCTCTTTTCACTGGAGTTTGCCAAATTGCTAAGCTACACAAACACTCGTAGCTTGAATATAGCCACATATGAAGGGAAAAAAATATTTCAGACTATAAACTGATAACTTCTGTACAAGAAGGTAAATTTTTTTCCCAAATAGTGCTACAATGACAAGTTCCAGTAACTGGCCTTCGGTCTCTAAAGTCAAATTTCATTGCTAAACAACTTAGCTGGGTCCCAGACCAGTGTTCCAAAGACCCTTCCTTCCCTCCTTTCCTTCCCTTTCTTTCCTCTCAAAGGCTTAAAACCAAACCTGTTGGACATGTGATTCAGAAACAAAACAAAAAAGAAGCAAATATATTTAAACCTGAATTTAACCTCATAATGCTGCTCTCAGGATCACCATTAATCATATCACACATCAACAGTATAAGACAAATTGAACACAAATCTATTTAGTAACTGCAAGAAATATTTAAACTGTTGGTATAATATGAAAGATGAGATTAACTTATATTTTAGCAGTAAGAGAAGGAAAACACCTGCAAACAAGAACCAATTTTAGGTTGAATAGATATGCAAACATCTTGCACATTTCATTTTTATAGAAGATGTAAATAGAAAATCTAAAAGTCCCCTTTCCTTCAGATTTTTACACATGGTACTTTCAGGTTGCCTCTTAGTGTGCCCCAGCTTCTATTATTAATGAATATGAAAGAGTATGGGAATCCTGCACATTAAAATGTTACAACAGTTTTAGAAACTGCATTCCAGACTCAGCTTTTCTCTCTGATAAATGTCTTTGTTCTTTACAGGTGAGTTCCAATGTGATGTGCCCATAGTGTATAACTCCCACTGTAAGACCTCAGTGAGAATGGATGAGTCATGATGCCTTCATTGCTCCCTAATCCCATTATCCATCTATATCTCCTCTACCTACCTGAATGGGTTTATTACCCTCCTGATAGATTCACTCAGAAGCAGGAAATCAGCCTAGAAATCAGCACAACTGTAACAAACGTCTTATAATTTATCAGCTACCTAAATTATCAGCGACCCTGTTCCTAGTGACTCTTGAAATTTGCCAAATAATAACTTCATAACTTGGTGAATTTCAAGCAGATAAGTGGAATAGATCTAAACTTTTACTTCCTCCTCCATGAATTTCCCCATATATTTCCTATAGATACATCACATCATCTATTATTCTTTGTTTTTTCTAATTCCCTAAAAATTTCTGGTTTTATACAAGAAACATACAGGTACAGATGCATATACAAACATACATGTACATGCATATCAAATGTTCATTTTATTTACATGAATATTTGTGTGAGGAGTTCTCACGCGCCCAGATGCATGCATAGTATTAAACTTTTATCACTTTGTTTTGTCAGATGCATCTTGTTAGAACACATACCTTGTTCTTGCAGAGGTCAGACTGAGCTTCCATCATCTTCCTTTTTTTCTACAGAAGAAGAAGAAGAGTTTTCCATTAGGACTTCTTGGCCCAAGCCAATAGTGCATGTACAAGAAGTGGCATTTTTCTGCAGATCTCCATTGACTTTCTCTTTCACAGTCTTCAGCTCAGACCACAAGATTTTCTAGCGTCATGTGCAACTTTATCTCTCTGGGAACACAATTGTCTTGGAGCTATTTAAAAAAGAAAATATTTCTGTTCATATTTCTAGTAGTTTGGACTTTTGGAGGTTTTTTGGGGGGTGTTCTTTTGGGGCTTTTTTTGTTTGCTTTGTGGGGTTGGTTGGTTTGTTTGTTAGTTGGTTGGTTTTGGGTTTGTTTTTTTTTTTTTACAATTAGAAAATTGGCAATTTTATTTACCAGGGAATAAAATCATTCTGTATTTCTAGAGGTATTTTAACCTTCACTTCAATGCCATTTCTCATTCAAAATCACTGTGTGGTTAAAATATACATTCTTTTATTTAGCTGGTAGATTGACATTTTTACGTACAATGGATTGCTCACTTTATCATCTTATAATGATAGAAAAGTAACTGAAAAATTTACTTTATCAGGACACCTCATGAGAGACAGAGCTACATATACTTAACTTTTTTTTTTTAATTTTAAAAAGATTTTAATTGTCTTGACCCAACAATCAAAGAAGAATTAAGCTAATTATCCAAGACACTTCAGTTCCTGAGCAGTAATTGGAGGACAAACAGCATGTATATTTAATATCAGCATGCCAAAAAGCAGTACCTGGGCTTTAATAATTAGCACCATGAATTAACAGTGAATTCTCCATACACAAAATAACTGCAGTCTGTTGTGTGCCTATAAAAAAGTATCCTAACCAGAAAAGCGTCAAAATTTCAGATGAGGAATTAGAGAAGGGTGCCTCTTGTCCTTGCTTTCAGAATGCACATTTACTTTCTGTTTCAGCTCTAAAATAATAATTAATTGAAGAAATACTTTGTGATGATTACTGTTATAGAGGGAGCAAAACAAGAGGAACAAGCAAAAAGAGAGATGGCATACAGAAGCTGATTCACAGACAGGTCATTGTGTTCAGTGTTTCTTGTTTGCTGTAGTGTTCGGTGTGTTGCTTGTCTGCTGTTCCTTGACAGCAGAAATACTTTGTATACCAACTTCTGATTAGCATGAGTAAAAATATAGCATTAATTCCCAGAGGGCTGTTAGACATTCAAGGAGAGCAGGCAACTGATCATAAAAACCACAGCAGACAATAAATGAGCAGATCTCCAAGTATTTCCAAAAGTGCCAAGTGACACTTGGCAAGTGACATAGTATCTAACTTCACAATATACATCTGACTGATGTTTTTGCATTGCCAAAACCAGGCAACAGTTCACTCATATAAATAGCATTTTCTACTTTAGTAGATTCTTACAGTACTTCTACTATAGCCAATTCAAACCACCTTATATCTTAAATATACCTCAGCTGTCCAAGAAGATTTCCACCGTATCTTGTAAAAATACCTTTAATTTTCATTATGATCCTTCTGATACTGAAGTAGTACCTGCCTACAATAAATCAACATTGGAGCTCAAATGTCCTTAAATACAGTAGAATCCAACGCCATGTGCATATTTTCTCAGACGACATGAAGACAATTGGCACTGAGTTTACAGAACACCATAATTGATGGATAAGCCCAGATGGCTGGAGAACAGGTTCACTAAGGCCATTTATATCAGACAGCACAGGGGTCTCAAATCATGTAAAAATGATTCTTGGTAACAACCACACAGATGGTCCTCTCTCTCTCAGGGTCCAAAAGGATAAGGAAAAAAAATATAACTTGCAGCAGCCCTCAGATGTCTACAAAACACACCAGAGAGGAGAGAAGAGGAAGGGGAAAAGGCAATCCCTTGCAACCACAGAACAAGTGCAAGATCTTCATCACTCCCATTTTTCCTTATAGCTTGAGTACCAGAATGGGTAGGGAGCAAGAAGCAAAGCAGTGGTATAAAAGTCTTTAATCCTCTTTTCCTAGTAGGAATCCAAACTGGTAGTCAAAACAGTAATGCTGCTAAGTTGGAGGAACTACAGAGGCATCACATCAGACAGTCAAAATAAATCCACTATGTTTTGACACACTGCATAAATTATGTCCTCTTATGTACTACCCCAGAAGGATGATAAAGAAAAATACGTTAAACCTGAAGCCAAGTCTCTAATATCTCTGGAGTACTCTGCAACATCATCCCACTTGGCATATTCACCAGGGAGATGAGTGAAATCTCCACGGTGATCTAATACAGCTGTTCACTTGACACTTTTAAGGTAAATTCCTGAACTTCAGTTCAGTTCAGGTTTTTGTCACTGAAAGCCTGGAGGCTGCTTTAGTAAAGAGCAGTTTCTAAGATAACTAAACTCAAAGCTCAGCTAATTGAAAATGTCTTAATCAATCAAAAATTTGGTCCAACAAATAAACTGGTACATTCCTCTAAAGGCAACGATATGGTTAGCCTGACAACCCCAACAATGAATTTGTCAATAACTCATAAAACGTTACACAGTATTAAGCAAGCTGGTGGAGCTCTGGCAATAAAGTTGTGTTGGACCAGCTCCTTTCTGTACATGCCTGGATTTACTTCCAAACAAGATAGCACAAAATGCATCAAATATATATACAAGAATAAAAAGCTCAGTCTTCCCAGTTTGTCTGGATCTCTTTGTGTTGCTCTGGTCACATGGAGACCAGAAACCAACCCAATTTCCCCAGCTGAGAACTTCCTTATGACTGCAGAACTGGTACAGAGCCCCTCTGGCAGACACAAAGCTGGCAATTTTACTCCAGCTCCCAGCCCCAGTACAGGAAACACAAGGGGCACTGTTGGGCTTTCTCTCTTCTCTGTTGACAGGCAGCTATTTAGAGGCCAGTTGGAAGAGTTTAGAATAGACTGCTCTAAACTATAGTGGGTTGGCATAAAACTGGGCGGTGAATAAAATGGGACTGCAGAGCTCAAATATTCATTTTTTTGCTCAGTCTGGCCCCATTAGTTATCACATATCCTATTTTTTGCTCATTCAATCTCTTTTCCTGCTGCAGTTTCCAAGATTTTCCAAGCCCTTTGCTTTCTGAGAAGATGAGAATTTGATACTGGATTACCACAGAAGGTCTTCATTACTGTGAATTTTCAAGTTATCTTCATTCAAAGAACAAATATTAATAAGGAAAAGAGATTAGGTGGCCCCTTAAATCACCATGTTGGAGCTTTAAGCTTACTCAAGCCAAGCAAACTCGGAGAATACTTTTTTTAGCTAGCTTTAATAATTTTCACATCTTTTCTCAGTTTTTGACTCTACATGCTGAACTCTTCCCCCTCTTTCTGCCAGAACACTGCTTGGCTTGTAGACTGGCAGTTATGTACAACTATGGTCTGTACTGCATCCTTCAAGTAGATGCTTACTGTCTTTTTTAACTCCTTAACAGTTAGATTGTTTTCTAACTTGCAATTTTGATGCTACATGGCTGGCAATGCAATATGATTCTTTTGCACCAAGCTTCTTTTTCCTCAATGCTCTCAATTTTCCTAAAAAGCTGTTAGTACAATGCCAGTCTCCATGCAAATTAGAAGAGACTGAAAAATTTCTGTGGGTGGAGGACATGTTATAATAATATATTCAACCCTAACGTGGGAGTAACAACTGTGCTTTGCCATTAATCATAGCTTGGAACCACACCTATCAGACAATAACTTTATGCACAAACATTATCCTCTTCAACACCAGAGTATTGTAGAAACAGTAACTGGTTAATCCTCACAGCGCCACTTCCAACATGTGATTGGGCATTAACGTTATTCCTATTCTACAGAGAAAGAATTGAAGCCATGTTTCTAAAGCATGCTACATTAGAAGATGCGATCTGCCTGTGGCAGCAAAGCACTTCATGCAGACTACACTCACTGTGCTGGTACCTAAGCTAGCTCTAAGAGAATCACCTCACGGTTGTCTAGAACATCGTCACTGTCAGCCCAGGCTAAGAGTCAAAAAGACAATGCTTTCTGAATTTAGTAACTGCACATGGAAAAATAAATATAGCAACAATTATTCCTATGTAGATAGAGCACGCTGGTGCCCCCCATTATCTGCAAGGTAATCACACCATTTAAGCAAATGCTAATTTCAGCAAAACTTACTTAGATATTGATTTATTTTAAATTTTATTAATTTCTGAGTAATTGTTCGTAAATTACTTGCCTAAAACTATTACTAATAGACCTTCATAAGCAAAGTTTGCATTAGGCTTCTCTGGTTCTGCACACTCTTCAGTTGGGTACCCACTGGTGTACTTCATAACTATAGCAATAAGAACTGAGTCTTCGGTGTTTTCCAAGTGTATGTGAAAAATCAGCCCTTACCTAAGCTGGTTCCCTGGAAAACTCTGATGTTTCAGGTAAAGATCCACTTGTAAATGTGCTCTATTCTGTTGCAGTTATACCTCTGCCACATGACAAAAAAACATAAAATGTCTGCCATACTCCATGCTTTAGATAAGATGCTTATCAAGAACATGCACACACAGAAAGAAGCAGGCAGAAGAAATCATTAGGAAATACACTCTACTTCTGTTCGTTTAAGCTGAAACATACAGTCTGCGGTATCCTCTTCATGTGGCAAGTAGCCATTTCAGGTACTACTTTTCCATGAACAGACCCCCCTTCTCCTTCAAAGGAGCTTAATATCTTTCTCTGGTAAGGAGGAAAGAAAGTGAAGGAGTTAAGGAGTAAGAGAAAAAGGCCAACAATTAAAGAAGGGAAGGAGAAAGAGTGAAAGATGTGCACAGAGCATGTCATTGAACATCGAGGGGCAGCTGCTCTGCAAGGGAAGGTGAGCTGGGAACAAGCACCGTAGTAAGGCTGGCATGAGGAACTTCACCAACGAGAGCCAGGATGTAAAGCAGCAAACCTGGGTCAGGGCCAGAGATGATGGTCAGGGTTAGACACAGTCCCAATCACCCAGCAAGTCTGTAGTGATTAGACAGGACTGTTCCTTGCCAGGAAACTAAAACTGGTTTAAATCTACCCTAGATGATGTAACAGTGGAATTATCTGCTTATGAAACAAGAAATGCCTTTCCCCTTCTGCTGACCAGAAGACAGAACTTCTTTACCTTAGAGAAGAGACTGGCCACTCTAACACATGCTGCCATCATGCACAAAGCAGAACACTGCTATCACACTGAGGGCAATGCTAACATAGCAGGGAAAATGCAGTTCCTACAGTGAACGAAAATACACGTATATCAAGCACAGGAAGATCTGGGCTATCACTTTAATGTGATTCTGGTTTCCTGTCTATGGAGTCAGCCTCAACATCCTGTTTTTTTAATAAAAATCTTATATTTGTAAGAGCCAGGATTTTCAGGGTCTTGTTTCAAAGCCTATGTGGATAGTTATTATCCAGAAAAAATTATGTGGATGGAAAAGCCAAAGTAAAGTCCAAGATCTCATCCTGGAACCCTTACAAGAGGGTTAAATTAAATAGGGATAACGTAAACAAAACCAGGTTATCAGAATTTTTATTTGCTGACATGAAGGACAATTAAGAAAGAATAAAGGATGTAAAAAAGACAGTATTTGAAATACCTACCCAAGCAGCATTCTTACTGTACAGATGATCTGAAATCAAATAACAGCAAAAAAAGAAAAAAGACCCTTTAAGACATTATTAATGCTACCTAATTACACTGACTCATACTAGACCGACAAATCCATTAGAAATACTTAATAAGAACAGATAAAACGAGTTTCTTCTATACTTAATTCCATACACGCATTTAAGGCTGCCCTAAGCCCTTCATGAAACTTAATGGCGTCTTTTAGCCCTTTCCTATTCAATTTATTAAAAATTGGAGAGCTTAAATGTGAAAATCTGTATTAATGATATATTAAGACTGCAGAGTTATATGAAATAAATCAGAAATAGTTATTTCTCAAATATACAATCCGATGATCTTGACATGACATTACTTTTTGCTGTGTGATACAACTCTACCTGTACATATATAATAACATTACTATCCTAAGAATCAGACATTTTGAACTTTCTGGCTTCCAAAGGCAATCTGAGTCCTTACCATTGCATTAATACAGACTTTAGACTCCTTTAATTATTATCTTCTTTAGACCAGAATGAAGGAAAATATCTTGACCTATGTTTGAAGAGACAAAATAGCATGAGAGAGAGAACTTTTGCTGCAGGCTTTTACCTGATTTCTGTTTTTAAGGGACAGTTAAAATACTCAAAGTAAACGCAGGAGAGCCATTATTATAGAAGCAGAGGCTGTAGAAGAACCACTCAGCTTGATATCAGCGAAGGTAAAATGCAAGTAGAGCTGGACAGGAGGATTTTATGTTGAACATGTAGGTAGACAGGAACATCTGGAAGGAGAAAAGACTATACAAGAGTTAATGAGACTGCCACACATTATTTTTCCTAGGCAGTGAGTATCATAGGTAAAAAGTCTGAACTGCCACAAGAGGAGCAGAAACTGTCTGCAGAAGTCATGACTCCTAGAATGCTGACAATAGTAAAATTTTGCTAGAGGCACTTCTGTAATTTAGTGTTTGTTTTGCTTTGGGTGGATGGGGGGCGGGGGGGGGGGACGGGGACGGGACAATAAGAATGAAGGGATATTTTATCTCTGCACCGAAAATGCATTCAACTTTCTAAACAGGCATATACTTTAGCCCTACCATTCTTTGCTGTTTACAAGAAAGCTAGCAGATGAGAGAAATTACAGAATCCCACAGCACTGACAGCTGTCTGTCTCTTAACTCATTAATTGACTTTCTCTTCTTGGTCCCTATTCTCCATATTTGAACAGTTCCTATTGTCCTTTTCACCTTTTTTTTTTTCTTTTTTTCCCCTCCTTGTTAAACTGTATTTTCCTAAATTACTTATTTTTCCAACTAATATCATTTTTCCAGACAAGATGGTTTGACATTGCTTTTTGTATTACAAACAAACATTTTCCTTGTTGACACAGAGACAACCCCAGAGCTAATGACTCCTTTGGTGAAGTAAGGATGATTAATGCTGACCAGAAGATAGAATGTTTTCCTCTCACTCCCCTGAATTTATATCAGGCTCTATGTGGATAAATAGATAATTAATATTTCAATAGAAACAAACCCATAATTTCTAAATCCAGATGGCTTTTAAGTATTACCTACATGTATATGTGAGGTGAACTTTTTCCTTTTTTTGAGTTCTTCATAAAGCAAGGACACAATCTAAAAACTTTTCTAAAAGACAAAGTTTTCAATAATGTAATACTGGATACGGTGTAGGGTTCAAGTTTATTATCCACATGAGATCCATAACCTGTGAATACAGTACTGTTAAATAATGTCATTCTTCCCATAAAGTATATATTTTCCAGCTGGGTGCAAGTTAAAATAGTTCGATATTTATGTTCTTGTAAGACTGAAGTGCAGATGGACGTAAAATTTGTCATGGAGCCCAGAAAAAAAGAAGTCTCCAGGTGGCTTTTTTCTACCACAGCAGTCACGTACAATTCAATACGTGTTCCAGAGCATTTAGTTCTTCTAAAAACAGTGTCAGCAAAATTTCTGGGTCTCTCTCATGAATATTTTAAAAATTTTAATCAGGGTGAAACATGAATGTTCTTTAGCAAGAAGGCTGCATCTCACTGCTGAAGGATTAGCAAGTGAACAGCACAGAGCTGTAGATAAGTAGATTCTAGCAATACTTTTATTGCATACCTAACTGGATCAACGTTTTACTAATAGGGTTAAATTTGAAGCATTCAAGGAGCTTCAAAATCCTGACATTTTAGGGTCTTGCACAGAAAACATACACATTGCTGACATCTCAAGTGATCTGCTGATGGTAGAGCTCAAGGGCACTGTCAGAAATCTGTACTACAATGTTGTTGCCTGAAGGATATCTCTCACTTTCAACAACTCTGGGAGCTATTTCAGAGAATTCCTGGAGTCTCTGAAAAATGAGAGATTTCACAAAAATGAAAGCACTGTAATTTAGAAAAATAATTTTATAGTTCTAATTGAAAAAGCACCTGTTACACCTCATGTGTTTAACATAAACCTGCTGCTAAGGATGTTGACAAGTCCAGCACACAATGAGCACACAACAAGTAGCGGGGCTTATGCAGAGCATAATGTATGATATGCACAACTCTTCCAGAGCAGTATAATATTCTATTTCTTATCACTGTACAGCAGTTACTAATGTCAATAACAGCAGCATTATTAAAAAATGTTGCTGTGGCACACAGAATCTTATGATTCCTATTTTTTAACTAAAAAAAAAAAACCAACCACCCTCTTTTCCTCAGTGTCTTTTCCCCTAAGGGACATTAAAGTCAAATTTTGAATTTATGCTATGCTGTCCTTCTCTCCCACTAAATTATCTAAATATGGGAGCTCAAATTGAGAATTCTTTTTTTCTTGAAAAGACTCTACACATAACCAGTTTTCAGATTTTTTCTTTTATGTAATTTTTATGTATCTTAATTTTCCTAATGTGACAAATATGAAAAAAAAATTGACACTACCTATCCATTGATAAAATGGAAAACAGATACTGCAGGCAATTTTTTTTCTGTTTGTGCATCTCTCATATGAAACTAACCAGAATTTTTTTAGCAATCACATGCTAATGGCGTGCTTACATTATAAATAAGTTGAATAACAATGCCTGTAAAAAGACTGGTCCCCAGATTTCACATTTCATCAGTCTCATTTCATGATTTTTTTTTTTTTTTTAAACAACAGCAAATCCCAGAAACTCCAAGGAGACTTATAGCACTTTTGCATCAGGCTTTTTACAAACATTACAGAAACACAATCTCCAGGGCAGAGAGCTTATAATCAAACACTCTGTGCCTAGAGGATTTGGGTACACACACTGTAAGTGGCCCAACTGCTGTCAAGCCTGGTAAACAAAGTACTTATTCAGATGGATATAAACAGACTTGATTACAGTTTCACTGAACTAATTTTAAACCACTCAAACTCTCTGCATTTAAAAGCAGAGAAGTTCTGGGCCGACAACAATCCCAGCTTCCCAACAGCTTTGCAGATGCGGGTGTTTTGGGAGACATTGGTAACAGAACGGCTTCAGCATGAGGCGCTGGGGCCTGTACACATGGCAGGGGATGAGGTGCTCTGTTCCCAGGGCCTTCATGGTTTAGCTCTTACAAGGAAGGATATGTCATTTATACCAAAACTTTTAGCCAAATACCAAATCAGTCTCCAGTCTGGCTGGAAAATATACATTAAAAACCAAACAAACAATCCTTATAGAAAAAGCCTTCCACACCTCTCAAAGACATGGGGAATGACGCTGTCAAAAGCGGCGGCCTCCCTATATGTGGGGACTGGGGCTTCCCTCCTGGCGTGCCGCTGCCTGTGTGGGTAGGGGCGGCCGGTCTTGCCAGCCGGTCACCAGAAGAGACATGGGTTATGATGGAGAACAAAATGGTGGCTCCCTGCCACAAAATGGTGGCACCTTGCCATAAAATGGCAGACCCATGTGTAAGTAGGGGAAGGACCTTCCAGATCTAATATATTTTGGGTGAGCTGGTAGGGTTTTTTTTTCATTTAAAAATCTGTACCTCTTTGATCGCCAGTTTGGACTATGCCCCTACTAAGGCAAATGTTGGTCACACAAATACTGGACTAGGAGTACATAATACAAATTACCAAATGCACCTGAAAATATTGCATATTAATGCCTTAGCTCTCTTTCTTTTTTAACAGCTTTATTCTGTTACATAAGACAGACTTTTAAATAAAAGTTCTTAAGAGAAATGCTCTGGTGTATTCTCCCTGACACAGTCCTCAGGTAGCTACACATCCCAGCCTGTGAACAACTTGGCTGGGTAACATGATGCCTTGAGCTAAAAAGACATACTGACAGAATTATTAGTCTTTCCTTATTAGTATTTTCCATATTAGTCTCCTTGTTGAAAAAGTGTTCTGAACAAAAACTTTATTAGAGAAACCAAGGAAATAATTTGTAAGTATTCTGTAATAGGTTTGTGTGAATGCCAACATTATTTTATTTTTCCAATAAATAAAATAGGGACTGTAGAAATAAATAAATAAAATAGGCATTGTGGTAGGGACTGCCCACTACAGTTAACAACATTTAGGAGACACACTGAAAGTACACCTGCCCCAGAACGATACTGCCGCTACTCTGTACAGTTTAGGAAGGCAAGGAAGGGCCAGAAGAGAAGCTCTGAGATAAATTAATCAGATGCACACTAAAAATCCCAATTCTGATATTAAACACTTCTTGGATGATTTTTAAGGTGTCCTTTGAATACCAAAAGTAATGCCAATGTCTGAAATGATGTCCCCGTGCACTCTAAACAACAGTCCTTGAATTTTAAAAGAATTCTGAATCCTGGCAGGACCACTGGCTCCACTGTGGTTATTAACACACTGCAGAAAACTTATCACTTCCTTGTAAAATATTTTTCCTCCATGAAAGCAAATGCAGAGCGGGAGTTGAAAGCAAAGATACCATGGACTGGCAGTAAAAATGTCAATAAGCAGATTGTGAACCTCTGCACACAAAAAAGAGTTCACTCATCCAAGCAATTTTAACTCAAGCTTATATAGTCACTCCACTGAGTCATTCATCAGAAAATTTTTCTATTCAGAAGTGGAGACAAAGTATCAAGAGTAACATAGGCTTTTTTCTTCTCCTCGCGGTCCATCCGCCCCCCCCCCCCCCCCCCCCCCAAAGAAAAGGGACACCAGCATACTGGAGAGATTTCAAAAAAAGAGCAGGAAAAATCATTAAACACTTGGAAAGGAACTAATTTCTGAGAAAAATGTAACAACATACCTAGCAGCTTGTAGTCTTGCTAAAGGATGAATGAGAAGATACATAACAGACAGTCAGCATGTACTGGACAAATTTAAGTAACAGTGATAACGTATTTAGAAGCTGTATTGCAAGAAGTAAGAAAATACAGCTGAAAAAAAAAAAGATTTCAATTGGATACATAACTCTGAGGTGGGAGGTCTTATGGAAAATCAATGAGACTGTGCATATTGTTTCATGACCAGGTTAAACGAGCATAAAAAAGTTCTGCTGAAAGGACAGGCCCACAATTCCCTCTACCCCAAGTCCCCAAAGAAATATCCATTCTGTGTAAGCAGACCAGAGAGCACTCTTATGTCTTCTAATGTAGGCTCTAGACATATGTCATGCCCTAGATCTACCATCTCCTGTTATTGCTGTCTTTTTCTTGTAGAGGCTGGGGAGGCTGCTCTGTAGGGGCCATGGAGCACATGCTCTTTCTCCCTTCCCAGCACCTTCCTTATCTTGTGGTTATACAGAATGAATATTTCTTTGGTGAGCTAACAAAAGTCAATTGGCCATCATTTTGATTAGCAATCACAAAAGAATATGTCTTCTTAAGTGAAGAGGTAAGAAGTCTTTGTGCTGCTGTATTAAAAGACAGAATGCAAAATTTATGGTTGCCTTTCTTGACAATAAGAACACATCAGGCTTAACTCAGAGAGGAGTATAAGCAGCTACTTACTTGAGTTATAAATGAAACTCATTCAGAAACAATATCCTACATCATTTCACATACTGGAAAACAGGTCCTCCGTTAAAGCAATGGCAGCATAACACCTATACTATGACTTATGATGAAACTATGCAATGAGGAAGAAGGTTCTGAAAGGAGGGAAAATACCTCATTGAGGCAGGAAAGTGAAATTGCAGTGGCATTTAAATCTTGAAATGTCTTTCCACAGCAAATTTAATGGAAAGACCTAGAAGAAAATGAACAAATAATAATCTCACCACCACCATCTAGAAGGTGTACACCACAAACCTTGTTTCTTCCAGTGAGGCAGCCTCAGTAATGAAGCAAATTAAACCAGATGCCTTGGTGCCTGAGGAAACATTCCTCTTAAGGGGTAGGGTGGTGGGGTTGCTCTGGTTCTAGAGAAAAGCCAGTTACCATTAAACCTTGTTGAAAGAAGTACTATGGCATCCCATGGATATGGTAAAATTCGTAATTTCATTTGGCATAAAGAGCCAGGGATAGAGTCAAAGCGAAGACAAGTTAGTAGCCCACACATTTAGCCACAAGAATGTGGGTAAGTCAGTTCAAGGCTCACAAGAGTAGTCTCCAGGCAAAAACAAAACAAAACAAACAAAAAAACCCAACCCTTGTTAAAATGTCTTACTCATGTTAGTACTTCAAGTTGCACACAAAGAGTCAGCCTGCTTTTAAATGACATTTTCAATAAAAAGCATTTTACTTCTATATGAAAGATCATCTTAACAAGCATTCATACTGAATCAACCTGAGCTTTTAGATGTACATTCCTAAGTTGCAGTTGCAGTGTGAGCAATGTGACTACCCAACTTCTAAATAAAATAAAGGAACAGTTTGCTTCAGATAGAAATAAAAGAAAGGATTTTATTGATTTTACAATTCTCATGGTCACATTTAACAACCAGACCAAGCCAATAAAAAGGACAATCTCTTCAACCATTCTGTCCTTATTATAAGGTCTACTCCCCCGCTCTGCTGGGACAAGAAAGGAAAACAGTGCACTAGAAGGGCTCCACAAACTGTTCAAAGAAAGCTGAGAATATTTAATGTCTTCTTTTTATTGTTGGATTTGTAAACTTATGTTTCTGGGCACAACATAGATTAAGAAAGAGGCATAAATAAAAATGTAAGTTATGTTTTATTTCCCAGTGCTGCTCTTTACCACTTACCTATATCTCATCCATGAAAGTGGAAATTTTATGGGAAGAGAGACAGAAAGCTAAATAAAACCCACCAGCAACAACAACAGAACAAATTAATGATTTGTATGTGTTTTACTCAGCATTGCTTGATGTATGCTTTTCATTGACTCTAAATGTCAGGATTTTAACTCTGTTTCCAGCATCTTATCACTGTAGGGCTATAAAGTCCTACTGAACAAGGACTCTGAAGAGTTGATTTAGCTATGGCTTTTTCTGTTCAGTTATGTGATGTCATGTTCACTCCTTAGTAGAACTTGTCGAGGTTAAAAATTACTTGCATTGTTGTTATCTTCATTGATAATGTTATTTGAAATGTCTTCCTTCCTTCAATTTTTCCTTCTAAAAGCCCCATTACATGTGCTTGTTACTCTGACCTGTAGAATGTGTCATAATCACTCCCTGAAAACTTCTTGCCAAGTTTCTTTCACAAGATTCAGTCATTTCCTACAACCTACTGACTCTGTACACATAAATGAAAACAGAACAGTACAATATGGATGCATCTGAATGCAAATGTAACAATCTGAAAAATAATATTGTGTTTTGCTCTAGCTTAATTTTGACTTGAAGTGTGTCATAAAAACCATCTGGAAAGATGATATCTCCTTTTTTTTCCCCCTGCTGTACTCAGCAGTACATCTGAGAAAGTATCAAGAAATGCTTTGTTCTCTCTTCAGAGTTTTAGACAGTATTAGCACTATCTCTTTCCAGGAGAAAAACAATTTATTTCTGCTACTATTAGTAATGAAATCTCTTCCACTGTAAGGGTGAGAAGTGTAGCCCAAAGACAAGAAGATGACAGAAGCAAGCAGTCAAGCTCATTTCTTGATGCAGAGGAAAAGAGATTTATTTGTATGAGATACTGAATGCTGTCATCTCCTTCTGATAGTGCTCTTGCAAATCCAGTGGAGGCAAAGGACAGAGAGGGGTTCCTTGCAGAACAGCAGGGCAGCAGGTAAAGGTAGCCTGCAGTGCTGTTTCAAGTAGACCGTAGCAACTGCATTCGTAAGACTGAAAAAGAAGTAAAGCAGTAGACCAAAGCTGTTCCAGACTATTTTGAAACCTAAAAGCTGTCAGCAATCCTGAATACTTAAATCCTTTAAATAACAGCTGTTTTTTCCAAGTCAGTGTTTGCCAATCCTGAGGCTACAAACTTGACTAAAGTATCCTAATTCTTGCCTCCAGTTTCTACGGTAAGGCTTATCTTTGTTAAGCTTATTACTTTGGAAAAGGGCTGTAGTTTTCTGACACATCTAGTGGAAGAGCAGATGAGAGTTATCTGAACTTTCTCAGCAGCTTCTCTTTCAGAATGCCCTTTAATATCATACTCTTTAAAGTAAATTTTTAGAAAATCCACTGCTAGTACAAAGCAACTGGACTGGCTCTGCAGTTATATGTTGAAAATAATAATTATTTCAAAGGTTTAAAAAAAGAGAACACATAATTTACTCTATCTGAAAACTGTGTAAGTTGATGTGCATTTGAATGAAGTAAAAAAAAAGAAAAAAAAAACATCTCAACGGTTGATATCTCCTCCTCAATTCTCTGCACACCTAAAAGAATCACTGCACTTGGAAGAATATGTTGAAGAATATGTGCAAGGAGTGTTTGGAGTTCAGGAGGTTTTAGAGCATGCAGCTGTCCCTTTTAACTTCAGAGCATGCTTTCATTTATTCTTGTTCTTAAATTTTAAAGATTTTTAAGAAAAATCCAAACCTGAAACTTAACAACTCCACAACTGTTCCTAAAGGTCCCACTCCCACAGCTATTTTTCTTCTCTAAAAGCAAGAGATATTTTGCTTAAGTCTCTTTGTTTGTGTGGAGGGTGCATTTGAGGGTTTTTGTGCCTTACTGTTCTTCACAGTAGTGAAATTACATCTTTCTGTAGTATCAGTTATCGTTGAGTGTACTAATATCAGACTGCCCTCACATATCAGATATAGGATTTTTATTCATTCTACTTAGTGTAGTATCAGTATTTTCAAAACTGTAAAAACTTATTCATTATGCTTTCTTATTAAGATGCCTGCTCCCCAATTAATCACCTAGAACCTGTAAATCAGGGTTCAACCATTCTGAATTATGAAGATGTATTCATAACAATGCACAGAAAGTGCAAGAATCTTATATGAACCCTCAAAAATAGATACTGAAGATAACTGAAAAGATGATAGTGCAACCAGGAGAATCCCAACTTTGACAGAAGAATTTTTCAGTATAAATGTAATCTCAGGTCCATTTTTATATAGATTCATTATTTGTTAGATCCTCCAGTGTATGAACTGGTGAATCTTTGAGGTACGTAAGCAAGAATGTGTCAATCAGAGAAGAGAATTTCTGTCTGTCTTAACTCACTTGCAATTGTCTTTCTCCTCAACCTTTTGCAATCACTTGTAAACAGAGATGTGCAGACATTTACAGCAATATCCTATTCTATAAGGTCCCATAGTAAGTACATCTAACAGCACAGGTTCAGGGATATATGTCTCACATTTTATTTACTTCCCTGTTTTAGTGGGTTTTGTAAGGCCTGTTGCTTACACACCAAAATAACAACATCACAGAACCTATTTGTGCCTCTTGGGCATAAGACTCCATTGAAAATAAGTTATATCTTACTCCAGCACTCCTGCTGTTTTGTGGAGGAACAAAAGCAAAAGAAAAAAGAAAAACAAAAAAAAAATCTCCCCCTGATAACCCCCACCCTACCTCATCATGTAGTTAGCAGAGAGCAAAGGAAGACCCCAGTCACTACTATGGACGCTCTCAAGCCTTCTCATTCTCACCTTAAATCCCCAGTGGAGAGACAAAAAGATTAATTAGGTGTAAAAGAGAGGAAAAATTAATAACCTTGTACATCTTATTTCAGAAGATACCATTCTGAAGTAGTCCATACCAAGATTTTACCTTCTCATCATAAGTCAGAAGATATTTCCCTATGTTTAACTGTAGTGGCAGCAAAAGGAGATCAGATTACCTACCTTTTATATCAGTCAACACTAAGATAAAAATATCTCACTCGTAATACAAGCATGGTCAACAATGGATATGCCTTCTCTGTATCATTAATTTTTTGCTTAACGTTTTAAGTATCTTTTGCCATGTGCAGTCACTATACTAGTCAGGTTATATACCATTTTTTTGTGCACTGAGTATCTCAAAGTACTGCTTCAGCCTTTCAGCACTTGCTTTCTTCCTTGACTTTGTCTTTAGGGTCTGTCTTGATAACTAATACTTCATTCAGTTCATTTTTCTCTTGCTCGGATGTTGTCCTATGCAACTTGGATTAGCCTTAGTCTTTGTACTCAGTTTTTGCGAGTTGCTTAGGTCAGCTCAGGGCCTGTCCACGTGCTTGGTTTGATCTCTGCTTCCCTCAACAAACTGGGACCATTCTCACCTCTGTTTCATACACAGTATCAAATCTGAAATCATCCAATCATTTTCAGATCGTTTAATACTGTCAAAGTGGACATCCAAGGCTGCATATGCCAACTGTCTTGACTGATTCCAGCATGCACGACTCTATAACACACTGAAGCTCCCACGTGCTGTTGCTCTCTCAAATGCTTTTTCTTGCCTGTATGCACATAGGCCACAAAGCAAGAAAATAACATTTACAATCAAACAAGAAAAGAATGACCCTGTGTACCACATCAGAGTAAAAGGAAGAAAGGTAAATTTAGTATTGCTCAGAAAGCAAGTACTGAACTACAGGGAGAACAAACGCAAGATGCCTATACTTCCAGGAGATATTCCTATGTTCATGATAATAATGTGATGTAATAATAATGAATATTCATATATTCACAATAATCATCATTGCTCCACTGAAACCTTTGTTTTCCTATATGAAGGCATATGGCAAACACTACCTATTAGAAGAACAGAAATAATTTAAACAATATACTTTAATAACACTGTATTTCATGTGGAAAACTTGACCAGAAGTCCTTCTCATGATAGTCTCGGAAAGATAGTAAACATAACTGAAATATTCTTGTTTTGTGATCCCTCAGTATGAAGCTCCTTGGTGGCCTTGATACAGCAGTATAATGCAAAAATCCATCATGCTGAAAAGAATGTCATATGGCATTTCGCCAGTCATTCTTGAGAGTTGTAAAGAGCAAGACTAAGGCATCCTAAATATTTGTCTCTATAATGGAGGGTGAGTGATTAAGCACAGTGATCTTTGCTCTTTACAGTTAGAGTGGTGACCATCCACTGTCATCAGCTGTGTTTTTAATGGATGCCACTGTCCCTTGAAATCACATAAGAGTTATTTTAGGTGAATTATAATAATGGAATGATTATTAACATACTTCTAACACATTCTTACCAACAAGCTAGCCAGCTGCAATTTTTCCATTTGAAAATAACTGACCAATTAAAGAGTTATCCAATTTGAGTGAATCACGCCATAATCCTGGGAATTTCACCCAGACATTTAATGCATGTTGTTGAGGCTTACTCTGTTCATGCATTCACAAAATGATACTGCTTTCTGTGCTGATTCATATATTCCCGCCAAGATGAAGCCGTAACAGTTACATGTGGCTGCAATTCAGAGGTCCCAGAACACTGGCTAAAGTGACAAGGTTATAAAATCCTTACTTCCATTTCACTGGCTTGATCTGTGCAGAAAAAAAGCAGACTCCTATTCTGAAATACATTGTCTAACTCAGTAATAATTATTTAAACTCAAGCAACAGGTCTTTGGTTAAAACTCAACATTGAAACCTTTCTTCTGCGCCCTCCCCCTGCAATGTATTCCCAAGGACTCTTATTAGCTGTCAGCCGTATACAAATATAGAACAGAAGGTACCCTAATGTAGACAGCTAACGTGCATCCCTGGATCACCTTTTAACATATCCATGAGCACTAAGTTGCTTTATTAATTCCAGTTACGTCATTATAATTGCAAACTTCTGACTTCTTTTCCTGATCCTCTCTCTATAGGAGCAAAGAGGTCTGCATAGGATTTCTCTCCGAATTTCCCATTTACAAAGAACAGGTTAACCAGAAAAAGCCACTTCCAGAGGACTGTAGTGTACATCAAATAGCCTCACAATGACTGTGCTTTAAGTAACTTATCAGCAATGATGATAAGCAGAGAGTGATCAAGTAAATTCTCATTTTAAAACAGAGGTCAAATAAAAAAAAATGTTTAGAAGACATTAAACAGATTTTCTAAAGCAAAAGCTAAATGCAATAAATTCCTCTATAGTTACAGCAGTTAGACTGTTCAGTTAGAAGAGACACTTTACCAGTATATATGAGCATTATACTAGTTCACAAGGACAGAACTGGGGGAGTTGGTGTGAATTATGGAGGTGTAGAAATGAGATGGATGAGCCTCAGGACAGGGATTTCATGCTCAGCAATATTTGCCATGGGCTTTCTGAACCTTCAGTTTAAAACACACCATGAAACAAAGGGCCTAATTCTCTGTTGCCTTGTAGTATTTAGCCAAGATCAAACTTGAGAGGGGAAAAAAACCTGCATGGTGATTTGGCAGTCCCATGTACCAACTACGTAGAAATATAAATAACTGTCAAGGGCAGGATAGAGGAGATTCTGCACACAGATTTAACCACCTTTCATTAAATGCTAGACTGAAGCATGGGTCATGTATAATCAACTTGCAGCATAGTAAGTTTTATTCCAGTATAAGCTTTGTTACTGTTTCAAAGGTAAGGCGGAAAACCAGTATGTTGTAGGGTTTTTAAATGACACTGTTATTTTGTACATTTCATGGCCCGCAGTTTTTAAAGTAAGATTTCACGTCATTTTTATGAGTTACAAAACATGTGGCACAAGAGTGGATGCAACAGGGTACCCTTAGTATACCCTGTACTTAGCTGAGCAGTCCTTTAAACCTTCTACTGGACAAGGAGGTTTAGCCTGAAAGTCAGAAAAGTCTCCATTGTACTACAGAAAGAGGGAAAGAAAAACAAATGTAAATCAAAGAAAACCAAGCATGGCACACCAGAGTGGTTGCACACTTCTGCCCAGTTGGCTGTAAGAGAGAACCTGAACTTAGCCAAGTAGTTGAGAGTAACAATGAAAAACAGGTGCTGCCTATGTTTGGGTATTTTTATTATCTACTGAATAGTCTACCCAAAAACATGTCACTAAGGACACCGGACACCGAGTCATTTGGGGACAGGTTACAGACCAGGTTCTGTCCCTCCGTGCTTCTGGCCGGTCTCTTTGGAAAAGGAGTTCTGGGAGGCCAGGTTGGTTGTGCTGACTTGCACGTGCCCACCCATGGAGATGCTGGCCCAGCAGCCCCGCAATTTGGCTGTGTTTGCCCACAGTGGCGATGGGCAGGTCAGAAGGCAGCACCTCTTGCCTGCAGTCTTTACTTGCCAATATGTGATCATAACAGATGTGGACTGAGGACTCTCTCAAAGATAAGTAAAAGACATGTAAATTAGGAATAGACACAGCTGTATATGAGAAGAAAAAAACGAGGTAGGACTAGAGGACCTACAGAGGTCCCTGCCAACCAAAATTATTCTGCAACTCTAAACTGGGCCATGAAAAGAGTTTGTAAACATTCACTCTTGCTGTTCATATATCTGGTGTCAGAGGCACTGAGTGTTGCTTAAAAGGATTTTGAAGCAACAGTCAGAATTGAATAAAGGGCTAAATACTAGAAGTACATTTTAAATTATTTATAGTTTGTAATACAAATGCTGGTGTGTCATAACCATTCAATTTTCCTAGCACTTAAGATTAGGTGAAAGAGGACTTTTTAAGTGGAAGCTATATGCCTGCAAGTATTTGTGTCTGACTTTCCACAAACACGTAACAAGGGATGGAAATGCACAGCTTACCATTAGTGGAAAGTGATGCTTCTCAGCATTTGTCATATAATTACCATTCTCTATTAAAAGGTAAAGAGATGTCAGCGCTGCCTTTATAAGATGCTTGGCTCATGCATCAGATTCTAAGGTTTGGTTTTTTTTTTTAAACTGAGCAGGAGTATCTTCCTCAATTGCCCAGTTACCTGCACTTAACAAGTTTTAAGATTTAAAATTATTCATATTATATGTATTTCCTTCTTTGAATTAATTTGTTCTATATTGTCCACTAAGCAGTATAGATTGGAACGCTAGCACCCATGCTACGGTAATTCCCTTGATGGGAAAAATAGCTACAAAGGTCAAAAGCTTCTAGAGATTAAGCTAAACAATTTGATTACAGATTTGGGGCAGGAGGAGAGGGGGAGAAAAAAGAAAAAGTAACAGCCCTGTAACATAGCAGATAACAGAATGAAGGGGAAAGGAAGATCTTTGAAAATCCTTCTGCCTTTTTTTCCTGTATGATTTATAATATGTACTTTTGGTCCACAATGAAACCCTTGAAAAGCAGTTATGTTTATTATTTAGAAAACCAGCTGCATTGGAATGTGGTATCGTTACGTGGTCTAAATGATACTGAACGGACATAGTACTTCCTTATCCGTTTGACTTATGACTTATCAATTGTATTTTTTCTCCAAACCTTTCCTAAGTACTTAAGAACCAACTGCTTTTTACTGGAAGGTGCTTTGTTTCCTGCCAAAGAGCACTGAAACAAAAGCTGCCGCCTCCAGCCTTTGCCACTGCTAAGCAGTGTAAGGTGAGCACACACAGCACAGCCAGAGGTATGGCAGAAAGCATACTTTACCTCCATGCCTCACTAAATAATACATTGGCAAGGCAAGCACGCAAGAGATTTGGTGTCTTGTAACTACTATCAGACGTGTGTCTACCAAGCCTCATGTTCGTTAGTCAAATGAGACCAATGAGTTAGAGAACGTTTAAATTTGTCTTCCTTTAAACAGGCACACAATGAGTGCAGCGGAGTCCCAACTGGAAAACTTTACTGAGAACACCACAACGGTAAGATAAGCTCAGTATAAATACGCAATTTTAATGCCTTTTTTTTTTTTAAATAGGCTGTCTAGTGTGGGGCCTGATACTACTCATGTAATAAATGACAATGAGGGGATAAAAGGAAAAAAAAAAATAAGCATGTCTTTCCTCAAGTCCCATGAATATGAATAATGCACTTTCTAGTCCTCTCTTATGAGATGAGCAAACGTGTTGTTTTTGCTGGTAAGATATGAGAATTAAGTGTTCCAGTGTGATTTACCTCAAAATACTGGAACCCTGTTACATTTGCTAGGGTCTGCCATAATTTAGAGTTGAAACAACATGTCTTAAAGTTGTATTATTTAGCTATGCATATAGCTAAATATCTATATCAGGATAAAGGTTGGCATGTTAAATGACAGCCCAAATTAATCTATTTTCTCAAAATATGACTAGGAATTTGGAAGTGCTTTACATTTTGTAGTAATCAAGAACTATTTTAGCTCTTTTCATAAACTTGTCTGAGCTGCTTTTGTTAACAAGTGTCTGAAATGTAAATGAAGAAATGTTACAGATACTTGAGGCTCTGCTTACCTGCAGAAGAAACTGCAAGCTTTTCAAGCAGCAGTGTCCGAAATGTGCACCTAGCTATCATGTGCACATTTAAAGAGTCCTTAGGGTAGAAGAGATTATTTAGTAAAATGGCCAGAGAATATTGCAGTTGGACAAGATGATTGTTGTAGATCCCTTCTAACTGAACTGTTTTATTTTATTATTGAGTAGATTTAGAGGAGAACTTAGGCAGCTACTGGTGCTCTCTTTCATTGCCCTGCCTCCCTTCCCAGTATTGCCATAAACTAAGGGATCAGCTGCTTTTTGTTCTGTAGCCTCCCCTGGATCCTGGGGATTGTTCTTCAGTGGTTTGGAACACGCATTGGGTTGAATGAGATACAGTCTTCATTTGCAACCTGTTGGTGCTTCTCTCATAATTTATCCCAAGATGGCCTATGGATCCTCATGCCAGGGATTCCTGACAGTGCAGATTAACTGGAACCAGATGTCCAGGGTGGGATAGAAGGGGAGCTGTCAGAATAAAGAGCTGGATGAAGTAGTATGGGAGATCATGGAAAGGACTTCTCAAATCCTTTCCTCAAAAGATTTTTGGTTTGGGTTTTGGTTTTTTTGTTGGATTGGTTTTTGTTTTGTTTTTCTTTAATGGAGAAAGAAATCTAGCTCAATATTCAATGGCAAATGGCAGCTGTTTGACAACAGACTGTTTTCTACTGTTAGGAGAGAACTCACCAGTACAATATGCATGATTATATCATTCCATGGGGATACAGGTAAATGAACAAAGCAACACTATTCACAAATAGTTCTACAAATAAACCGTATCAGTTTACTATTTTTACAATTTCTATTTACTTGTTTGCTAGTGCCAAATGAAAGAGTTTACATGTAAGAAACATTTAAGATAGCAAGAATATGATGAAAATGCAGGTAGCCATTTTGGCAAAGGAATACACAGCAGAACTGACACAGTTTTTCTCAACAGCTCTTGTAATTACTTGTATGAATATATTCACCTACCAATTGAATAAATAGTCTGCCAACAGTAGAAGAGGGCTTATCTCATTTACAGAGCAAGAAGAAAAATACCATTTCAATGATCCTACTGTGAAGACAGATTTATCAACAACTTTAGGTTTAAAAAAAACCCTGAAATTTACCGGATATCTGCAGTTCATGAGTCTACAAAATCTACAGGCCTTCCTATAGCTTTTTGCTCAGGAAAAGTATACATTTATCAGATTTATTACATGCAATGAAGAATTACCATAGGCCTCTCAAAATGAGTGGGAGAGAGATCCAAAAGATCCCAGAGAAGAAACACAAAAAAAGTAAAACCTACAGTTTGATTGCAGTGTTTGAGTGCTGTACTATCACTGGCCTCATAAAACAAACACATTCATGCAAAAGGTTTATAGGTAGCATTCACAAAGAACTACTTTTGAAGGATATATAGCATTTTAGGTGGTTCCTTAACAAAAATTCCACCATCAATTTCTGCCTGAATGATTGCTCCCTAGCTAACTTTATTTGGTACTGCAGTCTTCCTCTCTCCAACACATCACTTTTGGCCACAGAAGCACACTTGAGTCTCCCAAACCAAGGAAAATGAGAGGACAATGCTCCCCGCAGAGTTTTAACCTGGCTGAAACCTTTATCCTGTCACATTGATAACTTTTTTTTAAATATGTTGTTCATTTTTATGGGCTGTTATTTGACTCTTATGAGCGGAGGTTTGGTGCAATACGACTGAAAACATAAGTGTAACAGACTAAGTTCTGCCTTGCCACAAGTCCCATATATAGGCAGGCTCCTATTCTGCAGCTCTTGGAAAGAGGATAGTCACAGACCCACAGATGTGAATTTGCCTGCAATTTCAGCAAATTGGATAGCGTAATAAGTTTATTGTCATTATGAGAGAATAAATCAAGATAAGTTTGAGGGAGAAGTGAATAGGCCAGAGGACAACCATAGCCAGATAGCTGAGAGCTAAAAATAGCAGACACAAAAGAAAAAAAGAAGATACTTGATAAAAGCAACAATATCTGTTCTCCCCTTCACTTAAATAAGATAATTTTACAGATGGCCAGTAAAAGATAAAACTACAGTCAGCAGAGGTGGTATAAAATGATAATAGTGATTTAGGTCAAAGTCCAAATCTGTGCTTTTCTTATTTCCTCTATTTTCTTCCTACATTTTCATAAAGGCTAAGGCTCTACAAAGCTCAGGAAACGATTAAAATAACTGTCAATTTTAGATATGCAGTATTAATCAAATATTTTACTTGAAATAAATTTCCATTAGTATTCTACAGTGATTTAAACTACCGCGAACAGGTAGGGAAGGAAATTAGAGGATCAGAGAGAGTTTTGGAGACAGCAGTAATAAAATGTGAAAACCTCAAATGACCTCTAGGACACACCAGATTCTGGTTTGGGTTTTTGAAACCCCCCCACACCCCAAGCAAGCTTCAGAGAGAGAGACTTTCATTAAAATATATCTTTAGGAAGTGGCTTAAAGTAAGGTTTGGGGCTACATTAAAATTTATTCCTGACACAAATGCAGATGTTACAATGAAATCTCTCTTTTGGGGAGGGGGGGAAGTGCAGTAAATCACCAACTTCATAAACAGTTGAATCTCCACACAATTTCACCTCATACAAGCCAATTCATGCCTGCGAACAAAGCAAATGTGTTTGTTTTATCTGTCATCTAGAAGCCATAGGTCCCACACTAGTGGAGGGTAAAAGAAGCTACCATTCTTAGTTAAATCTATTTTGAGAGCTGCAAGGGAGAAGGAGGTGAACTCCAGACTATTTTTGAATGATGGCATAACATCTATCCTGAAAACCACTGAAACCAACAAAAGGACCCACTAACAATGAAGCAAAACATAGGAGAATGTGGATATTGCATAAGCAGACTCACCTGAATCAGGAAAAGCCTGCTTCACAGTCTAGAGTCAATCCTTAGATGCAGTGTAAATCAGGAGTATTTCCAACATACAGCTATGAGTTAGGTTGAACATTCTCGTGACTAGTGAATTTAACAGCTGTTCTTCATTTTGGGTTAAAAGTCAGACTCATTTAAGATCTTTGATGGAACCAGACAGCTTAGAACAACAGGCACCTGTGGGAGGGGAAGGAAGGGTGTTACCCTTTTGCTTGCAGGAAGGGGAGGGCATGGGAGACAGCTTGCATCAGTCAAGGGGAACTAGCATGACATTAGCCATAGTCACAACCCAGTACTGCCAAAAAGCTAAAGGAGAGACAAGTCTTGGGCCAATTTCTTGCTGGAAAGAAGGTGAAAGCTGTGAGCCAAGAAACTCTTTCCTGTTTTGTTAAAGGAAGGCGGACCTTGAGTTTGTTTTCAAAAATATTCTTGGAGTGCATCAAATACCCAGTGTTTCTCCTGTGTTTTTTCCTCCTAAGCAAAATATTACAGACCACACTAATTCTGGTTAAAAATTGACTCAAAAAACCCCAAGCCAAACTCCCAACAATGCAGATTTAAGCTCAATCAAACGTAAGCATGTTAAAGGACAGTTAAACACATAACAAACTCTCTTGCCAAGAAGGGAGGGGCTAACAAATGGAGATTTTAGCTAGTAGTTGGGTCTCAGTTCTTGTTATCATTTCTTTCTCTTTACTGTTTTAAATGCATATTCTTTCTACTCAAACTCATTTTGAAGCCAAGGTGAAAATTTACATTCAAGTATTTGCTACAGGGCAGAAAACCTCAAAATCAAACCTCTTAGGAGCTGATTTCAGGACACAGGTAGCAGATTTCAGCAATTGGTGCAAAATGATAGAATGGCAATTTTCCTTCCTAAGCATACTACAAGAAAGATGGAATAAGCCTTTGTAAGAACACAGTCAACTGATCAGAAAGCTTTGATATCAGTGCTTAGTAATTTACCTGCCAGAAGAGCTATGGGTGCAATTAGGAGCACTGTACTGGGATGTGTTTCCAGACTATCCAAGTACTCTCACAGCTAACGCAGTAGCCTTTCTGTCTCCCGGCTGCATTAAAATGCTGTGTGTCGCTCTACAATACCGACAGCTGTATCAAATCTAAAAGAAACCAGCAGTCACCTGTCACAACACCTTTCAGTGCACCACACACTGATTACCAGGCACTCATTCATTAGCCCCACTTTGTTTGAAATTCTCCCTAATTGTGTGCTTGCTGCTTTTCCATTCATGATAGACAGCAATTCTGCTGGCAAGCTTAAGAACAAAATATCTGAACACCACCCTTAATTCACTGTCTAATTAATATATTCCTGCTGTATGAACACACTGAACCCTTTTACCGACTCTTACTGGATCTGGTCTTACTTTCCATTGGGAAGTGACTTCTGTCCTAGCTGCCAGTCTGTGCCCTGGCCTGTCCCACGACCCGCAAGGGCTCTCGAGCCACCCCCACGGTGGCCTCTGCTGGCACAGTGCCGCCTGTCTCTGACCCCAGGAACATGTTTCATTGGCAGGGCATGCTGGAGCTGGCAGACTTGCCCCTGCAGACAGGCTCCGTGGAGCTCCTCAAGCAGAGATGGGAGTCCGCCAATGCTACAAGACCTGGCCCGACGCTCCGGTGCTCACCAGCACCACAGTCCCTGGTGCTGGGTAATATCAGCTGCAGCAGCACTGTGGAGAAAGTGCCAGCAGACAGCAGAAGGGCACATGTGTTCAAGGAGGAGACCCTAGGTGGCCCTCAGCAGATCGAGCATTTCCCCATCACTGTGGAGGAGCTCCGGAGCCACTTTGAGGCCCTGGGTGGCAAGAAGGTAAGTGCCTGGGCTGGGCAGACACCTTGAGGGAATGGAGATGGGCCCCAGGGCTGCAGGGCAGTTTCCCCAGCCTCACATCAGTCTCCTGTGCCCTGCTGGGGATGGGCAGCACCAGCCACAGCTCCTGTGGATGTCCTATGGACAATTTAGATCATATGTTAATACTAAGTTTTGTATAGCTCTCCTTATTCCATAACATTATTGGTCTGGATCATTTTAATGGTTGTTGACTGGTGCTATCTGCCAACCTGTCAGGTAAGTTAATGTGCAATTGTGCTTGGCCAGTGCTTCTTAGGGGGGGAGAAAAACAAGATATTATGGCCCTAGAGAAGAATTCCCAAACAAAACTATTTACAAACACTCTAAAACTTTCTGAAGCAATTGCTTCTTATTTGTAGAGTAGTATTGACGCCGTTCACCCATTGGCTTTCGCTGGCATAATGTGACAGGCCTGGACAAATTGCAACCTTTATTTGTCATCAGATTTTTGTCTGAGAAATGTTTGCTGAAAAGGTAATTCATAATCTTAATTAGGGCAACTTCATTCGGTTTTGTGGCTAAAAAGTCTTTCACCATGCTTTACCTCTTCTGTGTGAAAACTAAAATGCCCCTGCAGGTTTTGGTTGCTGATGGAATATTTTATACCTTCCACATGGTAATTCCTCACTTCTTGTTCAGTTAGCAGGTTAAAAAAAATACATAAATAAATAAAAAAATCCCCTTTGAATAATTTTTAGCCCACTTCTCAATCAAAGATATACTAAAACATGATGTCTCAACTCTGTGTTCTACCACCTTCTAACTGCTCCAGGATAACTCTGCCAGTCCATGTAGTCAGTCAATTACCCATTTAATTGTAATGCCCAGAGTGATTTAAACATGGTTTTCTAGAAACCAGAGTTCAGAGTAACGCATGCTGACCATGATATAATTCATACACAAAATCCTGCTATTAAAAGATACTAGAAAGCTTTTTTTATGTGAACAGTAAAATAAAAATTCATGTGATTCATGAAAAATCTTTTCACTGGCTTTAGATACATAACACAAAAAGTATCAGGTACCAATAAAATAAAGGTTAAAACTTTATGGGATTATTGAGCACTTTAATGACCATATAAAATAGTCATAGACTGCTGCTAAGTGGCATACTCAAACAGTTTTAAGGTGGAGACATTTTTGGTTGATCTAACTTAGTCATTTTTTAATAATAGCAAAATAAACTTTTTTTTCCTCTGAAGAAGTACATTCAGTATTGCAGACATGATCATTCTTGTAGGAGCAAATTGGTTCTTTTTTAATCTTATTGATAGGAAGAGCTCCTTATTGAGTGAGAAAGAATAATTTTTTGGACTTAAACAGCATTCTTTACTTGACAGGATTGCAGACCTCTATTTAAACAATACCAAGAAAGTAAAAGAACTCCTTACTCCCGGTCTCAGAACTGTTACACCAATTAAATATTACTTTGTTAGGGTTTCTTTGCAAAATTTGCTCCTGTTCCACCTGCAAATGCTTTGAATTCACATGCACCTTAGAATCTGACCACTAGTAGTATTATTTCACTGATATACTTCATAAAGTTATTTCCAAGTATATCTCTTTTTGCTAGGTGCTCCTCCAAGTGAAAATTTATCATTTCTGATACAAAAGGGAAGCAATGGCTCAGTAAAAAGAGTGGGAGACGGGGGAAAAAGAGTCAAGGAAGTGTTACTTTCCTCTTCCTTATCATTTGTTTGCCAAGAGCACTGCATATGAAATGTATTTGAGTAGAGCTCTAGTTAAAATCAATTTTTTTCTCCGGCTAGCCAGAAGTGAAAAAAAGAGGTGTACTCTCTACAGAGCACGCCTTCTTGTTAAGTCACTGAAAGTCATGCAGGAATTGCAACTTAAGATCAGTATCTTGCGAAGAATATTGAAAAGTAGATGGTGCTTATAAACTGGGAAGTGACGAGGGGTGGAAAAGCATGAGGAACAGGCCCTTTTTTCAGAATTCAAGTGGAAAAGCTTGAATTCTGTTATCCTGTTCAGGCAGCTGTCTTAGGAAATAAGATTTATATTGCCTTTGAGGATTTATTTCCCCAGCATTGTAAAACATCGTGTCGTTTCCAAGATACAATCAATATGAAATGTAGAAAAATGGAATCTGCATCATAGAAGACTTTCACAATGTAACCATTACTTCAACATTTTTACTGAAAAACAAAAATTTGAAAGTGAGCCTACAAAAAACGTAGGCATTCATACCAAGCGTTTCTGATGCTGAAGAAGAATGGATAATTAAACTCGGGTCATTCACTTACAAATCTTGGCAACACAGACCACAAGCAGGACTGACGAGGTTTCAAAAAAAATCTGTGAACTCCATAGTCATAGGAGTTTTGTGAAAGGATAGATTATTTCAGTAATATGAAAAGTTGGAGCCAAACTGACGCTGGTGCATCATCTGTGTCCAAGATCTAATGGCACAAAAAATATGTAGAAATTACTGATTCCTCCACTGGAAATAGTGAATAAGCATGAAAAATATAAAATAACCTGAGATAAATAGGACTTACAGCAATCTCAGGCTTTGCATGTATAAAGCCTGAACTTTGTATCATATTTTAAATTAATATACTGAAGGTATTTAAAGGTGCATATTAAGCATTTGATGTGTATCTGGTTAATGATAAGGACCCTAGATGTTAGCGGTGACAAAGACATTTATTAATATTAATGAATGTTAAGTATTTTAGTAGTTGAATATTACACCACAAGATAAGATACTTGTAATGAAAAACAATAGCAATTTAGTATGCCTTCAGAAATACATTTTGACTATAGTTCTATCAAGTAATCAGTGATAAAAGAAAACACTTATATTGCAATATAATGCAAGGCTATGCAAAGGTTTTAGAAAACTGATTGGCTGAAAGAGATTGAATCTTAAACATAGTACATTTCCACAGGCAGGAGGAGTGAAGGATGGGGAATAAGCTGATGCATTTTCCTTGCATTTTTGTAGTGGTTTCACCCAGAAGCGATACAGAAGGTTAGAACAAAGTTAGAAATGGCTACATGTAAAACTAAGTCAAAGCCATAGAAATCACAGTGGAATTTTAAAAATTTAAACAAAATGTCTTTTAAGGCTCGGTGCCAACTACTATACTACAGTTACCTTATGCATAAATTAACATGCTCATTAGCTTTATGCTCAGAAAAAGACTGCCAACTATGGTAACCCTGCTTAAATGGACTATCTCTTGACTAACCAGACTTTCAAGACCAGAGCTCATCTTATTACATTATTCCATAGAAAAAATAGATTTTATTCTAAGAAGGCAAAATACCACTGATTAAAAATTCTAAAACCTCTCACTCAGGTTGCATTTCCATTGCAGTGCTGTTATTTGTATATGTACAAAATCAATAGAGAAGAATCAGGGCAAGTAAATAATGTTAAACCATGAAGTGACTTCTAAACAATTAGATCAATCATATAAAGAACCCTCTGCTGGCTCAAAAGTGAAAGACAGTATTATAGGCAGCTGCAAATGTATTTAGACTTTTGGCATATTTTTCTTCCTGGTGGCTACATGGTGAACTATGCCCAATCCTAATTATTTGAATGGAATTAACACTTCATATTGCAATAAGAAAATACAAAAAAGAGTAAATAGAGTCAGGGACTAAGTTTAATAATTTTGAAGCTAAATCACTTGGTGAAGTCAAATTACTTTTGCCTGAGTTTATCGAAGTGGAACTTGGATGTGTTTCCTTCTTAGGAGTATTAATAAGTTAATAATTAAGTCTGTTGCTGGAGCCTTTTAATGAAAGCCTATAGTATCAGGCCTGTCCATATCTTTCCATTATTTAGAAATAAACTGATGTCCCATTCTAATAAAATGGAAAGTATTTTCCCCTTTCCTATAGGAAAAACCTGCTTCTTAGGAAGTAATAATATATTAAAACATCAATTTACTGTATTGATGTATCACTCCCATGAAACAACTACTTCAGATTATTAGCACTCAAAGGCATTGGAATGTTAAATCAACAAAGGCCTGTGTTCGCTGGAAAGTGATTATGTATGTTTTTCTTAAAATATGTTAAAGCATCCCAACTGAGAAAGCAATTTCATGCTTACTTTTTAGAGAAACCTATTCAAAGAACTCATTAAAACCATTCATTTAAATAATCTGGTATATGTTCATTAAACTGTGTCCTTTGCAGAAAACATATGAACTGCTGCCAGAAAGTAAATGAAGGGAGCAGATGTTTAATGTAAAAGGTTAGACCTTCATTAAAATTGTTTAAACAAGCAGCATCTTTTTTCCTTTAACACTCTTAGAAACATTTATATTAATTTAGCAAAGCCATGTTATGCAGAAAAGAATGGAAACCCCGTGACAACTGTAGGTCAGTTTTGTACCCTGTTAGCACTTGCATTGTTTGTATTTTTGTTATGCATGAATGAAAGCGAATAGTGAGGAGTGCATGGGATGGCCAAACGATTACCCTTGCCGAAAAGCTTGATATTGACGGGAGTGCTGTATGGTCAGCCTTCTGGATTTTGGCTTCATCTCTCTCAGCTCATTCTTTTTGTGGCACAATGCATTACTCCCCTCTGTTTTCACAAACTTTTTTCTAACAGCAAAAGATTCCACAACAAGGAAAACCCACATTGTCTGTAGACTTGAATTGTAGATCATGGAAAAACAGGTTTGGTAAAAAATCACATTTATTTTTTTTTTTCCTTAAAGGAAAACTTTTCTTCTGTGCTTTTACCTTCTCAGTAAATATGTTGGCTCTTTACAGGTACCTTACAATTCATCTGAAGAAACAATCCTCCCACTTTGGTTATTCTTATTTAACTCATCTCTGAACTGGACTGGCTTTTCACAGTTTGGAAGACATGAAATTTTTGCCTTTCTAGAAACTGTACATGTTGACAGAGTTCTCACTGATCTCTACAATGTTTTATGCCAGGGAGAGCAGCTGTTCCGATGGTGGGAACAGAGCTTTCCAAAGCTCCTTTGTTCACAAACAGTCCCACGAACTATTGCAGTACAGTGTATATATCTATATATGCACATGCATACATATACATATGTATATATATATATAAAGGTCTTCTATAAAGTACTGCTGTTCCTTCCTCTTTTATCAGTGAATTGGCAGCAATTCACATTACATCCCAGTGTTATCACCTGCAGTTCTTCAGTTCTGAGCTGTTTCTTCTGTGTTGGTTACACCATTACACTTCCATTGTACATACGCCCAGAAGTAACTATTTTCTGGAGAGTGCACCTGCCTTCCTCAAGGTGTTACACAAAACTGGATTTGAAATCAGCACAAATGATTCACACTTGTGATAACTCAACATTTCAGACCTTCTTCTCCACCATGCTGCTGTTGTTAACTAGTTTCTCTAGTGGCCCGTGCCACTAGAGAAACTAGTTGCCTAATTATTAAGTAACTATGCTTAGGCCAAATATTTGAATGTTTTCCAAATAAAAAGTTATAATATTTTCCTTTAACAGACCCTCAGGAACCCTTTAATTCTTCTGCCCTCAATTCAGCTTTACCATTTTTTGTGCTTTATTTGGAGGTGTGTACAGGAGAGGAAACAATCTGTAATAGGATCTCACCTTAAAAGGGTAGAATCATCCACTTTTCCTCACAGTGAGAGATGTTAGTGTTTGAGCTACGGCAACAAGGAAGCGTGCTAGAAAAGAAGTAGGACAGATCAGTTGGAAAATTGAAACGTGTGTCACCCGTTCCTTATGAGAAATTGAATTTGGGTTTAATCTCATTTACATATAAAGTACTGTTGAGCAGGCCGCATTTTTATAAGGAACAGGATGGGATGGACTATAATCATATGCCCTCAACTAAACTTTCCAAAGGAAGTCTCCTTTGTACTGAGATTTAATAGATACATTTTCTGCTTTGCAATGTTCTCGTTGCTTACTGCTTATTCAGAATCCACGAAGATTCATCATGTGTCATGTGCTGCGGATGAGGGTGGCTTATTTTTAGGACCACTTGTCCTCAGCAAATTGCAATGATTTCAGGTGTGGGTCTCATTTTTGTCTCATGATTGTCTGGCTCTATTCCTTACCTTCTTTCTGTCCCACTCTTAAAAAGACTTCTTGCTTGGGTTTTTTTGGCTGTTGTATTTTTAATTTAAAGAGGCACTTTTCATCTGTTACAATGAGTCTTTTGTGGAGTACAATTAGCTAATAGAAAAAATGATTTTGACAGTGCATCAAACACTACTTCCTAGGATGACTGACTTCCCTGGGAAGGCAGTCTAAAAATCTGAAAGTTCTTTCTGGAACAGAGAAGCATTTAAATAGAAGCATTTAAAAAACACAAAGCACATTTTCTCTACAAGATTAAGTGCAAATTTTTTTTTAATGCTGTTGAATACAATCATACTTCCATCATTACAAGGGTATCCCTAAAAAGTTGCATATATACACAGCAGTTTAACAGATATTGTAAAAGTCTAGAAAGTGAGAAAAGTGCATAGCCAAGAAGACTTTTTAGTAATCATCATAGAATCATAGAATGTCCTGAGTTGGAAGGGACCCACAAGGATCATCTGACAGTTTTTGAGATATTTTCAGGACTTCTACCTGTATCACTGCAGATATGACGTTGTTTTGCCTTTTGGTCTTTCAGTAAATACCAGTGAAGTTAAAGAGAAATATTATTTTATTTTGGGCTAACTGAAGTTCTACAGCTGAGCCTGTAATTTGGAAATGGAGTAAACAGAGGAGAATCTCATTCACTTTAGGAAAACTTAAAGAACTAAAAGCATTGGGTTGGGTTTTTCTTTCAAAGTGCTAATACTGTAATATAAGGCTATTTGTAGTAGTAGAATAGAAATGTCTATGTGTGTTTCTACATGCAACATTGAAAAAGGCACCAATGAAAGAACACTAAGGTGTATGGAAAGAAATACAATGTTGTCTCATTTTGCTCTCTTCCTCTATTTTTGGGAGGATTTAGGGGAGTGTGAATTTTTTTTTTTTTACTTTTCACAGTGCACTGTAAGCTGTGGTGATTACAAGAAGAAATTAGATTTCGAAAGAACCTGACTAACTTCATTTTTTTAAGCTGTTAATTTTATTCTGAACAGATAGGAGGTTTGATATTTTTAATATTTCTTTAGGGCCTGATTTAGCAGAAATTACTTTTTTGTAAGTTCAGGATTATAGCACACTGACTAGTCATTGGCTCAAGTCTCCAGAAGGTGGAGAAAAGCAGAGAAGCTCTGCCTTCCATATGTGGATGCTATCTCTAATCTGACTGTGTGCTATTAAGCAAGCACACCAAGACAATGGAGAAATGAGGAAAATGACCCTTGGGGCTTCTTAGGAAAGGCAGTCACACACAAAAAAAAGTCCTTAAAGGGTTCTTCTTTCAAGATATGATCACTTAGAAATTACCCCGAAATTGGATGTTGTAGCAATAATCTTTAACATTTTACAGTCTGCAGAGATCAATAAAGTTAAAACCTTTTAACTTAGAGAGAAGTTCTATGTGATGTCCACTGAGTTTTTTACAGTTTGATCTTGAGGGTGAAGAACTGTGCTTTCTGGGTCATCAAAAAAATTACCTTTTCTCTTTCCAGACACATAAGCCAGTAAATACTTTGCTTTACCCAAGTCTATTTTTGTTGTGTGGTTTCCAACCTATTAGCCAGCGGCATCAGAGCTTGATAACTTCTGTGGGAAACTGACCATAAAGCACTTGGAAAGCCACAGCTCCTTTCCACGGTCAGTGGCCAGAAAATGACATTTGGAAAAGTATGTTTCATTTATAACATGTTCTTTAACTTCATCTCCACATTTAGTTTAATTTTAGTTTGCAATATTTTATAGACAATACTTCTTATCCTAAGTAACTTCTTAAGTATTTGTCACTTGTGGCAGAAAGCAACAAATCTTAAAACATTTTCACTGTCATTCTGTCTTCTGGTATTTGGAACAATTTACCAGCCTGTAGCATCTTAATCAATTCTTGAAGCATGAAAGTGATGTGGAAGCATGGGAAGTAAATATGGCCATTACTAGCATGTCCTGGGAAACAGCACTTGGAGGGAAACATAACATCTGGGTTAAGTTGAATAGGATAGAAATAAGCATGTGACATAAAGTCTGAGAAATCCACAGGTGGTGGTATGCAAGAGAGCGCAGATCCATAAATTAAAAAGGAGTGAAAGAGACATTACTTGCTGTTGCAGAGTACAATGTATATGTCAAATGAACAATTTCAAGTTAACAATCAAATAAGCACCTGCATGAAAACATACTCACAATTACTATCTATTTCAATAGGCCATAAATATGTAAAATAAAATCCCAATATGTCTATTCCTGTTATCCTTCCTCCAACCTGTATAACGTTTGTGAGAACAAACTGTTAACAATTCTGTTATTCTCTGACAATATCTAGTAGAAAGAGAAATGGACTCACCATGTATTCTGAAGTTGTTGTCATGAGGTTGAAGTAAATGGGTCCAAAATAACCATACTAAGGAGTTTCATGCTACTGTTCTGAATCTTCATGAAAGCAGAACAATTCCTGGGTTTTCAAAGAGAAGCACAGCATAGAATACTTTCCGTCTTTATACATCCAAGGCACAGGTAGTACCAGCATATGGGTAGGTGCCAATGTGGGCCATTATAGTACAGAAGGTACAAATGACCTACTGTATCAGCTGTCTTAATAGAAGAAATCCTTCAGGGATCCTTTTCACAAACAAGATCTCTCATGTGCTGCTGTTTGTGTTCCTTTAGCTCCGTGTCTTCTTCCTTTTGTCACGTCTTCTTTTTGCTCTGTTGTCTCTTTCAAAAAAACTTCTGTAAAGATGGGATCCTTTTGTAGATGTTTGCTGCCTAGATTTAAAGTAACATGGCATGTTATCTTAAAGCTGAGCAATCTCTAGGCATTTACCAAATGGGAAAGAAAAATGAAAAGAAAATACTATTGCCATACTTTAACCTTGGTTGTTTTTTTCTCTCTTCTGTGTCATGGCGTGATGATAGGTTTGTTTCAACTGTAAGACTTGATTAATAAGATTGGAATAGTAGATGTTACTCAGGATCAGGCAGTTCATGAACTTTGTATACCCAGGAGTGTTCAAGCTATGCATCGTCTTTCTCTGAAGCTGTTTATATGAAGTTCTGTCACAGCTAATAAATATCATTGCTGGACTATGGGTATGAAAATGGTCTAGTGATACTAGTTTTGAGAATCTCCCTAGTTATGCCCACTGTCTCAGAGTCTCTATCATTTACCCTAATTTATAGCTGATCTTGAATTCTCTGTAGCCACATTTCTTATATAATACCCTCTTTATACGCTCATTGTTAATCTTCCATTATAGAATATCTGTTTCATTTTCTCTTGTTACTAGTTTTCAAACATCAGCCCAGTATCTGACCAAAGAAAATGCTATTTCTTAAAAATATGGAATGCTGATAATAGATAATTTTACTAGCTTTTATAGATAGTAATATTGTGGGGAAAAAACTAATTTAAAAACATGCAATGAATATTAGATAAAAAAGCCTTTGCTTAAGATAATTAGTCAAGCCCATATAAGCATTGTATTAAAAAAAACCCCAAAACATCAAAAAAAGCAGTGGGGTAAATCTTAATCTAGTTCACTGAGAAAAAGTTGACAAGAGATTGTCTTAGTTAGACTAAGCCTGTGCATTTTTCTTTTTGCTCTTGCCTACCACAGAGGGATCTGCCTCAGTTGCATGAACAACTGAAGGAAAATGCTTCTTCTATCCTGCTTCTAAAAGTGGTATCAGTGGACTCTGGGAACTAGCATGCTCAGTATTACTGGAAAATTATTAGGCAATATTTTGGAAGGAAACAAAGTAGAGGGCTGAGGCAGAAGATTGGTGCATGTGAGAACGTGCAGCTAAAATAGACTGCCTACTAAGAACTAGAAATATTAGTCATTTTGTAAGTCATTTGCTTCCCCACTCTTCCAGTGCTTTTGTTTCTGCTTTGTTATTTTTGTTTTCTGTTTCACACCACAACATACTTCTAATAAATTCTAGCTATTTAAAATAATTACAAAAATCATGAAATGGCAAATGACTGTGGAAAATCACAACAGAAAGAATGTAAATGTCTGCAGCAATACTAGACACAAAATGATCATGTTAGAAAACTACTTTCAAAATCATTATTTTGTTTTTCTTAAAGGCAGAGACGCACACTGAGATATTTTAAGAACATTAAGAGGTCTAAACTGATATGCCTCTGAGTCTAAGTAAATTTCAGCAAGAGAGTGTGCAAAGAAAAGCATATATTGTCCGTGAATTTACAAGAAACAAACAAAAACCCCAACCCCACACATGCTCTCACGAAACCCCAAATAAACAGCAGTCCCATACCTGCAATTAACAGTAGCACTGATAAAATAATGGTTCTTAAATTTCCACTGTAAGGGTGAAAACACTGAGAGTTATAAAACTACACCCCTAAATATGCATTGCAAGAGAAGAAAAAGATAATGAAGAACCAAAGTATAAACTTAGAGCTGACACGGGAATTTAGTATACAGCAGTGTTCCTTTAACAATTGCAATGCAAAGAGGGTACTAAGTTTACTGTGGAAGCTTTAAATAAAACTTTATTGTTTTACCGGAGAAGGATTATTTACAAAAGTGTTGGGTTGTTTGTTTGGTTTTTTTTAATGTTGTGGTAAAACTTTTTTCCAATTACTTTGGAATTATTATATAAATAGAAAGGACAAGTTATCATGTTTGATTGAAATGTTTGGTATAAGTATATAAATAAAAAAGTGAAAAAAGCAAGAGGAGATAGAAGAGGAAAGCTACCTTGTTCAATTTTTGCTAGGTTTCAAATCTTAATTTGTGCCTCCTATGTGGTGAGATAGCATTTTATGCTGCCACAGGTCATGATTTTGGAAAAACAACTCTGACATTATTTTTGGTTACTAATCACACTGGTTTAGAAAACAGTTTCCTTGACTTGAACAAGCCTGAAAACTGTAACCTGTTACAAAGGTTACAAAGCGGGTTACAAAGCTATGCTGCCTGTACCCTCTCCAGTCTTTTGTTGCTGTTCTTTCTAATATATTTCATCTTAAACACAGCTGTCTCAGATTTGGACTTCTTATTCTGTATGTTTTGTTGGTAACGTATTGCCAGTGATTTATATAGACTTACAGTACCAACTTAGTATAAATTCTGTTTGATTTGTATGTGATTTTATTTCAATTTTCTTTAAAAAGCTGTAGTAAGATCTACTTCTACCAAGTTTTTTATTTTGCAGTTTTCATAAATTTTATCTTGATTTAGTTTTTTACAGATATTGTAGCTGGCCTACGTTAAATGATGTCAATCACTGCAGTGTCACATGCCTGAAAAAAGCTCATTAAAACATCTTTGGTCCCTGTCAAATTACACAACCATGGCCTCAGTTTCCTTATGTGCTTCTAAGACACACAACTATTTTGTCCTCCAAAGTCACCAGTGGAGATGGACCATTGCACTGTATTGGTGTAGGAAGGGAAGTTTCTGTAGCTACTGTATGTCCTATAGCTGTCTATTTAATCCATTGTCCAGTTGCTGATTTAGCACAAATATTCATTATCATACTGTGAAAACTGCTATAACATTTCAAATCAACATTATGCAATGAGCTGCATATAACTGATATTCCTTCCATGGGACAGAGTCTGAACAGCTCAATAATTTAATGTATGCCAAACGCTGTTAACAATTAAAAGAATTCCCCTTTTTAGCTCAGAGAATTAGGCCATTGCTTTTTAAGTAGTAAGACCAGGGACCCTGTATCAATTTTGCCATGGTGATAAATGGCAAATCAGTGGCAGTTTTGGTAATTAAGAGTGAAATCTATAGGCATTTCAAGGTAGAATTTAGTCCCTCAGTGTTTTTTCTTAGTGTTGGAGCCCCATTCTGAGATGGCAATTCTGCAGATAGATCTTCTTTTTCCTCAGGTTGACAACAAGCTCTTTTCAGGGCCTCTGTTCCGTGTATACAGCAGAGTTATTTTATACCCTTCCTCCAAATGAAAATACTGTCTCATTTTAAAACTGTCTGTAACAGCTGAAAAGGATAAGCATCTCTGGAGCTGGTCTGGGGATAAAATGAATGAGCAGGTTCCAGGCAGCCATAGGGGTTTTTTTAAAGCCTCTTGAGAAATTCTGTCTTAGTGAAGTGGTGCATTGCAGAGAATCAACCAAGAATCGTGGCTTTGTCTCAACAGTTTACTTACTGGCTTCATAGAGTTTATGCAGCAGGTGTTATTAGCACTCCTCTGTAATAGTTACTTTAGGGGGTTTGTCATCAATCTTAATAATGCCATCAGCGTTCCAGCAGATGGTAGACATGATTCCATGCACTCCCTGCTTCTAAATTGCACCAGAATGGATTTCCATCATAGTTTTAATTACAAATGAGAAATATATCAGAAACAGACTTCTCTCATGCTGGCATTTCCAAAGGCTTTTTCCAGGCAGGCCAGGACTATGGTGCTTTATCTTTTATTTTTTTATATTTCACTGAGATTGAGTGATTCACAGAAGATATTATCAGCTCGTTCAGCACTAGAATTAACCTCAAATCATTCCTGTGTACTCTCCAGCAAAGCACTCTCTTGTTTTGAATTGGAATTTGAGATGCCAGCTTTTTGTAAGCAATAGTAAACGTTAGGAGTTCAGCAAAGCGCTTAGACATTAAGTATAACTTGAATTGCTATTGAGAAAAATTATTTTAATTGCAACCCTCAAGTATTTAAAGTTACAATCACAATAAAGTGCATTGATGGATCAAGATTTTATGTAACTATTTTTAAAGCAACAGATTTGATTTCTAAACACTTATCCTACTGCTCCACTCATTTCCTACCTCATCATCCATTTATGGATTTATTATTTTCCTTTCAACCTATGCTTTTACCCTTTCTCTTTGGGCCTATTCCTTCTGCTCCTCTTTGTCATTTCTTACACATGCATTCTTTCAGTGGAGACCATAAATAAAATGAAAGTTAGGTGATAGCTAGTTTTCCTTTAGGTAGCACATGTAACAAAAGTAGGTAAGACATGATGGGATGGGGATGAGTGCATTTTTTTAATACACTTAGAAATATCTTTTAAAAAAAGATTAAATACTTTGAACATTAATAGTAGCTTTTGGCAATCTGTTTAATACACTGACTGCAAATTCCTCTTCCAATCCAAGGTAGTTCAATGTATGCAGAAAAGGTGGTAGTAATTTGGTAAATAGTTTTCCTCTATTTAAAACTTTATGTGATCTGGCTTACCGACTTTTAGATTAGTGCAGGACTGGATAGCAAGTGGAAAATCCACTATCTAAATGAAGCATAGTCACTCAGTAAGCCACTGAAATTGGAATCTTTATCGTTGGTATTTCTAAATGTAATGACTGCATATTCCTTGAAATTTGGCACTCCAGTGTTTTATTCTTTTCATCATGTCTAGAGTATGAGATCAGAACATAAAAATAGCTTCTTGTGTCACCTTTTTCTGAGAAGCCCATTCAAAAATAGAATATAATATCAGAACCAGTACGTAAAACTGAAGTAATTACATGATAGAAAGTTACTTAAATATAGACAGATTTCAACAAATTATGTCCAACAAAAAATGGAATAAATGCTGTTAAACAGGGTGCTCCACACAACAGTCTATGTCGCAATTGAATACCTGCTCCCACCAAGAACACACATATAGTTACAAAAGCTTGACATGAATTGAACGCTGCATTAATCAGAAAGAAAAAAAATTCTTCTTCTTTTAGTTTTCATTTGGCAACTTTTGCAAGATTTGCATATATTAGCCTTTAATTAAGCACCTCTTGGCACTACTTCTGTGCTTTTTTGATAAGTGGCATTTATGTTAATTCTGTCCTTATTAAGCAGATGTCTTTGCCATTCATTGTCATTAGGTTATCTGGGTAGATACCCCAATAAAACAGTATGCAAATTAAATTTATACCAATTAAAAGGAGTTTACGGTAATTGTAACACCTTCCAATAACTTTTTAACAGTAGGAAATACCATTTTCGGAGAATAAATCTGAGCTCTAGCACTTCAGCTGGATCAATAGTGCAAGCAAATCACCCTTCAGATGCCCCACTAAGACAGAGATGCCGTTTGCAAAATGGGGCTAGGGCAGCTGGAGACTGTCATGTGGGGGGCACTGCGATAGTGAAAGGGAAGAACAGAAGAGAATGCACATGGTCATAGAATTGGTTTGCTTAGAGCAAAAAGTTCTGCATGGTGCTAAGCATGCAGTTCTGCTGCCCCAGACCACCATCACTGTATATCAGAACAGCACCATCCTCACAGAGACCTTTAAATGGACCATTCACCTATACAGGGATTCACCATATCGGGGATTTAAAGAATATGGATTACTGCGGAACACTGTAGTAAAAGCTAAAACTAGCTACAAAAATAAGGAGAACTTAATTAGAAACAACTAAAAGAGAATTAATGTATTTAAAATTATAGATCCACTACAGTGTAAGTGTATTTTATGGATAAATATTTTAGCGGGGCCCCAAAATGTCTGTGTAATTATAGAGGAAAATATAGTTATTCTTTTTTCGCTACATTATTACAGGCAGCAGTACATAGAAATCACAAGACAAATTAACAAAGAGATTTGGAACAATAAACACCGGTCTCAAACTACTTAATATGAAGCTACAGTAAATTGCATTCAGTCACCTATAACAAAATGCTTCATGGGACTAGGATGACAAATTAATATCATGGCATAAAACTGAAAAGAGTATTCCTAGAATTGGTAATTGACATTGTTTACTGAAATCTCCAAATTACAAAAATACCGAATAAAAAACCCACTACAGTCTTGAAAAATGTGAATAATGCTTACTACAAAACCTAAGATTTAGACAAGTTTGCAGGTGGAAAAATCGAACGGTAAAGACAAATGGTAATATTTTATGTCTAAGCAATTTGTAAGTATTACCCCAGACTTCCAGTTTTATTTGACACATATGCTTTTCTAAACACAAGAAAATAAGCTGAATGAAAATACCTTCTGCCATAGTGGCCAACATCTCAGAAATGTGTCCATAAAATAATGAAAATCTCTTAAGTAGGGCCAATATTCCTGTAATTGATATTAAAATTGGTCAAAAAATACATTAATTTAAAAAAAAAAATCCTATTAAAATAAATGTCCGAAATACTAACTTATATGAATTTTATAAGTAATGGAATTGCTACTCTAGAGATGAAAATCTGAAAAAACATTATAGAAATATGCTACAAGTTAATAAAATTAATAGAGTTAAGAAAAATGCAAATCACATTTATACTGGTCCCTAGCTTGCAAGAATAAGAATAAGAAACTGTAAATTCTGAAGTGGTTTAGCTGTTACTGGTCACTACAGAAAAATGTAGTAGGAATATAAAAAAAGCCTAGATGATTTTGTTCTCAAAGATGCCAATGGTAGTTGAAAACACAGTGTATTTTGAGTTTCCCATTTTGTTCTAATACTGTAGAAGTTAGAACATCATTAAAGTGATTCTCTGGTGTTGACTGCTGAAAGCACACACAATGCTGTGGCAATATGATCCTGAGGCTGTTCTCATTTATGCTGGGTACTGGCTGGTTGCAGAACTGGAGAAGTAGGAGACAGACATGTTCAGGCTGATCTAACAGCATGCACAGCTGCATTTTTTTTATTTCTCCTCTCTCTCCCCCATCCTTCATTTCTCTTCTGCATAGCCATATCTGCATCACAGATTGTCCGTACCAGATTTCAGACATAATGGTCAGCTCTTCAGCTGTTTTAAACCAAAATGTCATAATTAATACTGGGTTGTAATTGTAACTGATCACTAACCCTGAAAAAGGGTACAAAATGAATGGCAGTTTGAAGCCATAGCCCTTCCCACACAAAACACCCTATTCATTTCAGCCACCTGCTGTCTCCTGATACCCTTGGCACATAAGTATCTCATTCCTCTCAGCATACCTATGTCGTGGCCAAGCTCTCTATCCTACCTGTGCTGCAGCTGCCCACCTGCACTGTCATGCCTGCATTGTAACCCAGCCTGGTCACAGAGTTTATCGTACTGGCACTGTGCCACCGTGTCATTTCTGAGTGGGATGTACAACCTGAAAGTATCTGACAGACTAGTGAGGAAGGGTACAAGGAAGTGTCACGGAGCAGAAAGACAGCTACTTTCTTCACTCCAGAAATCTTTCTCTTGCAATTACCCTCCAAAAATACTTTTCATAATAGCCAAGGAAAATATGCTGCTAACAGTAAAAACAATTAGAGAATAATTCAAATCAGTTTTAAACCAATTATCTCCTGTAAACCTGATAAATAAAAGGCAACAAACCCCACAGTATTGTTTAAGATCCCCTATACCACCTTTAAATCTAGCCTTGTTTAAGTTTTCCAGCGTGTTGATTGCACCTCCTGACCTATCTGCTAAAATCATCTACTCTATTCAAGATTACCTTTCAAGTTCAATTCCATGTAAGCAGTAGCAGCAGTGCTCTTTTGGGGGAGGGGCAGGGGGGAGAGACTGATGCAACAAGATAACTGATGATTGGCATTTTTTCTGAAAAAAGGGGTTTACAATACTCAAGCACCCCCTTCTAATCTGCTGCCTCTTCATATGCTCTCCTGCCCCCCAAAACCCACATCTGTTTCCTACCAATAGCTTTTAACACACATCCTCTTGATGTCTTCTAACAGGAAACAGAAAGTGAGAGAAGTTCACTTTCATCAACGTCGAAGAGTCAGCCTGGGAGACATTCTGTCATTTCTCTGAAGGAGTCTAGTGTGAAAAGAGGGAGAGCAATCTTTGAAAAGATGTCATCAAAAAATGGCCACAGCAACAGCTCCGAAGGTTAGCATTACCACGTTGATCTGATGTCTCGCTTTACTCTAAGGCAGTGGTCTCCAAACCTTTTTGATGGTGCACCCCTATCAGTAAAACATTTTTGAGCATGCACTCCCAATATTTGTATATGTTTTTTCCTTCTTCTTTTAGACTCTCCTAGTTCAAAGCCTTTCTTTTTCCTCTCTAACAAGAGAACAGAATCCTCCATTCCGTACCCACTTTGCCTCTGAGTCTAAATTGGGCACAGTATGTTTCAGAAGCATTTTTTGGTCCACCAGGAATAACAAAGAATATGAACTATGTAAAAATGCACAGTCAACAATTCATGGCTCTTAAAAATGAAGCTTTTTTCTAAAAATGTGACAGACCCATAGGGGATAATGTTTTTCTATGCTCCTGTGAGAGCCATAATACCCCATTTTGCATTCAGACAGTCTTATGAGAAGTAAATTCCCTATAGACTCATTTGAGTGTTTGAAAGCACTGGTGAAAACTCTTAAACTTCTAATAGCTGAAGTTAGGCACTGAAATCTGCAACTCTGCACTTGAATAAATATTCAGATCCTGAAAAATGTAAGATAATGCTGATCTATAGATTATTTCTCCCATCACTATGAGTTTTGAGTTTTCTATAACCAATGACAATATATGTCAATTTACTTCATTTTTTCAGCAAGAGCGATACCCTCAAACCACGAAAGTGCTATGGAACTTTTTTGCTAAATATTTCAGTTATGCCAAAATCTTCTTTCCCTAGAAGAGGTATCAAGCAACATTTACAGCAAGCTCTATGACTGAGTACCAACAACTTCTATTGTCTCCACTGAAAAACAATGAAGGCAATGCTTATACTGCTGTTCAACCTACCATGAAAACATGGAGAAGCCCATAAGGGATAGCTAATATAGTCATATCTTTGGAAAAAATGGCAGAAAGCCAGAATTCTCCAGTCCTATTATGCATGGAAGATTTGTCAAGCTCCGTTTCCTTTATAGAATTGATGGAACTTATCATTAATAAAAGAATTAAATTCTCTGAAATAGATAACATTGTATGAGTCCCATATGACAAAGGCAAACAGCTTTTTGTTGGCATACCTCACCTTGGTAAACATAAGGCTCATCTTACAAATTATTGCATCACAAGCCCACATTTATCTCTGAAAGATAAATAAGATCAGAAGATATTACACCTTTAAGTTCTCTTGAATGAGCAAAAGCTTAGAGCAAAATGAGCAAAATGAATGAGCAAAAGCTTAGATCATATAATCTCTCATACCACCACAAAGAGTTTCACATTATGTTATAAAACAACTAGCTTCTAAAGAGAGGGCATTGCCTGTTTTAAAGCTAACAAGAGAATAGTTTCTATTACCTTCACTCCCCAGGTGGCTAATAATATGTATCTATTAAAATGTTTTTTAAAACAGTCCATTAAATTCATTGGCCCCAAATCAGCAAGGAATTTAATCACATGTCTAACTTTAAGCACATGAGTATTCCCATTGCGTTTAATGAACATGCTTATGATTAGGTAGAATCCAAGAATCCCTTGTTGAATCAGAACAATACCCAGAAAGTTTTTAAACTCCTAAACGTTCTTGAAAATTAAAGCAATGGCTTATAAATATCATGCTGGTAGTAGTCTGTTACATAATTCAATCTGCCTTTAAATATGAACTGACACTGTTTGGCTATGGTGGACTATCACTCTGTGTTGCTGAAGCATACTTTCAACCTTTCCCTTGTTTTGGTTAGATTTGGTTTAATGTACAGACTTCTTACTTGAAGAACAGCAATTTTCTCTCTTCTGATTTCTACTTTCTCCGAAAACCTTTTTTTTTTCCTTCCAGCTGACTTTCACTGATTCTTACTGTTGCTATTATTCTTTCTTGAACTGTAGCAATTATTTTGTCTGTCATGATTATGTGCAATATGCAAATGTACTGCATGGGATAAGTGTAATAAAAAAGAAAATTATCCTCATGTAAGTTATGAGTAGGGTCAGGTAAAAATACTAAGAAACTCAGTATGTTTACACTGAAACCACTCTTCCATGCATGTCTGCATCTGTGTCTGATTTTTACTGAAGATTAGAGTTGCTTGTTATATTTGCTTGCTATATGTGGACCTTATGCCAGTTAAACACTTTTACAGTTAACATGCAGAAAGGCCAGATGTGCCTTGGAATTCTTCCCTGTTTGGTGGGATACCCCTTCCCTGGCACTATGTTCTGTAACAGGTGAACAGGTATCTTTTTGGAAAGTCTCTTTTGTTCCTGCATTTCATAATGTTGAAGAGAAAGAGTGGGTACTTCAAGAAAATGGGGAATTTTTTTATCTTTTGTGTTCTCAACCACTGCCTTAGTAAAACAATACAATAATCAAAAGTGAACCAACTTAGGTAAAAAGAAATGTGATTGACCGAGCACATGTTTTTGTAATGCATATATCTATAACAATATGTATTACAGTTAGGCTTCCAGAACAGAGCGTTGACTCTGGCAAATGCTATCCATGCCTCAGGCCCTAAAAACAATCACCAAGTTCCACCCTATACATGTGGGGATAAACCAGAATCAGTTGTGCCCCTCTACTTGCTCCAGGAAGGGATTCAGTGGAGCTAGTCTCCACTGGGTGGTGTATTTCAGGAGACCAAGAAATTTGTCTTAAAAATCAACAAAAAAAATTCCTAGGAGAGGATTTTGATTATTTTTTTCTTTCTAAAGAGAATGCCAGTTCTGTAAATGGTGTTGGTTTGCAATGAATGGTAGAAAAAGTAAGTGCACTCTAGTATGTCCTTGGTGTTTTATACGCACATTATGAGATAGCCCACAATGTACAAAGAGAAGTTGCTCATTTCTTAGCAAAATTATGGCAAGTGAGTTGATTTGCTTAATTTAATAAGTCTGCAAATCAGCAGCAAGATGAAAAAAGCATAAATGAATTGTACACAGTAAACATTATTTCAAAAAGAAACCCCAGTCCCGTGCTGCAACAAAGTGACAAAGCACACTCAGAATGAGGAAGACAGGGTGTCAGCAGTGCCAGAATATATAAGAATATAAGTAAACTGCCAATGGCTAGCAGAAAGCATACATCTGAAGCTTCCTCTTTGACTTTTCTTTCCTGTTTGGAAATGGATTTTAAGGTTTTAGTTTGGGTACCTACTGGCTTGAATTAAATACATAGAATAGGAGGACATGTCTACATTGTTTCTTCCTGCTCCCTTCTCTCCTTTTTCAGTCAGTAATTTCCTCAATAGTCAGTAATTCCCTCAACTTTGAGAAATACCAAGATATATCATGCTGGGGGGGAGGGGAGGGTGGGTTTTTGTGGGTTTTTTTGAGATAATTTGGTTCAGCTACAGCCTGTTTCTGTAATTTCAGAAAATACAATTGTTTAAAAAAAAAGCAATGCAGGTTGCAACAGATTTACTCTGTCCTATTATGCAAGGACAAGGAGAAATATAGATGGATTTAGGGAAGATCAGGGTGCAACAAGGATTAAAAAATTAGATTCTGGTGGCCTTACTAAAAATATATCTTCTTGAAATCTTAAAATTCTCTCCCCTCCCAAAAAGGAAGGGAGTGTCCTGGTTACTGAAACCCAGTGTCATTCAACCCAATTTTCCATGCACTGTAGAAAAACCTTGGCAGGACAAGAGGAATCTCCAGCCTGTAGGATTATATGAAACCTCTTTTGCCTCTCATCATAGACAAGAGAGATGCTCAGAACATACTTTTTTTCCCTTTGTCTGAGACAAGAAAGAAAAATATCTTTACACTAAATTTAAGGCATTTCTCTGGGTATATGGAATTCCTCTAATACAGTCATGTGAATGTAGAAAGCAGCAACAAAAAAACTCCTAGTGCTAGTAACTCAGTGCTGCTCTTTCAGGGGTACTCTGAACTACTATTCACACTGTGGCTGAACTGCAGATGCTTATAGATATGCCTATAACCTTCACACCTTGAAATAAGGTTAAAATTTAGTTAGTAGTTTAGATAATTTTCAATAAGATTTTAGTAGTACTAAACCAACTAAAACATACTGTAATGCAATATCAGCAAACAACTGAAATCTACAATCAACTTGGAACTGACTCTCTGTTAAGCAAATGAATACTATAATGTATAAAGCTAATTAGAACATAATGTATCTAATTATAATCGGTTATTTGTAGTACTTACAATGACTTTTTACAGTATAAAATAAAGCAAATGTAACAGTATCAAGAAAAATATAGTATGCTTGCTGTTAAAATTGTATGGGTTTTTTTTTTAAATTTTTTTTGTTATTTCCCCAGGGAATTTCCCCCAGTTTCAAAAACTTCATTGAATTAAATTTTTCTGTACTGAGTAAGTTCTAAATTGAAAATAAGATACAGTTGATAAAAAAGTTGATAATACTGCTCCTTTCTACTACTGCTTTTCTTTCAAGATTTGGAAAGAAGGTACCTGTCTCCTTCTTAGAAAATATGTCTGTTTGTACTTACAGTGGGTTCTCGCAAACCTGCAAGAGGACTACCTAAAGAGAGCACTCCCAGGGCTGATAACAGACTGCTGGATTTCCAGGAGACTGTCTCCTTGAAAGAAAGAATGGCTATGTACAAGGCTGCTGTGTCTGAGATAGAGAGTAGCAACTCCTTTGCTCATGTAAGATATCAATGGTTCCTTATCTTCTTAGCTCTGTGTTTGCTTTGCATAGTGACACATCCTACATTGTTTAGTTATACAAGCTGACTGATGGACCACTATGGGGATCAAAATCTGAAACCTAAATTACCAAATCTACTTAGCAAACGTATTGATGCATCAGCCTCTGTCTCTACTGAATGAGATTTTTCATGCTATATACCTTTGGTCATTTCACAATTCCCTTTAATTCATTGGAAGGACTGTTCTTTTTATTCCGCTGTTGCATGAACTGCATTTATTAGGACCGTAGGCTTGAGACAGATTAGCAACACAGTTATTCTTTCAGCTCATAATGACAAAACCCAGCAGTTTCTGCATTACTAAAAATATTACCAAATAATAAAATCATATTCAAAAGCACATTAAGTTTAGACCTCTTGCTGTTCAAACTAAAGAATTCGAAATTGCTGCATTTTACAATAGCAGCTCTATGAGACAAGGTGTATGAAAAAGTATTGTTTTGTAATAAAATTATTTTAAAATGGGAATTACATGAAAAAATATTTAGAAAAAACTTTTTAAATTTTGTTTTATTCATCTCTCTACCTGTCTATCAATAGGGATTAGGTATTTTACAGCAAAGTTTAGTATTATTACCAAGTAGCACATAATGTATTTGGCTAACAGAGCTTATAATCTCTTAAAATAGAGCATGCACCACACATTTAATTATCAGTCAGGAATATCTGAACATCTGGTCTTCAGATCTCAGCCAGAAAAATCAGGACAATCTGCCTCAGTTCTGCAGAAATACTAAGGGGTAAAAAGTGTATTTTTACCATATCTTAAAATGCTGCCTAGAAGTTGTAGCTCAATACCCTTGTACCAGGAAATGGAGGCATTATGCTGGCTTGCTACAGTGTTAGAATGACAACAGGCTTTGTTTACGCTAAACTTTCAGCACATGAGAAGAACACCTTTTTCTTACTGTAAACTAGGCCAGAGTAATTTCTGCAAATCAGAGAGCGTATCTGGCAAAAGAAGGACTACAATGCAGCTTTCACCAGCCAGCATCTTTGTCCATATGCAGGAAGAGCTGTATAAGGGTTCCCAGTCTTACCTGCACTTTGGTCTTGGGAGAAGTGGTCTGCAGCAGCTGAAGGGACCTCCTGGGTGCTTGGATAGCCCAGAAGCCACATAGTGAAAACAGGCACCAGCCACACTCACCGGAGTCCAAGTGTTTTCCAACCACCAAATTCCTGCCTGCTGACTTCCTTATTTCCTAATTGCTTGTGTGTATTTGGATCAGATTCCTGCAGTTCACCTGGCTGAGAAGGTTCCAATTCCTTACTCCTGCAATTGGAAACATTGCTGAAGTTAGTACTCTTTCTCAAAAAGAAACAAACCCTGTGAAGCCTGACCCAACCTAGCTGTATTGAGCACATAGGAACTACTTTATTTACACTCCCGAACTCCTTGCAATTTCTTTCTGAAATGGATGGTTGCCTGAAAAAGGAACTGTATGTCCGGTTCCATTAAAGGGAATAATACATTTTCTTAAAGTAACTGCATTTACCCCCTCTAAATATCTCCAGATGGCTGGCAAGGTGTGCCTGAAATGTTCATTCACTAAAATAATTACTTTTCACATTCACATATCCATGTACATATAGAATTGTGCCACCTTCATCACAAGGGAAAAAAAAAAATGTTTTTTATGATCTTCTTTCTTACTCATCAGGTGCAAGCACTAAACCTAAGTTTACTTAGTAACCTTCATTACAAGGCTATTTCTAATTATTGGGTGGTTTATTTTGTGCATACTGATTAATAAGCTCAAATGCTGAAAGCTTCATTCTAGTACCATCTAAGAGGTAACACATAGGGACAGAACTAGAACAGAGAGCCTGAGGGTGAGGGCACTCTTGTGACCTTCGGCACTGTTAGTAAAGAAAGATCATCTCACAAAGGCCTGCTTGAAGCTCTCTGTGTGATTTTCAACAATACCTATCGAAAAAATACAGAGAGGGCCAGGTGGCAACTCTGAATGCAACAGAACTCAGGATAGACAAGTAGAAGAGGGAACAGCAGAGAAGGATTGTTCTGGAAAGTGATTGATACTGACAATCAAGTAGATGGGACCTACTCCTTTTGGTGCTAAAGATTCAGGCCAAACATGCACATTTTTCAAATACACATTGGCCTTTAGTTCTCCAAATCACAATGTATGGCTCCTGTGCAGTGGCCTATGAACTTGCCAGAAACAGTATTTATAATTGTCTGAGTCATTCTTGCAAAGACAGAGTATTACATGGCTGAAAGTACATGGCTGAACCGCTGAGTCCTCAGACACTAGTTTAGCCAGAGATGAATATGCAGCTACACCAGCAGGATCTATTTCACACAAGTGAATTTAGCAACTAGTGTTAAATAAATTCTAGATTGCAAAATTCCAAAAGAACTTAATAATTTGCAGGCCCTAATTTTTGGTTGACAAGTAAAAGTCCTAAAATGGGCCAATGAGATTCAACAGTTAATGTTAACAGTATGTGTATGTTTTGTATTTTGATAACAACACCTGAAAAATAACTGTCTTATTACTGTATCTATTCTGAATGCTAATGTTAATTCATGTGTACTGTTAAAACAAGTAGGGTTTACAGATTATGTCAGTGGAAGTTGCCTATAAGAGGCTACAGACATAACCAACTGTCTCCAAATTTTCTATTTGAAATTTATAAGCACTACAGCATACTGTTATTAACTACTTTTAAAAAAGTCAGCTCGTAGAAGACATTTTAGAAGACGTATTTATACATTCTTAGTGCAAATGGAATAACTGGCCTTATTTTATCACTCTAGACTTCAGAGAAAACCAAGTTCTGTACTGTGCCTGGTGGCCTGGCAGCAGTGAGGAAACAATTTGAGAAAGTGCAGATGACCTCTTCACAAAAGACCTTTGCTCAGTACCAGCACCAGCACCAACACCAGCACAAATCTGTACAGGTAACAATAGCACTTTTAATACTAACAAATGAGGTATGCCCTGGTAGATAGCTAGAGGAAAAAATATGATTGTTTGCTTTACTGAAGAGTTTTCATTATGACTAAGACGTTTCCCTAATGTTCATACTCATAGAATTTTCTCTTTGAGGTATACTACAGGAATCATTTATATTTTTTATGCAGACAGACACTCAATATAGGCAATACTAGACTTACAGCAAATAGATGAGTAAAGCAGATTACTACCATAGCAGTATTTTATACTGAACCTTGTCTATGAGACTGTAATTCATTATCAAGTAACATGGTGATATTTTGCATATATTGCACTTGACGTGATGTTAAGCCATTCTCTTTCAAAAGGAGTTCCCTGCTTCCATTGAATTAAATCTAATCAAACCCCTAAACAGATCAAAAATTGCACAGAAGAACCCAGATGCTACATAAAAGTAGAACAAAGCAGCAGCTAAGTGTTGTTTTAGATAAAAGGTCTTTACATTTTAGTACTTCATTAGCATATAGCATGAAAAATTGTTGTAGGAGATAATGATTTTGGACTATGTAAAATCCCCTATAATAAAACACATTGCACAATCTGTCCTGTGCACTCTGAAAAACAGTAACAGCACAGTAAATTGCTTCACCATCCTGCACTTCTTGGAGAGATTTTTAAGCAATATTGCTCTCCAATTTTGTAGAACAGGACACATCAACATTCTGCCATAGGTTCATTTTCATGTTAAATAAGTATCATCGTATCTACCAGTCATCTCTCATTTCTTACACATTAATACCAATATCAACAATTTGCAGAGACAACAAGCAAAACTCCAGTTTGTAGGGGAGAAGACACAGTTTGTTGCAGATGTATTAAAGCATTTTTAACTAAGCAGAAAAATCCCACAGTTGGACATAATCATACTGTAGCATAATCCTTGCTAATAGGAAGTGTTATGCACATACTTTTCCGATGACATGGTGCAACCTAGCCGCCATTTATCTGGATGAAGAAATGCAGAACTATGTACAGAAATTATGTTACTTTTTCTCTTTTACTCAAACCAAATAATTTCATTTCTGTGATACGAAGATGCATTTTCCTTGGTCTAATAGTGACATCTAATTCTCCACAAAGCCACTATGATGGTTCCACTTCTTCAACAAAGATGTGACCTCTAAGCATACTTATCCATGTACTTGTCCTCTGTGGCTAGTTGAGGAGGCTCTCTCAAATCATCAGCCGAAATAGTCACGTTCACAGGAAATAAAATCACTCAGACTGTATGGAACAATCTTTAAATTTAGGTTAAATAACTTACTGCAAGACCATAAAATCCCATTTCTATCTAACGTAACTGCACTCTCATGGAAAATGGGATTATACACTTAGGTAGTTGAAAGATTATTCAAGGTCACTGAATCAATCCTGGGGCAAAACAGAGAAATCATGTAGTTTGAAGACAGATCTCCAGATCTGGATAAATTCAAACTATTAGTCCAAGTTAAATAAGGAAGTAATTAATTTTTTAAACAGTAATCAAAATAGCTGAACATTTTACTACATATTATTCAATTACTGCATAAGGAGTGCATGGCTTTTCATTCAAAATATTGGCATCAAATATGCAAATAATAACTATTTATCTTTCTGTTTTTCTTAGGCAGCAGCCATCACTCATAGTTCTCTCCATTGTAAGGGAGATCAGTTCCTTGTGAAAGGTGCCATATTACCAGCAGAATGCATTAAACTCTTCTCCAGAATGGCTAGCAGCAATTAAAACTGATCACAGATTTGCTATGTGCTCACAAACTCAACCAGAGTTTGTTTAGAAAGCTGGTCTTTAATTTGGCCACTGGCATTATAAGCACCTTTTAATTGTCAGCCACCAAGCTGAGAAAAGGTCATGAGCTTCAGTGTTATTGTTCTGCAAATGCCGGCCTGGAGTGGTTGCTACACCAGCTCAGCTAGCTAGCTGCTCAGACAAAGTCTCACTATCCAGTGCCAGACACAAGCTGTTTCTGGCAAGTGAGCTGAACCTCCTACATAGGAAGGATGAGTGGGATATATTTGAAGTATCTGATATTCACTCAACCACATGGTATCGTGTGTCAGGAATGACACAAGTATAGCTACACCTCCTTCATTGAGGGTCATTCCAGACAAATTTTCTAAGATTGATAGTGTAGTAATTGCTAATTTTCTAGCAGCTGCAGAGTATAAGACTGAATAATAGGACAGTGTTAGTGAATGGTGAAAACCTTACATTTTTATGAAAATCTCCCATATAGTGCCCAAAACACCCTAAGTATATACATACAACCAAGCAAGGCTGACAAATCACAGAGATGAAGTGCCGATAAGTGAAGTTCTTATAAGAAATTTCTGCAAGACTCTCACAGTACTGATGCACAGATGATACTATGATAAGAACATAAATAGGTAAAAAAGCATAGCTTTGAGGAAGAAATGAAGATCCATACCACGTAAATCATCACTCAGTCATTCTATTGTTACTAATTTTGTAACTGGAGCTTTAGGCTCACAGTTTACTTCCACTGCTGCCTAAAGGGAACTGCAAGTTTGTACATACCAATCATTTAGAACAGTAAGTTCTAAATATGCTAATACATAAATGATATTATATTAGCCAACTTCCCACAGAGCTTATATGATGACCATAATGTACAGTTCAACTAAAAGCAATCTGCTTCAAATGTGAGACAGTAAAAGGCTTTCTTGCGCTTGGACAAGCTTTTGGGCCATCTGATCCCCTTGAACAATACATACATACATAATTGTATACATGTTTTATGTACATATGCACATAACATAGCATACATATTCTGAGCCTCAAAGCAATTTTATTTTTGAAAGGGAAAGTATGTTTTGTCTGTTGTCAGAACAGAAGGAAACTGCAGAAATGTCAACACAAAAAAGCAAACCTTGGTCTAAAATACACAGAACAGTTACTGAAAATTCAAATCTTGGCACATTTTGCAATAAGAATTCTATCTAAATTATTGCAGTGCAGAGGCACTAAAATTGATGTATGGGCCACTAAAATATAAAATGCATATAGCAATTACAGTTCTCTTCAGTAACAGAATCTGAATGCCTACATAAAAATGCACTCCTTTAACAAAACATACACAGACTTATTCTCACATTTACATCTTTATTTTTAAATACTATTGTTTTAGGTTAGAATGACTTATTATCCAGAGACACATCAGGACACTATAGCCCTCTGTATTAAGTACCATACAGATATCCATGGGAAGGCCAGCAGCCCCCATAAAGGGTGACTTGAAACAAACGGAACAGAATGGAAGGCAATGGAAGTCTGAAATAAAAATAAAATGACCATAAGAAACCATTCATGACCTAGCAGCATGCCAACAATCATCCAGCTGACAGTGTTTTCTGAAGCTCACTCATGATACGGCATAGAATAAACAAAAAGTAATTGAAAGGTGATTCTTGGGCCACGGGAAAAGCAACCGTAATAGCTGTCTTTTCACTCCTGCCACCAAAAATGACTTTGAGTTCTCTGTCTGTCCTCCTCCCCTGCACAGCTGGAGGGGAGCTGTTCCCTCCTGACACCGTAATACCGGATCTGGTTGATTGAATAACTTTGCTTGATTTAATAACGCACAGTACGTCAGGAATTGTGTGTTCCACAGAAACAAATAAAGGGATCAAGTTCCCACAAGCATAACGCTTAACTAGTATTAAATCTAGATCATGATCTTTAGCCACAGTCCTGCATTGAAGGCACGACTTACCCTGCTTAATAAGATAAGAGCAACCTTATCCCATGCAGACCATCAAATAATTCTACAAAATATTCTCCAAAATCTATGGGGTCTACAAAACATGCCACAGAGTCTAATCGGGTAGAATAAATTAATCCTTCCTACAAGATAGCCTATCCTATATCCAACAGTTGGCCATTACAGAGGAGGGATGAAATCACAGGTCTTCCTGCTCTCCACTTGTTTGGAATAATAAACAAGCGGCATTTTACCCTCTGTCACTGGAATTTCAATTAGGCGTCTTGACAGACACACAAAACATGAGAACCTCCAAGTCCCTCTTCCTCCCTGCCTGCCCAGAGCAAGGCCATGTAATTATATTGTCAAAATCTGGCCCATAATGTTTAAGCTGCATTTCAGACAGCCATAGCTGTCGCATTAAACGATTATAATCTTTTGCAATATGGCAACTACTTCATAAGCAGTACCAAAGTTACAGCAATAAAGCAGTAGTGACATTCAGATTAGATTTGCTTCCTGACTACATTAAGCCTAATTATATTCCTTTTTAATACCCCACACCATTCAAAGGACACATAATGACTATCATGAACATATTTTGTGTCTCATGAATGAGCTTTTCCAGTAATGAGAGCTTGACTTACATATCTAAAACATGCACATTAGAACAGAAAAGAATATCTTAAATGAAAAAAGCATATATATGCATAAATATATTGAAGAGCACATCCATATAAAATGAAAAGGCATATTATACATACACCTACACGCAGTCATTAAACAGAGCATAGATGGAAAAATTTGCACTTCATTTTCTTTGAACTGCCTGTTTTCAACTTGGTATGGGGTTAGCTCTACATCTCCTCATGTTGTGTGGCTCTCTCACCACTGTTACACATACAGAATTTGGGAGCGTAAACCATGCTCTGACTTGCTCTCCTCAAGCCTCACCTCACTTTGACAGTTCAAACTTTGTGGTAGATAGGATTAATTTTGACACTGGTAATGCACTACAGCATTTACTGGGCCAGTAATCAGAAAATTTATTCCACCTTTTCTTCATATGATTTTAATTCATCTTAGAGTTGAAACGGATGATTTGGCAGCACAGAGGTGGAAGAGAATTCCTGAAGCCCGCGAAGGGGATGCACATTGTTTCTCTGCCATAGAACCTATGAGCCCTTACTTACAGCTCTCTGTTGCACTAGATGTATAGCAGCAATCTCAGAAACACAGTGCTGCCTCCATTCACATTCATGTTACATTGAACACTTGGGAAGCTCTTGCTGGAGGGACCAGAAGCTCCTTTCATTTGAAAGCTTATTATCAGTAGAAACTAACAGGCAAGCTTCCTTCTCACAAAGGAAAAAGAAAATGTTATTTGACATGAGTGAAATCATTTGCTAGATGTCTCTGTGTGCATGCTAGTGTGCAAGAGCACAGAACTGGTATCTTAATAATATCAATCCTTAGGATTTATTTCTTCTAATCACTAAATCTCAAAGTACTCCATGGACACAGGTAACGTGATGTAACATAGGTTCTGTGACAGGCTTTAAATATGAAAACAAATCACTGCCAGAATCTGGAGTCGAACTAAACAGATAACCTCAGAAATTAGTTTATACGGACATCTCGGACAGCGCTTTAAACTCTCAACGATATGCTCTGTTTATTACACTGCAGTTGTCAAGACTTGTAGATACAATGCTAGCCTGTATATTTTATAGGGTCTTCTGGTTAGCCTATAGCTCACATTTTTCACAACTGCAATTCAGCATGATTTTTGCATTGGAAGAGCTGTATAAACCATATGCAGGAAGTCAGCATCCCTTATATAGACATATTATTATACTTCCTTTTACAAAGTTGCATTAGCCTCAGCCCACTGACAGGTAACAAGTTGATGGCACAGCACATAAAGCCAGAACCAGTCTTCCTAGTCACCTTCATCCCCTTCCAATCTAATTATACATTGTACATATTCATGCAGCTTTCCATATCTGCTGGTCAAAATCTGGCTGCAGTAACAGAAATGACTTGACATCTTCTGTGTTATAAAAACACCTGTTCCAATTTTTATGGCAACAAATATCAATCATAACAACAACGGTACTCTGCTGTAAAATGACTGTTCTAGTTACACCACTTACATTAGAATTTATTTGTGAAAGCCCTTCATAGGAAAAAAAAAATCCAATTTACTATTAGCTGTTAACATGTGATTATTTTTATTTGTCTTTAGGAAACATCAAGCAGCAGTCAGCACACAGTACCAAGCAGCACCAGGGAAGCTGAGTGCAATGAAATGACCTCCAAAGAAAGTCAAATGGAAGCCTCTCAAACACAAGAGGTAACTATATCAAGTAATAATTATATCATTTGACAATTATACTGATGCTGATACATATCTTCTTTGCTTCTTCCTCCTTTACCACTTCGTACAGCAAGATCTGGATGTTCTGCTGATAGCCTCCCTCATTAGACAGTGCTTAATAATTTTTTAAAGGTGTTTTATTAAGTGTTTTTAATTTATTATTGTTTTAACATGGTAATTAATTAGGTTTCCATTCATATTTTTCTTTGATGTAACATTTTAAATACAGTTGCAAAAGTATGGAAAATTCTTACATATTGCACTAAATCCTATAGTAAAGTGAAGGTTTTGTGCACAGGTTTCTCATCGCGAGCAAGTTACTCATGAGATAAAAATGGCTTCTGCATTCATTCAGCACACTGATGAAACAGGTAAGAAGTGGCATGAGAATAAAGGCTCACAAATGAGCAATGGCAAATGTCTATTCACACAAATGCACTGCTCTTAGCATACAAACATGAAAATACACATCACTCCGAATTCTCAGCAAAGCACATTCATTGACTTCAATGGGACTTAAGAAATGAGTTTAGAATTTGGTATGGAGAGATGGCTTTTGCATAAGGAGGTGGTTTTAAATATGCGCTCAATTGCTTAAAAGAACTGGGGACTTGAAGAATTGTCTGAAAACACAGGCAAACACAAGCCCATGTATATATAAAACTGTGGATGAGAAAGGTTCAATTTAGGACTGAACTGAACAGCCCTGCAGAATATAACCGCAGTGTTAAGACACTGCTGTTGCTGCAGTTTAGTCCTGGTATTGGAATTCACACACTACATTCTCCCACAGACCCCAGTCAACCTTTAGCCCTACCACAGCACTCAGGTATGGCAAAATAGTAGGTGAGAGCATGTCCCTCAACAACTATTCTGTCATTCTCTCTATGGATTTCTGTTCACAATCAAGTGACTCTCCAGACTTCTGCAAGGCTAAGTGCAATTTTTCTAATGTAATAATGTTTTATAATTCACTGATAAAGTCAATTTCATAAAATGCAGGTTGGAGGAAAAATTATCTTTTTTATTCTTCTTCCCATTGCAGTAATCAATGCAGCTCAGAACGAACACCCAAAGACTGTAACAGAGATTTTAAAACAGCAGATTGAAAGGACAGCTCAGGAAAAGGCTGTTCACTCTGACAGAGAGACTGCAACACCTGCAAAAGAAGTGAAGGTCTGTGCTTTTAATAAGAGGGATCTTTATGCAAATTAGAAGTGGTGAAGTTAAGGTATTGGTCCGTTATGCAGTCCGAATTTCTATTTTGACTAATTGTAATTAAAAATGAAAGTGGTGGGAATATATGGACTTTAGGAATTAAGTGCACATAATGTAACATCAAGTACATTAGAAGGCTCAATGAGTGCTTACAGTATGTGACAAACACAATTAAAAGTAGACCTTTATAAAAACTTCTCCATTCCTGTCCTCCTCTGCTGAATACAGTCTCCTCTTTCCTTGTTTTGAATCTGTAAATATGTATAATTTCTGTCACCACAGATTCTCAGAAGCATAGAAAATGTCACTTTCAGAAGAAATGAAAATGAGCATAAGCCACAGCATAACGTTACATTATGCTTATAATGCAAAGTCTGCATTTGTTGCAGCAAAAAATCCAAGACCGCTCAATCATCATTTTGTGTTTTGTATGAATTCCACATTTCTTTTCACATATAATTCTATGGTGCAAATAGCACAGCTCTTAGTTCAAAAGATTGGTTTTATGCATTCTGAGCAATAGCTGATGGATTGTGTCTTTCCAGATCTTATTATAATCCCATTGCTTGGATCCTTGCAGAACTAGCTTTTGTGAAGAATAGAAAAATTGTTTTCTATGTTACTATACTTTAAAAAAAAAAAACAACCACTTTTGTTCCTTAAAGATAGAAAATACGTATCAGGAAATTACATTGCCTTCAACAGTTAGTTGCTACTACTTCAGCAAGCAGACTGCAGGAAACTTCTACACCAAGGTAAAAACAGGACGGAACTGCTACTTTTGCAATGATTTCCTCTAGATCCCATGAATATGGAAGAACAGAAAAGTTCTCCACTACTTATGCAAAAGCTCCATTGGAAATGACAGCAACTTCCCAGGCCACTGAATTGTCCAGCTCTCCAACAAAGCCCACTGTCTCCATAGATCTGTACCCAAAGCAAACCAATTTATGTGAACTAAGATGTTTATACAAACATTTCCACCCACAATTAAGAAAACACTTAGAGAAACATTACGTGAATGAGACTTCTAATATTTTATCTGGTGACTCAGCCTTTTGTTCTAATTAAAGATGACCCTCCAGACCCAGACAGACCTAGAAGCTTTGTAGACCAGGAAACCATTGCAGGTGGAAATGTGAAATACACAGCCTGGATGTTTCAGACCCAGCCTCTTGATGCACTGCCTGCACATGCTCCAGGCTCTGCAGGAACTATGGACAAGGCTCTTGCGCTAGTTAGAGCAGGTGTTCACGCAGTCACGTGGATGTTTGAAATGCAGCCATTGGACTCTAAGAATAAAATTTATCACGATGAGGAACAAACAACAGATGAAACTCACATCTGAGAAGTTTCTAGTGGTGCTGTAAAGACTGAGGCACATGCTGGAAGCACAAAACCTGGATAAACTTGGGCAGCTCTATCCAGTGGATGTCCTTAACTTGTTGCAGCTGCGGTCTAAGCTGGAAGAGCTTAAAGGAATTGTGAAAAGAAGCATAAAGCATTTTGAACCTCAGCCATTGCCTGTTACCAGAGACAACTTTGGTCAAAGACTGGAGAACGAAGCTGTCCATAAAGACGACACTGAAAAGAGGCACATCAGAATAGCACACTGGATGTTTGAAATGCAGCCTTTACCTGTGACCAACAAAGACCTGGTGGAAATTAAAGTGGTACATGGAATCTCAGTGGAGGAAAACATGAGTGGTGCTGTGCGCACGGCAAAACAGCTGAAACACAGCCTTGGCACACAGAGAATTCAGAGGAATTCAGTCCAGCTGAAACGTCATCACAAAAATCAAACAAACAAGATCAAAGTCCCACACAAGATGCAGCAGCCACAGCAAAGCACACTTTCTGATTCTGAATTTGATCATGATGGTAAGCAAGTAGTACAAAAATACGATGTAGGAATTCAAATAGATCTTCATAAAGACCAGGAGGCCGAGAAGCTGCAAACACAGGAACTGTTGTGAAAGCCTCTAGCTACTATCTCTTCCACCATTATGAGGATTAATGCTACGAGGGCTATCCTGAAGAATTATATAGAGCAAAATAAAAATAAAAATAGATACTAAAACAAAAATAGATATTAAAATTAAAATAGCATTACTGTTGTATTTGAGAAACATTAACATGCTAGAAAATGTGCACAGAATGCACCTGGCTTCTCATGCTTAGAATTAATGCAACATTTTCTTAATTGAGGTAAAATGTTTCCTGTATAAAACAGCTCTAGAGATAAAATAATGGTCATGTTTTGTGCACATCTGTTTTAAGTTTATTAAAGCACAAGATGTGACTTAAGACAAAGTGAACTACATTTCAGTGGGTTTCCTGTTTGAGTAAAATTACTGAAACGGTTTACAAATTAACATGCAATTTTAAAAATTTTTCTGCTGTTTCCTGCTGGGTGATTTTACCTGTTGATACACCCCTAGTCTGAATTAAGGCAGCAAATCCATTTACCTAATGTCAGAATCCAGGTTTCACATCACTAAGAAGTGGAGCCACTCATGTCCCTCAAAAAGCTGAGCTTGTTATTTGTTTCATACTGAAGTAAACTTTTAAAATATATGAAGTATATATACATGAATATTCATCTATGAATATGAAGTAAACATTGAAAATAAAACATGCCTTTATTCTCATGGTGCATGTGTTACTTAAAAATTATAATAAAATAGTATTTAGATTGCAAAGTTATGCATTTGAAACTTAGAAAATATTACATAGGCTACTGCATGATGGACATCAATGTTCTCCTTTTGTGCATCTATTTTGGGCACTGAATATGGATGGGATCCTGTAGGAAAACCAGATGTTACCATAGCTTTAGCCATTTGAAATACATGAACAGAATGCTGATGCTTGAACAGCAATGAAAATGGCAGAACAAAGCTAAACGCTCCTTTACCGGCATAACTCCTAAACAGAAAGCTCTGCTTTGGGTTTCCAAACTCTGTGCACACAGAAGAGAAGGGTGCTACCTCTGTTCATGCTAGAAGCAGAATTAAACATGAGTAGCTTGTGACCCTGTAAAATGAGGCACAGTCTGGCAGCTGTCCAACAAAATACTTGATGTGGTGGGTTGGCCCTGGCTGGCAGCAAAGCCCACACCCAGTCACCTGCTCCGTCGCTTGCTTGCTCCCCCACGGTGGGATGGGAGAAAGAATCAGAAGAGCAAAAATCAAGAAAACCTGTGGGTGGAGATAGAGCCAGTTTAACAGGTGAAGCAAAGCTGGGGCGTGAGCAGAGCAAAATTAAGGAAGTGATTCACTACTTCCCATCATCAGGCAGATATGTAGCCGTTTCCTGGAAAGCAAGGCCTCAACATGCACAACGGTTACTTGGGAAGACAAACGCCATAGCTCGGAATGTCGCCTCTTCCTCCTCCTTTCCCTCACCTTTTATTGCTGAGCACGATGTCATATGGTACGGAATATCCCTCTGGTCAGTTGGGGTCAGCTCTCTTGGTTGTGTCCTCTCTCAACTTCTTGTGCATCCCCAGCCTACTCGCTTGGGGCGGGGAGGAGGCTCACAGTAGGAGGAAGAAAAGGCCTCGATGCTGTGCAAGCACTGTGCAGCAATAGCTAAAACATTGGTGTGTTATCAACAATTTAGCCACAAATCCAAAACAGCACCGTATGAACTGCTATGAAGAAAATTAACTGCATCCCAGACAGACTCAGTATACTTAAGCGTGTTAAAAGTGAGTAGAAATACCCAGTACCAGTAGAATACTGAATTCTCTATATGATCAAGCCTCTGAATTTTGTTTTGGATCTCTTCTATCTGGTAAATATTGATGATCTCAAACAGTAGACCGGCCCTTCCCCCACTGATTTTGTAGGACCGTTCAAGTGTGGTGGGTTGACCTGCCAGACCCCCACCCAGCCACTCTCTCATTCCCCCTCCTCAACAAGACAAGGAGAGAAAATAGGATGAAAAAGCTCATGGGACAAAATAAGGACAGGGAGATCACTTACCAATTACTTCTACAGCCAAACTAGACTTGACGTGGGGAAAATTAATTTATTGCCAATTAAAATAGATTTAGATGGTGAGAAACAAAGACAAACACTAAAACACCTCCCCTCCTGCTCCCTTTTTCCCAGGCTCAATTTTACTTCTTCACTCCTGACTCTTCTACCTCCTCCCCCTGCCCCCAGCAGCACAGAGGGGATAGGGAATGGGCGGCTGGGGTCAGTCCGTACCAGTTCCTCTTTGCTGCTCCTTCCTCCTCACACTTTTCCCTTGATCCACTGTGGGCTCTCCACAGGCCATAGTTCCTTCTGAGAATACCCACTTGCTCCAGTGTGGTGTCCTCCACAGGCTGCAGGGAAATACCTGCTCCCCTGGTCTCCCTGACAGGCTGCAGGGGAATCTCTGCTGCGGCGCCTCTTCCCCTCCTTCTTCCCTGACCATGGTGTTCACAGGGTTGTTTCTCACACTTTTTTCCCTCAGTCCTTGCTGCACATGCAGCATTTTGCCCCTTCTTGAATTTGCCTTTCCCAGAGACGCCGCCAGCATGGCTGAGGGGCTCAGCTGTGCCCTGTGGTGGGTCCGCTGGCGCCAGCTAGAACTGGCTGCATCCAGCACGGGGCAGCCCGGGCCTCTCCTCACAGAGGCCGCCCCTGCAGCGCCCCAGCTACGAAAACCTTGCCACTGACACCCAATACATGATTAATTTTCATGAAGATGACTATTAGCTCCACTATTCAGTCCTGGAAGTTGCCTTGGGATAAACTTCCCTTAAATTCCCTCTTTCTCTTTGTTTTTCTCTTCTTGACTGTTGCCTCCTGAGGCACAACACTATCAACTATCCAACTAAATGAAGTATAACCTTCCAGTGACACAGTTTTCCAGGAGACCTGTCACCTTTCTTCACCCCTGCCAATTACCTTATCCCTTTCCGTGTCACAAAACTTGTGCCCTTCCTCTCCCATTCAGAATACTTTTGTACCTAAGAATATTAAGCTGAGTCCTTATGTTTGGCTCACGCCGCCAGCCACAAGCAGTCAGTGCCCAGCGAGGTGGGAGGCATAGCCGAACACTGCGCTCCACACCTGCGTCAGTCTGTTCGGAGAATAAGTTGAGGCTACGTTTGAGGCTTTCTATTTCATGACCAACAATTCTTTGGGGGATTTCTTTTTTGTTTTTACTGGTGGTTTATTCTTATTGCAAGTTCTACATTAGTTTGAAGATACTGAATTTCTCTTTCAACATTTTTCAACAGCTCTCATTATGGGCACTAGAGATACGTGGCAACTGAAGCTCTAGTTATAAAATCTACATCACTTCCTGTCTTGATTTGTGAATTGCTATAAAATCAATACCAGCAGGCAAACCAAAACCAGACAGAATGCTGGAAGGGGCCAAATCTTCTGCTGTCAAGGGGCATTACTGTTGTCAATGGAGATATTTTTATACAAGCAATTATTTGGTCCACCCTATTTGTATTTGTCTGCTAGTATGCTTTCAATAGAAATTCAGAAATCAAGACAGAAGAGCAGCATACATTTTTCCAAGCCCAACAGATTGCCCATTATTTCCTTCTGCCGCTTACTGGTATGAAATAAACTAGAGAACTAGTTTCCTTTATAATTAATTATACTTCATAAAAGAAAGGATTTGCTATAGTTAGCTAATATAATTGTAGCTAACTCAGTCTTAAAAATTAACTGAAGAAAGTATCAGGTCTGAAAATGAAAATTGTAAAAATCACAATTATGTCCCTAGCATATCTGGACCATATGAGCGTACAATCTGCAGGTTACCACAGAAATGGAGCTCCTTGATGTGCTTTTGGCATGATTAAGTAAAACTTCCTCATCAGAATTTCAAATATCTGCCCCCTGTTTATTGATCTCTAAATCACATTGTAGATTCAAAGATTATATATACATTGTACTCGATTCCACTTATACTAGTAAACTATCTTATCTCTTTTCACAAAATAAATAGTTATTACAAATAAATGGGAAATATTGTACCTGGTGTAGTGAAGTGAATAGTCCTTTCAAATGGATGGATTTCTGAAAAGGGAAAGGTGAGTAGTTTTTCACTTTTGAAGTATTACTGTTAGCTGAACAAAAATGAAGCCTGAAAATTGACAGCTGAGATACCAGTTAACGGATAAAGAAAACTACAGTTTTAACAAAACATACAGACTGATACAGTTAAAAATAAATCATAGTATGTGGCTTAAACTAACTCGTAACTTTTTAATATGTGGTTCTAGAAACTGCAGATTCAGGAAAATGAAACGTGCAGATTCTGTCAACAGAGAGTTTACCCAATGGAATGCCTAGTTGCTGACAAGCAGAATTTTCATAAATCGTGTTTCCGATGTCACCACTGTGGCAGTCAATTAAGGTAAGAAGTAACTGCACATTCACTCATAGAACTCTGCATTTGAATATAAATACAGCTGTTGAAATTATTTTCAACTGGGCTATTCAGCCTGTAGGATGTTGGGTTGACAGGGAAATAACCTGGGTTCCCCTTTTCTTCTCTGCTACTGACATCTGCACTGTACTGTGGAACAAGTCCTTTAAATTCTCTAAAGAACTGCTTCATCCCAGTACCTTCCAAATTCTTCTGCATATTACTTCCTACTGACTGTTCCAGACCTTCAGGAGAGCTCATGAACAGGAAGCAGTAGACATAGAAACTTGGGTGGAATTTCATAGAATAGAATCATCATAGAATCGTTAAGGTTGGAAAAGACCCTTAAGATCATCGAGTCCAACCGTCAACCTATCACTGCCAAGTCCATCTATACCATGTCTTCAAGCACCGTATCTAATTTAAGACATCTGAACACAGACCAAATTTTCTCTTGCTTTTCCTCATTTTCTCCTTCCTTTTCCTCATTCCTCCTTCCTTTTTTTGTAGAAAAATAGAGGATTCGGTCTCTAATATGATGAAGAAAAAGGCCCCAACAACCGCAAAGTGCTGTGGAACATTCCTATTTGAAGCTTATGCTGTGCAACAACTGAATAAGTTTATGTTCTTTCTTAAATCACAAAGCATGACTCTTTTCCTTCATTTTGACTTTGAAATTGTACGGGAATTCGCAGTTAAAGGTTTTAGATACTTTTCTCTGTGTGTGTGTGTGTGGTCAGTATTAGCCAATACATTGAATTTGCTCTCTTTTTGCTCTTCCTTTCTTTATATATACTGTCATGTAGGGGTACTTGAAATACCAAGTGAAGTATAAAATTCACGGTAGATTTATGATATGTGAAAGTATAAAACAAATTTTCTTCCATTCGGCAGCTTGGGAAATTACGCATCTCTTCATGGAAAAATATATTGTAAACCCCATTTTAAGCAACTTTTCAAATCAAAAGGAAATTATGATGAAGGTTTTGGACACAAGCAGCATAAAGAACTATGGAATTCTAAAGATCAGCGTAGCTCAGTTGGCCATATTCATGCTGAAGGAACAAATCCCATCAATAGTATACCTGTTGATCCTAAACCAATTACAGAAATTGATCAAGACTTGTACTCAGGTACTGAAGGTATTCATCCTGATATTTTGGATAATAATCTGAAAAAATCCACAGAAAGAGGTAAATTAAAGATGACATGGCCGCCTTCAACAGATGATGCAACACCTAAGAAAACATTTTCTATTGAAGAAGTGGCTAAAGTAAATAAGCCAAAGTGGCCCCCAGAAGGTTTTGCTCAAGAAGGTTCTAGTTTACAGACAAATAAACCTCTGGGCAGTAAAAAGGATCCTCAGAAAAAAAATGCTGTGGGAGAGCAAAATAAAAATGACACTGCAAATGCACAACAAAATCAACACTCATCCTTTAGCTCTCTGTCTGAAAAAGAAGCTACAAATATCTGTAAAGCAAAGAAAAATGAAGCAGGCAACAAGGGAAACGATGAGGAAGATGGGAATGTGCAAGATAAGCTGAATAAAACAGGAGGATCACAGAATAGGGAGGAAAGCGGAAAGGATATTAATGAAGGTGATAATGTAATTCTGCATAGTGCTGGGAAGGAGCGAGAGAAAAAAAATAATGAAATGGATGATTCAGAAGTTGTACAGGTTACTAACATTGATGATGCAACAGCACAAAAGAATCACAAAGAATTCAGCTTGAATAGCAATAACAATAACAATTATGCCACTTTTTCACATCTAATCATTTGTAGCCAGGAAACAACTCTCTCAGCTATGTCTAAGCCAATGACAGCATTAAACCATGCAATTCGCACTGTATCGCAGCATGCCTTTGCAAAGCTGGAAAATCAGTCTGGAAATGAAGAAATATTTGAGATGTATGAATCTCACAAGAGCTATTCTAGTGATACTGTAACTGTTTCATGGGATGAACAGAACTCAGAAGATGCAGATGCTGTTACCTCTAATAGTCTTGCTCCATTTAATAAAGATGCCACTTGTCAGAAGTCTTGTACTAATAGTACATTAGTTTTAAAGAAGGCAACTAATACAACATTCCCTGTTGATACTGAGTTGGTATGCATGGGAGAAGAATCAAAATATGACAAAAATTTAAATACTATTTTATCTGACACTCTGAAAACATCTTTTCTCAAAAAAGACAACCTGGTTTTAGACTGTGGTCTAATAGACTCTGTAGACTTAACTAAAAAGTCCTGCAGCCCATATTCAAAAGAACATGGGAATTATGATACAGAACTGAGTGATATTAATGCCTGTCAAAAAAGTGAAATAATCAAAGTGTCTAAGAATGACATAAACACAACCTCAGATTTACTGGGCTCAAGATACACAGCTGTTCCATCATTCCAAGATGAGAAAGTTAAGTTCAAACAGCTCACTGTAGAAGAGCAAATTAAAAGAAATAGAATCTATGATGAAAATGAATAAAACAGCTAAGTGATCAGCTACATCTGTCACTCATTATAAAGTATGCCGTAAATAGGTATTTCTTCAGTCCAGTTATTTTATAGTCCTTCTTGAAGAATATAATATCCAGAGATTACACATGAAAATTTGTATTACATACTGTCAATTACTCAGACTTTATTGACTTAGTTTATATTTAAGGCAATGAACATGCACAAAATAGAATTTTTCCAGTCTGTAATTAAAACAACTTGTCTCTCTACATTCCTGAACGTTGCAAGAAATATTTTACTACATGACTGTCCCGCATAAACATAATTCAATTTTACTGTTTATCATTTGTAACAAATTAAGATATGAAGCACCTGGTGTGCACAAAACAAGAAAAAATATTTCCATAGGTTTTTTTCTTATGTATTGGTATTATTGTAACTGAGATGTTCCTCCATGACATATTATGTACATTTGTTGTGTTAGCTCATATTAGAAGATCTGGGTTTTGGTTGAGGTTTTTTGGTTGGTTAGTTTTGTTTTGGTTTGTTTTGTTTTTTTCAATATTATGCAGTACTTAATTTGAAATGGACTCATTATTGAATAGTAACCACAACTGGTTGGTGAATAGTACTGTTTTGCTATATTCCTAGAGCCATACTATGGCGTTATATTGCATGACAGGAAAAAACAGTGTCAATTTTAACACAGGATAAAAGCATACATCCTAGGCAGAACCGGAACATTTGGGAACACTGGGTAATTAAGACTAGTGGTTGTTTCAGTAACTAATTCAAAGTCATTTTAACTGAAGCAGCTCTCCAGTTTCATATTTAAACCTGTACAAACTTAGGCAGATTTAGCACTTTTTTTTCCTTAACATGTTTATGGATTAACATTTGCTCTCTTAACACTATTCCAGCTTGCATGAAACAGCAACATATCATTTAACTGTTGACAATGCATAATAAAAAAGCACTTTACAAAAAAGTATTTTGTGAACTTTTTTTAATATGAATTTATACATATGATTTTCCTTAAACAGTTTGTGAAGTTCTTCGTGTGATAATTACTTTAAACTAAAGTGTTTTTCAGAGAGAAAGGCAAGGATAATCAAAATAGTTTTCAAAATAATTTCTGAAGTATCTGACAGAGACAGGTGTTTCAAGAAATTTACAGAAAAGACACGTTGATGTTAAAACATTTAGGAAATTGTTGTGCAGAGTTCTAGAACAACATACCTGCTGCACTACAACTCATTGCCCAAAGCCATGGGATTGTGGGTAAGTGGGATATCCACACAGGACGACTCTTCTATGCCTACACAGAAACAACTACAAAGTATAGACACATGAGAAAAGCTCTACATAGTATTTCTTCCACAAGAATACAAGAGAGTGAAGCCTCCTCTTTATGCATCATGCTTCACTCCTCTGAAGTATTCTCATGAAATGCAGAAATGCAGAAAAGACCCCTTAAAATGAATGTTCCTAGAAGAATAATTAGCGTTCATGCAAGGCACTCAGATACCACTGTATTTGGTAACTTTGTTAAAAAGCATTAGCCTATAAGCCACTGTGAACATTTAAAAATTATTTTGGCAAGATCTCTCTTCTTCCTCCCCCTTCCCCCATTTGTTTGTAACCATGATAAATTGTTTTTAAAAACTCAAGAGTTTAGTAAATAGATCTAAATGACTTTGTTTGCTTTTTTGAGTAGATAACACAATTAAAAACAACAACAAAATTCCTGCTAAGGCAACAAAAAAAATCTCAGAAAATGCAAGCCTGAAGAAAATCAATGGAATTTGTCTAAAATATTACTGCTCTACATGGACTAAACTTCTAAATCTCCCCCATTCCCCAAAATTTCTTATTAGGTATAAGATAAGTTTTAACTGTATTAGAAAAGAGGGTGAAATAGTAGGTGTTTGTTTATGTGCACATACATAGATGTGATCATATACAAGTTAATAATTCAAGTGAAAAGCCAATATCGTTGCAACATTTGTACCTGAAGTACAGTCCTGTGCCAATTTTCATTCTCCTGCATATTCTGATATATTTAAACTTGTATCCTACAATTTAGAGGAGTGAGAGAGATCAGTTATCATAATAAAAACTCATTTACACCAAGAAATTAATGCCTCTGAAAATATCCTTACAAAATACAGACCTTTTTGCTTCCCCTAAACAAAATAAAAACACCACCAAAAATGAGTCACAGAAAAAGCGCGTTCTTTTTGGCCAGCTAGAGAGGACTGAAATAAAGGCTTTGATGAAACAGTAGAAAAAAGCAGGACTACAGGGAAATTTTTATTCCCAGAGGGAATTATATGTAAAGTCAACATACATAAATGACATACCATATGGGGCAAATCTCCTTGGATATGCCATGATGAGGATTCTGCTTCGCATGGGACAGAGACAGAAGTGCAGAGCCTTCCTCTAGTGGATTCATTAGCTTTGCACTCTCTTCTCCCAGTGGGTGGCCTTTTTTCTTCCTCCAGTAGTGAGGATGAATGCTAAGGAAAAATTAAATGGTACTGCATAATTATTTCTTTGAAACACAAGGCAGGTGTCCCATCATACTGTCTTGGAGTTCTTACACAAATCATGACACCCTGTAAACCTGTTCTAGAAAACTAATAGCCATGGGTAATAAAAAATTGCAAAAAAATGTAAATTATTTGAAAAAAAATTGAAGTAGGACAGTTCTTCAGAACTTCAGCCAAAAGCTTAGAGCAGGAGTAATCAGAGACAAGATAAGGCTGGAACTCACCAAGATATGTGTTTGTCTTACTCCCTTTTCCATAGAAGGCAAAAGAGATGGGGAGAGGGTGTATGTCTGAGTCACCCTAATGTATACATACATTACCACTACGGAAGTCACACTCTGGAAAGAATGCATATAGCAACTGAAAGTGAGATTGGGATAAAAGCTGTAGCTAGTAAGTAGCAACCGCACAGACTTTCTTTAAATGAAATGCTAAATGAATAGTAACTCCTTAGCTGCCAAAACGCCTCATGCATTTTGGGGAAACCATACGGATTTACGGCAGCCAAGGAGCTGGTCTTTATGGTTTTAAAAGAACTAGCATCCATTAGAGCTGCACTTTTGTGAGAAAAAGTTGTTATTCTAAGTGTAAATATCTTTAAGTTAACCTCTAGGCTTTCTAAGTTTTAGTACCCGAATTTAAATAACCGGTCATCAGTTTGTAAAAGTCCCGCTCTGTGAGGAGAGGCTTCATGGCTCCTGAGAGGAATCATGGTACCGAACCCCCCATTCTCTCAGTGGGATAACTTCTAGGTTTCACCCCCTAGCTCATGGACAGGATATTTAGCAATGCCCAGGAACGGGACCTTACGGTCATGGAGGGCAGAGCTGCTCCATTTCCAGCACAGCTGCAGCCAAGCACTGTTCAACAGCAAAACTGCACTGACAAGTAGAAGTGAAATGAAACTTCTCTGCATCATTATTTAGTACAGGAGACTTGCAGTCTGCGAAGTCTGTTTTCACTAGGTATTATTGGCTAGTGAAGATGTTCTACTGCTTTTAGAACACAGCAGGGTTCATGTATTCTTCTATACTCAAAAGCACCAATTAAAGAGATTAAAGAGCCTTATTTAATGTCTTGTTAAGGAGCTTCTGAATTGCTGGGCCAGCACTGGACTTTAGAGGACTTCTAAATTTGCAGTCCCTGTGTAACCTCATTAACATAATTGGCACGAAGACTTACTTAGAGCTACTTAAATTGTTTTTATAGATGCAGCATATCAGCTGATCCCTTTGGAGTCTTTGTAGAGTCAGGGGCATCCTCAAAAATACAGAGGGACCTAAATAACACTTTTACTATACTGCTGAAGTGGACTCCTAGGTGAAGGACTTCTGAAAGCAAATGCTTGATTACTGCAAAAAGTGTACTTACCTTGTCTGCCTTCTGCAGAGCATTTATCTCCTTCATACCTATTAATAGGCATGCCTACATTAGTATCTTAAAAGACATAGTACTCAGCATGTACATTATAAGCAAGCTAAGGATCTAACTTACTCTAACACAGAACATTTCTTGCAAAATCCCTCCCATAAATAATTATAGTTCAGGCCTTATTTTCAAAGTGCAGGATAATTATCAAAATTACTTACATAAGATTTGGGTCATTTCAGTCAAGTATACCTCCAACTGTTAGGTATAATTGCAAAAACATTAACTACCCTGGGTACACTCACAACAAACAGGAAAACAGGAAGTCAAAAAGAGACAGATTAAAACCTTTGTCTCTTTTCATGCTTTCATCCATTAAGAGGCACCTAAGTTAAATCCTTTGGGTGAACTTCACTGACTTTCACGAGCAGCATTTCACCTTGTATCTGGGTTACATTTGATGATTTTGACATGAAAAGCATTTTAAAATGTTTTAAAGACAGGAACTGTGTTAAAATGGGCTTAGGAACATAATCAGACTGACCTTACTTTTGGGCTTTCTAAAATATTAAATGACAATTTAACCATGAAAGATCTGAATTTTCAGTACAGTCCTTAAACAAAAAATAAGGCAGCTGTGTACTGCTTCAGGAAAAGAGGTGAAAAATTCAAATTCTTACCTCTCCATGGACCTATTTCCTATACCTTCCCCACCTCCCCTCTCTTAGGGTAGTATGATGAAGAGAGTAAGAGAGAATAAAGTCTTCACATGTATTATGAATGTGGTTTTCATTAACTGAGTACATTACAATTTTATTAAAAACAGACATGAAAAATCTACTACACATTTGCAGCAGGTGATTTTCAAAATCTCATAATCTAGTTACATAAAACGAAACCCTCCTAGAAAAAACTCAAAGGGACATCTACGTGATGACAGCTAATTTCAAAACCACTTACCTTTTGGCTCTCGAGACTGTAACCATCACTATCAGTATCCACTTAAAATTACTTTTAGACTGATGTAATGATATGTGTGACAGATGCTGACAAGGAATAATTGTCTATCGCAACAGGTACCTGTGAAAGAGACATTCCTTCCCCACAGAAACTGCATATTCCAAACTGAAAAGAAGGCTGTTTTTCCAGTCACAATTTTTATTGTAGAAAAAAATTCACCAAATACTTCATTTCATGATAAAGAAATTCACCTCTCAACAAAAAAGGAAGATGGCTTTTCAGTACAAAAGGTGAAATAGTTAAAAACTTGTGGGTGAATGGAGGTATAGCTGTACCATGAAGGGACAGAATGGTAAAGAAAGTACTTCAAAGTTCAAGTTTGGTAAATTAGATTATGTCATCTTAATTGTAATACCGGTGCACATATTGTAACAAAAAGAATAACTAATCTATAAGAAATAGTCCCTTACCACGTAGAATATGCTTCCAGTTTCTCTCTGTGATCACAGTTAAGAGCTCTACAGGATATTAGGTAAAAAGGAAAAAATAGAAAGCTATGTATTCAGCATGTATAGCTGGACTCGAAAAGTAATTTTGCAGTTCCAATCTTAAGAGGTTTTGTACAGCTTTTCATAAAGCAATATTAGAGTGGAAATAGCACGTACACAGTGTCAGGTACTGTTTAGAATCTCTTTTTCTTTACTGCCCCCTATAAGCTGCTGTTCTAATTTGTCGGGATGGTACTCTTGTATTGAAGACTACAGATTGAGTCTTGGTGGCTTTGACTGAGGAAACTATTTTGCCAAAGTTTGCAGTGGTTTTTATGTGCCTGGAGAGAAGGTAATGAAAAGTAACTTCAACAGGCTCTGGCAGCTATCCATGCTGACAACATGCCACAAAACAGAAACAGCATGGACTCGGCTTCTTGCGCCAGAATGTGAAGCCCAAACTGTTTCCTTCAAAACAAAGTATTATGACAACAACCAAGAATACCTTTATATGTTCCTGGAAGCATCATGATATGAACATTTGGCTAATAATATACGGCAAACTATATTTGAAAATATTGATGTTATAAAGCAACATACTGCAGAGTTCTCTAGTATCTTAATTTTTTTTTTTTTTGTTAAAGAAAGTATACGTGCACTATAGACAGCAAGACAGGAAAATGAGGAAAAAAATGAATAGGGATAATTTGCCTTATTTGTGAAAGCCTGTGTAAGAAAACTCAGCTCTATAAAATTCTGCCAAATAGCTTCCAGCAAATTCGGTGAGGCTGGGATTAGGTCTCCAGACATTTATGTTCTGTGATGACATTTCAACACTACTGCAGCACTCCAGAAAACAAACCATTTTCTTTAACCAGCTACAGATTTCATCGTCACCTCCAAGAGACAGAGATGACATAGCAATAACGAGTATTATGTTTCCGTGCTCTGGCTATTTCCATTTGATAAAGTAGATTATTATGGTCAAATGTTGTGGCGGGACGGTGAAAAGAGCCATGAAGACAATCTGTATTTGCCAGTCCTCTGCCAGCCCCAGAACTGAGGAGAAACATACATGTCTTTATACAGTCACTCTTCTGCACCAAGTTCTGCATGAAATTCATCCAAAGTGAAGGACTTAATCAACACCATCTCCCAAATACCTAAGATGATAAATAACGTAAGAATCAAAACAAATTCCTTAAGTGCTTATGGCCTCCCTGATCAAAACGTATTTTTTTAATTTCTATAGTAACCACTGCAAAGACTAACCTGTTAGTTTTTGTCCTCTTAGGGAAAACTTCCTGTGACAACTTCATGTCTGTCCAGTAAACTTCTTGTATCATACTAAGGAACAGCTGTTTCACTGGGGATGTTCAATGCCATCAAACTATCACTGTATCTTGACAAAGGGACACTCAGTAACATTGTATGCATTTGTTTGCAGCTTAAGTTCAGGTGCTCACATTGCCCCTGTTAAGACACTAACTGGTGTCAGTCTGGAACTGGCTCCATCTAGAAACCCAAAAACAGGAAGGCAGAAAATAGAATTAACCATGGGGAATTTCTTTGTTGACACTGACTAAGAATATTGTGCTTGTATGGTGTCCTGTCTAGAAAAGGCCTTCTGAACTGATAAACAACCTGCATGTGAATGGAAGAAACCTGCACTCAGTGCCAGAGTGGAATTAGCATGATCCTCTTCAGTAGTTTCAAATTAACGTTCATTGAGAACTTGCTAGGAACGCTTTTTTTTCAAATGAAGACTTGGCTACACAGAGAAGGTGGCTAATGGATGAAACTCTGCACCTCCTGTGCCTTTACTGAGTTTATTCCACTTGTATGTACATGTGTTACTATATTTACTAATATCTATTCTATTATGGATTCATTATTATGTGACCATAATTTTTAAAAATTAATCATAATTCACAGGGTCATGAAATATAGTCAAATGGACATCCTTAATTTTACTATTTGCTAACATCTGAGGGCTTGATTTTGAAACTTTTATGTTCCTTTAATACATTTGCTGAAGACACACATACATATGTGCCAAATACAATTACAATGGTTGAGTACTGGAAATTCAGAATCTGGATCCACTTGAAAGTTCTGAAAACTGTTAAAGCCCAGCACCAAAATATCTTGCTTTTTGGACTGCTGGACTTTTAAGCTTTATAATATTTGGAGTAATTCCTCCCCTGATTCAAGTCTTGGAATAATAAAAAAATCTAGAATTTTCAAGAATTTTCTAGAATGATTCTTCTTTGACACACATTAAATGCTTTGGTGGAGCAGAAAAAATAAACCAATACCTGTCTGGAGTGGCTTCTGTAAATGACACACTCCTACTTGAGTAATATTATCCTGCTAAGCTGTGATGCTAAAATCCATGTTTTATTCTATCCCACACAGTAATGCATGTGTCTTAATTGTAGGAAAAGGTAATACCATTCTAGTAATAGTCTTGCACACTTGCCATTTAAAAAATGCTGTTTTCAATTTCTTATAATTTTGTCTAATGTTATCTATTTGTGTTGAAGCTTTCCACACATAGGAAATGACACAGACTGATTTCTTTTTAAAGCTTTACCAAAAAGGTTTCTTTCATTTCCAGGAAAACCATCTAGTAAGAGTACAGAGTTTCGCCCGTGCTAAAAAATATCTTCCAGCTGAGTAAACTTAAATCAGTCTAGTCCCTCAATTTTTCTATGGTTCTATTTTGACTACATTTGCAACATAGTTTTCAATTTTAACACCTCGCTTTATTTTTTTTATGGTACAGATCATGTGCTGGTGATATATAGCCAGGAGAATGCTTTTGTTAGGACTCCTTTCTGAATTGCTGCAGCAGCTAGAAGATACATAGGAGATTGTAATCAATAAGGCCTGAGGTCATATTTTTAATAATTCAATAAATCAAAATATTAAATAATTGTGTAAGTAGCAGGATTCGTCCCTTCTATGCTCTGAACGAGGTAAGAGTCCTAAGGAAAACACCATGCAATCACAAAATTAAAGACTATATCAGACAGCTTTCGAGTTCAGGCATTCTCACTTTCAAACTTAATGTTCTTTTAATGTAATATATGAGTATCATGTTTGTATGTATATAAATAGATAGATACTCATGTATACATAAGTAGAACCACAAGCAATCAGCAAATTACTGCAACACCAGCTGTGTATATATAGAACTATCAAGCTCAGTACCACTAAATTGCTTCATAATGTGGTGGCTTCACTCTTTTTCCCCTCATTCTTTCTATCCACATATTCCATTTTTCTTTTATCATTCCTCTACTTGCATTACAAGCTCTTTGGGGCTGAGACTATGGACAACTTTTTCTTCCAGATGATAAGCAAAAGCACATGGCCAAATACTCTTAACGTAGTTGTTCTGCCTTTACTTTGAATAAATTCTGGCAGTAATGTCCTCAGCCCCTTCCCAGGCAGACATCCTTATCTACACGGATGCCACTACAGAAACAGACATGTGTGAGTAATTTTTCTAAAGATGCTCTTCAATGAAAATAAGGGCAACACAACCAGGCCAGTGTGTCAGTCATAATATTGTACCAGTGATGAAAATTCCAACCTTTGCAGTGCTAGTACCAGGGGACGTGAATCCTGAATTCTGGTAGATGTGTCCTTTGAGAAAATGGAATTTAATGTCACGTCACATCCCTCTACTGGTCACATCCCCCTGCTGGCAAGCAAATCAGATGACATCTTTAACAGATGACACAGAACCAAGCTCTCTGGTTTATGAATAGCAATTGCCAAATCATCCTGCTAGAGCCTTAAGAAGAAAATTGCATGCAAAATTATAAAATAAGTGAAAACATTAATCATGATTAAACAGAACCACATTGATTTTTGCCAGCTGGATTCAGCCACTGACTGTAATGTGAAGGCTCTTCTCTCTTGGTTAACCCAGTTGAGAGCTGGATTAATTTTTTTTATAATTAATTTCTTAGGTAATTGTGCAAATGTTTGTCAAAACAGATGATCCACTACAAAATTAAATATGAGGTGGGGGACAATAAAATCTCTAATACATTAAAAACAAAGATAAAAATATCTAAATTGACTGGGCCAATGAATAAGAAAAAATGTTCTTTCTATGGCCTGGTCATTCATGCAAAGCAGAATTGCGTGGCTCTGAAAAAATGTTCCACCATCCATCCCTTCCTCAACACAAAAGGCCATCACTGTTCAAGGCAGTGGCAAAGAAATATATATTTATGAAGTCTTTAAATAGTTCTAAGTATATTCATTATATTCACAGTGACATTGCTATGAAGGACACTATATAAATGGAAGCTGTGCTTGCAACTGATCACTTTAGATAAACAAACGTCTTGAAGGACTTACCGAGCACACAAAGGAAGTTGCCTTGCTTTGTTTATGGGGACATTAGCTCTCTCCAGCTGACATAATACATGGTAGATAAAATAACGAAAGGAAATGCTTCTTCATCCAGTGTGAAATCAGATCACAATGAACTTCCAGAAGAGATCATGTGAGCAAACTCTTTGGGGCAAGAACCTTGTTTCCTTACTTGTCTATATAGCACCTAACACATAACAGTGATTTGCATCCCACAACATACATCTACATAATATTAACAAATGAGTTACCAAATGAGGCTGAATAACACTGGCAAATTGTAATGCATTTAAAAATAAATAATCAAATATTCCTCCCACAGATCTGTAAAGGCACTACTGCATCTATGCATCAGTTAAATATTCACACCCCACCAAAAGGGAGGAGTGAAATAATATTTATCTCTAAAAGGCTGTTTTACAGTTTGATGTAAAAGATCTCCTGATACACTGTGCCTCACAGAAGGGCGCAATTAATATGTTGTTTGCTTCTAACACCAACTGCCAATACACAGCCAGGACAGCTGACCCCAACTGACCGAAGAGATATTCCATGCCATATGACATCATGCTCAGCAATAAAAGCTGGGGAAAAGGAGAAGCTGGGGGGCCATTTGTGGTTACACAGTTTGTCTTCTGAAGCAATCACTGCATGTACTGAGGTCCTGCTTCCCAGGAAGTGGCCGGACATCGCCTGCCCATGGGAAGTAGTGAATCAGTTCTCTCTTTTACTTTGTGTGGGCTTTTTCCGTGGGCTACTTTACACGTGTGGGCTTTGCTTTTATTATTAAATTGCCTTTATCTCAACCCTCAAACTTGGCCATCATATTTCCTCCCCCGTCCTGCTAAGGAGGGGGGGAGAGAGCAACTGGGTGGTCATCTGGCAGCCAGCCAAGGTCAACCAACCACAGCAAGCAATATCCATAGTATTTTATAATTCTGAGGTTTTGACAGCCTATCACCATCCTGGAACTGGTTTTGTGTTTTCTGATACTCCTCCTGGACATCAAACCCATACTGCAGTTATTCCTCTTTGAAAGTTGGTCTGGGATACACTCACCTATTTAGTGCCCATACAGTTATTTCCTAGTAATCAAAAATATGACTCGCATCAGAAAACAGTAACAGGTAATGATGCAATTTATATATGTCTATAGGTAGAGCTTTCATCCGAAAAAAAGGGGAGCAGCGCATTAAGAGACACAGAAGACAGATGAATCAGTGGAGAAAAGACTAGATGAAGCAGGGAAAATCTGAAGATTTGATGTTTAGTATAATCAGTCTCCAGCTGGATGCACAGTTAATATCAAAACATAATACTAAGACTCCACTTACTGCTACCTACATTAGCAAAATATCAACTTCCAGTGAGGTGATTCTCTCCAAAACCAATAAATTTCTTATATATAAACAGATAGCAGAGAGATGAAAAAGTAAAATGCCTGCATGAAGTCATGAACAGAACAGGTGGAAACATCTTATAACTGGGAGCCCAAACCACTTTCTTTTATTGGGGAGCCACCTGGGGCCACAAAGACTTTCTGGATGGACATGGAGTAATTTCTCAAAGCATACACATTGTTAGGAAAAAGCAGAACCTCTCCTAAAACCCGAGGTTAAAACCAAAGGATATACAGCAACTGTGTTTCTTTTTTTTGGCGTTGAATTTCAGCCTAGTTCCTACTGTCTGCCCAGGTCCCCAACACCAGCACTTAGACCACAGCTCACACCTTGTTGGCAGTCTTAACAGCTAAAACAATGATTTAATAGGTGTGATTCCTGACTTCTGTCACCCCTAGAAGTCTGTTGATCCAGGACAGAAGGGACTCCTGCTGACAGAGCTGTATGGGGATCATATTTCTTACACTGTTTCTACTGTGAGTAAGAGTAGTTCAGCTCCTATACTTTCTGTTAGTACTTTTCAACAGTACTAGATTGTTTTTCAGAAACAACTGTAAAACTCTTCTGCCTTATGGGACTGAAGGCTAAATTACAGTTTTGTGGGCTAAACAAATCTTTGCAATTTTACTGGGATGCAAAAAAAAACCAAACAGTTTAGCAAGATACTAAGAGCTCTGCTAAATTTTGGAAAATGTTACATGTACTGTAAAGCACTTTAATGAACAGGCCCATATTTCAGGTGTGCTGCTTTCTCTTTCTCACATGTTTTCTGCTTTTAATTATTTGGTGCTTCTATACCTGTAACAACAAGTCTCCCTCTGAGAAGTTTTGTCTCATAAACAGGGTATTTAGCTGTTATGTGGTATATTGTCTTTCTATTTGGAACAAATTCTGTTTAGAGATCTTCAGCACTTCAGAAAAATTGTGTCAAGATATATTACTCTTTTTTTTTTTGCAGCTAAACTGCAGGCTTATCCTGGCAAGTAATGATTTAGTTACCATACACACTAAGCTGCGTATATGCTTGCGAAAAGCTACTATTGAACCTTAAAGGCTACTCTTCTAACATGAAAATACTGTTCAGACAGGATATCTGTATTTTTGTTTACATTTTTAGAGAAAGTTTAAAATATTAAAAATAATGACATTTATGTTCTAGTTACTATGAAAGAGATTCACTTATAAGGATTACTTTTCATATTTCCTTCTTCTTTATGGGAGTTACAAACTTGTAACTGTGCAATGCTTTAGTTAGTTCTGCAACACCTGTAAAACTGTCAACAGTAAATAAAGTATGTTTGTTGGGGTTTTTTTCCAAGATAAAGAAGATATGGCTGACATCAAATGTTAAAAAAACACCTCCTGCTTTAACAAAGAGTAAAAACAAAATTGTACTGTTTTATAAGTATAAAATACTATCATTAACACTGTACTTTCTCAAGGCTTGACGTGGCTCCTGAACTAATAAAACCAATTTGCTAGAAGAAAGACATCTTTAACTGAGCTATTGCACAGTGTCTAAACCCATAAGCATTTAAAACATTTCTTGTTATTTCCTTCCAAGCAAAAGTGGGTGTATTCAGTGTTCACACCGGACACAGCAAACTCAAATGTATCCTTGCCACCAAAAAAAAAAAAAAAGGTAAACAGTTGAGGAGTGGGAAGAAAAGAAATCTACCACTGTAGCAGATCAGTCTCACCCGAATAAAATTTGCATTAAAAGGTTGCTATGAAAGGAAAGAGCGTGACTTTCAGGTTGTTTAACAGTAGTAGCAGTTCTGAACTCAGCACAGATGAGGGTACCCACATCTGGTACAACTGAACAAGGAATTCTGCCCATAAATAGTATCCAATATTAGTATTAACAATAAATTCCTTCATTAAAACCTAACAAACATTTGCTTATGACCAGATTAACTTGAGATTTTATTTCATTTCAGCAACATTTCTAAAAAGACATGAAATATGATGGTAAGCCATTAGGAATTAATAAATCTCCACAGCCTTTTGAATCAGTGGATAATGCACAAAACTGGATAAAGGGCTTTTCTTGACAAGCAAATGCCAAAACAGTGGATAAAGACCAACAACACTGAAAAGAACCCAGTAGTGAAACACCTTTCTGAAATGTTTTCAAGTATTCTTCACCTGGATTTTTAGAGAAAGAGACTGGAAAAGAGGGAAGAGACATTTATTGTTAGTATAACTGAAACCTGAAGAGTCTAATAAGTATTAGTTAGAGAAAAAGAGTGATAATAATGCAGCTAAAGTTGTTGTACCCTTCTCCTGCTGTTACATCCACCCTTCCACTGCTCCTCTGGGTCCCCTGATCAGTTTCATTCTAGGTTAGGAGTGTGAGGGGGTGACAACAGCGACTCGTGAGCATTTGGAGTCCTTGGCCAGGAGAAGTACAATGTTCATATTTATGACTTTTTCCTCCTCTAGGATCCACTTCAGGTCATTTTTATCTTTGCTAACATGCTTTTCTACCTTTCTCTTTTTTCATTGGTCTGCAGCTGCAATTCTACACCTGAGTTTGCTATGTATGTTACCATTTAGGTACATTAGATATTATTTCTTTGTTAACCCCAAAACCATTTTTTTCTATCTGCAGGCCTGCATTTTTTTAACTGACCACGGGTAAGCCATTTATAGCCATAAGGTCTCCAGTACGAACCCTGCGCCCCTTCCCCTATCACCCTGTGCCAATATTCCGCTACGGTGCATCCTAGGTCTTCACTTCTTCAGGGCCTCTGCTACCCTGCCAGGCCTGTATACCTCTATGCTACATCACTGTGGTTGGTGTGCAAAAGACGTCATTCTACATAGAATAACAGCAATGCCAAACTATGGTTGTACCCCGTAAGCAACAGTTAGCCAGAGACACCTGGTCTACCCGTGAAACTGCTGCTACAGCTGAACCAGGTGGAACACAGGTGCAGGCAGGCCAGGCACAGCAAGCGGGACAAGCCTCAGTTCTGAGGCCTTGCAAACTCGGTCCGAACCTCGCGGCGCAGGGCCAGCCGTGGCGACAGAGGCTACCAGAGGCTCCCGCGTGGCCGAGGCGGGGCGGCGCAGCACACCCAGCCGCAGCGCAGCGCCGGCCGGCGAGGACGCGCTCCCCTGCCTACCGCGGCGACGCCAGGGCCCCTGCGGGGATGTTGCCGGCGGACACGGTTTCAGCCCAGCGGGATTCCGCCGGAAAAAAAATACATCCTTTCCCCATTTTTTAATTTTTTTTTTTTTTAAGCAAAGTGCCTCGGCGTGAAGTTTGATGTTCCTGCGCAGGCAGGGGAACGGCGACGCACGTTTCCCACCTGAAAGGCCGGCCCTCAGCCCCGCTCCTGTTTTCCAGAGCAGCTAGGGAAGGGCGAGACCGGCCCCGCCACACGCGTTACCACTGCCGGCAGCCACCGCCGAGGCTGGAGCGAGTCCCGGGGAGGCCGAGGCCCTGGCCTAGCCCGGCCCGGCCCGGCCCAGCCGTCCGCACAGCCCCGCGGCGGCCCTGCGGGCGCGCCCCACCACCTCACACCCGCGGCGACCCCCGCTGCCTGGCGCGGCGCCCCCCTCCCGGAAACAGCGCCGCCGCAGGGACGAGCTCCCATTGGTCTCTTCCTGTCACAACTTCCCGCCTCCTCGGTGCTGGGCGGGCGGCGATTGGCTACTGTCGGTTGTCAGTCAGAGAGAGCGAGCCCCGCCGGTGCCCGGGCTGCGCTCTCGTGAGGCGGGCGCTGCTGCCGGGCGCCGCGGCGGCTGGTGCGGCTGCGGGCGGAGTAGTGATGCCGGCTGCGGGGCGGCGTACGGCAGCGGGAGCCCGGCACGGAGCGGCGTGCGCCCAGGCAGGCGAGGGCGGCGAGCGCGGCCGGTAAGGTCCGGCCGCGGGGAAGGCGAATGCCTGCCTCTGTGCGCGTCCGTTACGCCTCGTGCTGAAGGGGTCGGCGGCAGCGCCGGGCAGCGGTACCGGCACGGGCGGAGCGGCGGGCAGGCAGGATGCCTGGGGCGGGCGGCAGCATCGGGCGGCGGTGGGCCGCGGCGGGCAGGGGTCGCGGGCGGGCGCGGTGCCCGCCGCCCCTTGCGGTGCCCTTCGGCGCGGTGGTCTCGGCCGTGCCCCATCCCGGTCCCCGGGCGGGACCGGCGGCGCGGCGGGAACTTCGGTGCCGCCGACCGGTTGGCGGCGGTACCCGCGGGTGTCGCGGCGGCGGGCGACACTAGCCCGCCAGTCGGGTCTGGCGGAGGGGCTGCGCTGCTGCCCGCTCCGCTCCTCCGTCACCTCGGGAGGGCTGGGGCTGCCGGAGAGGCGGGGGTGGTCGCTGGGAAAGGCGGCCCGCGCCGCGTCCCCGCACCCCTCCGGCGGGGTGCCGCGGTCCCGCTGCCCGCGGAAGGAGCTGCGGGGGGCGGGCGGGCGGGAGGCACTGCCCCGCGGCCCGGGCGGCTGCTGCCCTGCTCGGGGAGCTGGCGAGCGGCCCCGGCCCCGGCCCGGCGGTGAGCGGCGGCGGGGCTGGTGTGGGGGCGGCGGTTTGAACCCCCGTGGAGGAAGGGTGGTACTCGAGCGTGATGCCGGGCGCCCAGCTGGGCGATTCACATGCGGGGGAGACTAGCGAAGGCGGTGGTCTTGTTGTGGCCGCGGACCGTAGCTTGAAGATGTTAAAACAGTTCGTTCAAAGAAAAGTTATTTTAAAGTAAGCGTAACGGTGGCGGTTGATACATGACCGCTGGCTTTTGAGGCGGAGGAATCCCAAAGACGAAACCCCATTTATCCGTGTGCGCTCTTTTTCATTGTTCTTCAGCCTGCTGTACTTCTAGTGATAGAAGGTGATATTGGAAGGCTTTGAAGTAGTGTCAACTCTTGTTCGTTTAGAAAAAAATAGCCTGTAGATGCTCTTTGTAGACATTAATGTAAACATTCAGCGTCTTGATTATGTAACATTTTAAGGAATCGTTAGGATGCTGCCAGACTTTGCGACGATGGACCCGATCCTTCAATCATGGACATTAAGAGGAGTTTTGACGTTGATTCAGTAGGAAGCAAGATAGCACCCACAATTAACAGTTGAAGAGAAAATAGTTTCTGTTCTCTGTTTATTATTTTGCATGTAATGGGTTGGGCATTTTAAACATTAAGAAACATTGTCCGCAGAAAACATAAAGAGCGTTTAATTTGGTTTGTTTTTTCATTCTTTTGTAGCTGTAAGCTTCCTTCCCTACTTTCTAGGAGTGTATTGATCAGGTTCTATCTTGATACAGAGCATTCTGATACATTAATTCAGTTATAAGGATGCATTCAATCACATAATGCATAACATGCTTTCAGAATTTTTTAAAATCATGTGGTAGATGGCAAGGATGAATAACCAGTGTAAGCCCCGTTGTTACAAATACATGCTCTGCTTTGGAGAGTGGAAGCCCAGTTTTACAGCTGACAGGAAGGCACTAGTAAAAGATTTGAGGTGTGGAATTCGTAACTGATACAGGTTAATATTGTTCCCTCCCTGTATACTTATCTGCTAAATATTGTTTTTGTCAGAACATAAATTGCTAATGAAACATCCGTTGCTTGTACATCACTGATTCTGGATAGATCTCGATAGATCCAGCAAAATGTAATATTGGCAAACCAGTTTTTCAGAAACCTCATTTAGTTAACTTGAATCAATATCTTCAGAGTGTTTTAGGTTAATTTAGAGGGCAATCCTGATCCAGGTACGTTGCACATAGCTGTGATGCAATGTCTGAGACGCTCTCAGTTGTGCCAGTCTGCCTCATACCTCACCTATGTTTTCCTTACATGCTTTCTTAGGAAAGAAAACACCAAATTTTTGTGGTGGTTTTGTGGCAGAGACCCATAGAATTTTTGCAAAGATTACAGGCTGAAAACACCAAGCTTTTCCCCCCCCCCCCCCCCCCCCTTGTGACTGACACCAAATTTTAGTCTAAAAATCTAGTTTCTGAATGGGTAAACTGTGGAACCTTCAGCACATGCGTAGTCTTTATTCGTGATACTCATTTCACTGAGATTGTTCGCAGGAGAACATGCATGTAGGAGAATGTATGCCAATGTATTTGCTATGTAGCTTAGCTTTGTCTTAACTACTGTTTTCCTCAGATCAAAATATTTCAATTGTATATCTTTAGAAGGGTGCTCGATTAAGTGTTGATTTCTCTTCTGTGTCTGTTAATAAGTAATGAACTTTTTTAGAGCAGGGATTGTCCCACCACTAAAGTGAATATAAATCTATTAACTATTTACTTGTTAAAAAATATTCATCATTAATAATTATTATCATTATATAATGCTCATACCTAGTTAAAGCTAGAGGAGAATGCAGAAGTTTCGAAGGTTGTTAGCTTGCTTTTCATAGTTTTCTTCTATAAGAAAATGAGTCCATCTGTATGCCTCCCAACTAAAAGGGCACTCACTAAAATAACAAAAAAAATTCTTGGATTTTCCTGAGCTGCTTTTGTAGTAATAATTTTTACAGGGAAGTACTGCTGTATGCAGTATAGTAAGAAATGTGGGACTGAAGCAGTCAATGCTGTCACATTCTCCAACCTGCTGCCTATTTAGTTGCTTAGATAAAGATGGATACTAAAATATTATTGATGTAATTTGCCATGAGTAGTAGGAAAAATCTTTCTTTTGATATGGCATGCTTTTTTAGAAATAAGTACATATGTACATTTAGTTGAACTACTGAAGAGTTGCAGAAGATCATAGAAAAGATGAATGAATGATGTATCTCCTCCTAGTTGTATTAGATCATGCAAACGGTACACTGATCTTTTTGGAGAAGCTAATGCTGTGTTTGAACTGCAGTTAAAATACTGACTCGTAGCTGTTAGTCCTGTCTCCAGCAAACACGGCGACTGTAAACGCTGATGTATGGAAGCTCTGCAGAATTCCAGATAAACAGAAGTATAAAATGCCTCTGCATCCAAATGTTCCCTTTGTCACTTACTCAGAGGCTTCAGATGTTTCCAAATGGTGATAGTATGTGCTGCTGCCTAACACTGCCGTGAGCATATGTGAATGACCAAGATCACTCTTCTTCAGCACCTGTGTCTCCTGTGGATGCTTTCCAAGGAAGTTAACAAAAGATACTCTTAAGCAGGACATGGGAATTCAGCTCCTGATGCTGAGGACACAGCTCTTCAACAGAGCAACAGAGGGAGAGAGGCGAAGTTGGGCAAGTTGTTCTTTGACTGATAGGCAGGCAGGCGTAAATTTCAGCAGAGCTGTGCAGACTGCAGATGTGTTGGTGGCTGAGATCAGCTTTCTAGAGTTCATCCAGGAGAAAGAAAGGATGTGCAAGTCTCTCTGAGCCTTGGGCCTGCTTGTGGGTGGTATTAATACAGAGGTGAATCAAGCTGTGATAATGAATTACAAATCTCATTTACGAGCACACCCCTCTTCTTGTAGCACTACCTAAAATGTAAAATTGCTATGTATTTTGCAGGTGTAGTGGGGAGTGGACACTCTTTTTTTAACCCTCCTGCATTCTGATTTTTGTAGCTCTCAATTTAACCACCCAAACTATTGCGAGTAATCTAAATATCTGCAATAGTTACTCATCAAAACTGTACTTTATTATTCCCTTAAGAATGAAAATGTATAATTTAATGCATATATAAATGTATAATTTAGTGTATTACATAATGTGTCACTACATATATTTATGAAATACATAAGTATACATCCTTTCCTCCTGAATAACAAGAAGTTACCAAATACTGGAGGGGGAGCTAACGGTAAAAGTGAAGTGAGTGAAGACTACGCTATACAACTGAAACCATGTGAGAATTCTCTTGAGCTATATTTATTCATTTCTATGGAGTGTTGCCAGCATACCTTCTCCCTTTGCAGAAGGTGCTCCGTATTATCAATAACCTCAAAATCCTTCAGTTATAATATGCCTATTTCATGTATAAACACTTTCTGTAGAAGAGGACAGAAAATACCCTATAGATACTGGCTTTTGCACTCAGTTTTTTAAGACTACCATCTGAGTACCAGTAAGCTTTAACTCTTGCTATCTTTTGAGCCTTGCTGTAGTAAAAATGTGAATGACTTACATGTCTAATCTTGCCTCCCTTTGAGCTGTTCTGCAGCTCTGCTGTTTGAGGGGCTGATGTTTGTTTCCTTTGTCCCTCAGCAGGTGCCTACATTTTCACTGAAATAGCCGATCCTGCAGTGGAACAACATCTGTGGCTTTGTGGGGGTCACACTGGCTGGAGTAATTCAAATATTTCCTCCTGGGTCTGACCCTTATTTTTGTTTAAAGTTACAGTACTAATTTATTGCTTAACATAGGATATGTTCAAATTCATACTGAAGGTCTGCTGTTATTCAAGTCTGACCTGTATCTTCCACAGCGGCTAAGAAGCAGAGACGTAACCTTTTTTGTGTTTTTTCCAGAGCTTAACAGAAGATATTAGAGAAAATTGAAGTTAAGAATATCAGAAAAGCTCTATTGGGTCAGACCAGTGGGCCTTCATACTCAGGGTTTAGTCTCCAACACTGATATTAAGGGATGCTGTTTAGGGGCTGTACACAAACCTAGCCACTTTATGTATCCATTCCCTTGTACCCTCACCGCATGCTTATTTTTCATATTAGGGATGGTATATATCTGCTCAGTGCTTTTAGAGCCTGTTTGTGGACCTGCCAAGCAAGAACTTGTCTTTTTCAAACTTGCTGATGCTCCCTACCTTCAAAACCTCCTGTGGACTTAAGTTCCAGAAGCTTACTGCTGGCTTTGTAAAGAAGCACTTTAATCTTTTATAAACTCATGTCTTACTAGCTTTGTTAAATGTCCCTTAGTTCTATTACTGGAGGATTTAGCAAGCAGAAGTTTTACGTTAGTTTATTTACCACCTTCATGGTTTGATTGATCATATCTTGCTTCAGCCTTCTCTCCAACTGAAGAGCCTCTTTAGTCTCTTTTTCTAAGGCAGGCACTCCATCCATTTAATATTTTGTTTGCCCTTGCCTGGCTACAGTCTGTCCTTGAGATGCAGAGACCAGAACTTCACACGCTACTTGAGATGTGGGTGGACCAAGGTTGCATAAATGTGCTCTGTCTTGTTCTCAGTGCCTTTCCTCATGATGCCCAATGTTTTGCTAGGTTTTTTGGTTGCTGTTGAACATAAAACTGTTAATTCCAGGGATCTGTCAATGATGAATCCTAGATTTCTTCTCTGAGTCATTTGTCAGCATCCCTAGAAAGGGATCCCAGCTCCTTGGCTACCCTCTAATTCCAGGCTGCTGGCCTGTTATCCCAGCATCGGAGCAGCCAGGTGACGATGTGCTCACCTGGACGACGACTGAAATCTTTTCGCATATCTTGCAGCTCACTCTCAGACAGGGATTGGGTGGTTACCATCTCATTTTTGGTTTCTGCCTCTTCTTCCTCCTGTTCTTGTTACGGCCCTGGTTCATCATCAGCCCTTACTAAACGAGCTGATTTTCTTGTGTATTTTTACTTCTGTATAGGGGCGACTGATACTGGCATGGGTTGGTTTTCTGGTGTAGCCGCAGTGCCTGTCACTGGGGCAGGAGTAGCTGCAGCGCCTGTCATTTTGTTGTCAGATCCAGAGACCTTCTCTTCCCTTTGAGGGTTCTGAATAGTGTTGAACAGGGCTTGGTAGGCATGGGCCAGGCCCCAGCACGTTGCAGTGATTTGTGCCTGTCTGGAGTTGCCAGGGTGACAACATACTTTTTCCAAATACTTTACTAGTTTTTCAGGATTCTGCATTTGTTCAGGGGTGAAGTTCCAAAACATTGGAGGTGCCTGCTGTCCTAGGTACGTGCCCATACTATCCCCCACACCCTGCCACTCATAACTGTTCAGCCTTGGGGCAGATCTCTGGATGATATTCTTAAACTGCTTTTTAACCTTAGACAAAACTGAAAGAATATTCCCAAGAAATACCAATAGGTATATCTTAAGTACCCAAGAATGTTCAAGATACTGAAAAGTTGTTGTAATGAAGGAGGAAACATCATAGAAGAAAGCAGCAAAGGTGCCATTCTGTATTTCCTCCATAAAAAACCTCTCGGAGGAAGAGGTATAATTGCTAATTGTCTCCATGAGGTGGTACCCGACGTACAGTAATGGCTTTACTGCAAAACCCAAATACCAGATAGTGCTCAAGGCCAGTGTTTTAATAACAAACCTCCCAGGCAAAACATCACTGATCACTGCAGAGCACAGCAAACTGCAAAAACCAACACCAACCTTTAACACGTACTGCAAAAACAAGAGCATGGTGCAGATCAGGTAAACGAATATCGAGAACAGATGAATCAATATTATGACTGGCAACTGTTAACACATATAAATTCCTTAATATGCTCTGGTTAATCTGTTATTACCTCAAACCCTTCGAGCCCCATGTTGGGCGCCAAAAAGGACTGTTGCGGTTTAACCCCAGCCAGCAACTAAGCACTACATAGCTGCTCGCTCACTCCCCCCCCCCCCAACCCCCCAGTGGGATGTGGGAGAGAATTGAAAGGCTAAAAGTGAGAAAACTCGTGGGTTGAGATAAGAACAGTTTAATAATTGAAGTAAACCAAAATAGAATAGCAGTAATAGTAGTAGTAGTAATAACGATAATAATAAATAATGATAATAATAATATACAAAGCAGGTGATACACGATACAGTTGCTCAGCACCTGCCAAACTGATGCCCAGCCTGTCCCTGAGCAGCGATCGCTGCCTCCTGGCCAACTCCCCCAGTTCATATACTGAGCATGACATCATATGGTATGGAATAGCCCTTTGGCCAGTCTGGGTCAGCTGTCCTGGCTGTGCCCCCTCCCAGCTTCTTGTGCACCTGGCAGAGCAGGGGAAGCTGAAAAGTCCTTGACACTAGTGTAAGCACTACATAGCAACAACTAAACCATCAGTGTGTTATCCACATTATTCTCATCCTAAATCCAAAACACAGCACTATACCAGCTACTAGGAAGAAAATTAACTCTATCCCAGCTGAAACCAGGACAGGTGTGTACATGATTTAGATTATTTTTCATTAGATGTATTAGCTTACATATGTTGACACTGAAGCTCATTTGTCATCTTTTGGTCCACTCCGAGTTTTGCAAGGTGCTTCTGGAGTTCTTTGCCATCAGCATGGCATTAGTTCTGTGCTTGAAGGCAACTTCTTGGTTTTGTCCTAATTTTGCCAACAGTATCATTCCTTATGAGTTTTTTCACATGCACGTCTGATGTCTGAGAGGGATAAAAGTGTTGTGGTAAATCAGTCAAGGTGTTTGTGGATCTTAAAAATGGCTTGTATGTAACACAGGCTTTTTTGTTTTTTTTTTTTTGTTTTTTTTTTCTTTAAACCTTGGCAAACATGAGCTCAGAAGAATAACAGGTTAAGGCTGTGTCAAGAAACCCAGACCAGATAAAAAAGAGAGAAAATTCTGAAAGATACCATTCATAGCACTTAATCCAACTGCACTGAATGGGGAAATGAGAATGGTGGTATATGGTATTTGATCCACATTGATTGCTGTTAAAATTATGCTTAATTAAAACCAAAGAAGCTTTTAAAAATATCGGAGTGCAAAGTGATGTTTACTCAAATAACTTTAATGTTTTCCTAGCCTCTCTACAGATTTACTACACAACAGGCTTAACTCCAATACCATCTAATTAATCACCTTCCATTTGTGAACTACATTTCATAGTAACATTAAAATAGTAAGCAAAGCTTTTTCCCTTCCTCCCTCCCAGTTTTATTGGAGGTTAGGCTGGAAGCCCACCATATAGAAAGGATCTCGTCACATTCCTTGTTCAAAAACAGGCTAGTCATTTGATATTCAGAGCATGTCACTTACAAGAGCTGCTGCATTGCAAACAGCATTGAGAGTGAGGTTTAAAGAAACATTAGAAATGTATTATTAGTGTGCTGCATTATTACTTGGTGTTACTTAGTAAAAAAATGTGGTTTCACAGCAGCGTAAGTGACTCCAACTGCTGTCTGTGATGATCCTGTCTTCCCTTCTCCCAGTCACAATGACTCTATCCTTCCTAACCCTTTGCAGAACCACTTCAGCACATTGGTCTGGCAGAAGACAACTCCTTCCCCGCTGGCCACTGGTGTAAAAACAAACAAACAAACAAACAAAAAAAAAAAACAAAAAACCAAAACAAAACAGAAAACCACTTTCTGCCAGCTTGAATCTGCTTCACAGAGGACCTTATGAAGGCTGATGTAAGGGAGGACATAGAACTATGAAGGTAAATGCAAGAGGAGAGCAAGATGGTTGACAGGCAGCAGTTAAGTTGCCTTATGTGCCTGTCAAACCACAGCCTGAAGTGCCATTCTGTTTCTTGATTTATTGTTAAAGTACTTGGCAGAAGTACAGGACTATTTTAGTAGTCAACCTATTGCTTTGTTAATTTAAATATTTAGCTTAAAGAATTATATTTTACATCCTTTGAAGGAAGGCCCCAGCTCTTCTACTATCCATTGATGAGGTCATCTGCTGTTTAAATCTGGCTGTCTAAAAGACCGTGATACCAACTGTAGTTATTTGCAGCAATAGGATTCTTCCATTTTGTTTTGCACCATAATACAGTTCACCAAACCAGCTTTTTCAAATTAGCATGTATTCAAGAATGTAACAAATATAACATTTCTACTATTTGAGTTTAGTAATGGGTGGTTTAAAGTCAGTTTCCTGATCTGTTTCATGGGTGCTGTTTGCCAGAACATGTAGCAACTAAGACCAGGCAGTTGTTTGCCACAGGAAAAGGTTTTGGTGTATCCCTTTTGCGTGGTATGCTTGAAACTTGCATAGTGCTACTTCATGACAACCATGTCCTTGTGTACAGTTGCTGCAAAGTCATGGTCAGCTTTCTGTTGGCTGATGCAGCTCAAGATTAGTTTAATGTGGAATAGTGAGTTCATGATAGCCTGCGAGGATGTCATGGATGGACATGAACACTGTTAGTGTATAGCCTGCACAGTATTTCCACCCCCCCCGCCCCGTACTTACAGGCCACGGTAGTGGTAATTGATGAATCTGTGCTGGATACATTTAGCACCATCCTGATAGAGCAGTGCCACTTACACCGCTTATCTGCCTTAAACAGACTATCATCATAAAAAGTGGAACTTGTCTTCCATTGTTTAATTATGACAATATCTTCTTCTGTTAAAATGTATGCAGTCATTCATCTAACATTTTTATAAGATACTTCAGAATCATCAGCTAAATTTTAATATGTTCTTTCCTAGAAAAAATACTTTCATGTAGGTAGGATAGTACATGTAAAGGAAGCCACACTGCTGCGGGCATCCACAATATTCTAAAAGAGTTAATTTCTTCTAAGAAGACACTTTAAATCTCAAGAAATCATTTGGTCTGTTAGGCAGCTAGTAAGAGTGGCATTAGTACATTCATGGCATTGTACTGTAAAAATTTATTTTATAGAAGTTCATTTAAAGCTTTCAGAATTTGAAAGATTTTTCCATGTAGAAAAATAATACATTTTGCTTGGATTTCAGACTTTGTAGTAAACCCACTAGTTTTTCATTTAGCCAAGCTTTTGAGTATGCTAGGTGCTTGTTACAAGGCCTCAGAAAATGCATCTTATCTCAAAGATAAGATAATAATAAAAAAATTCTGCTATATGTAGTTCTCTACTGTATTTGCTTAAAATAACATAAAAAGTAACATAGCACTGCTAAAAGTTGGCTGAAAGATTCAAATGTATGAGCATAGCTGATCATACTACAGGTTTTCATCACATGAATTCAGCTTCAAATGAAAGTTTCTCACCAAGTTAGTGGCAACTAGGTCAAGTTGAGTCTGATGTCTCAAGTCTGCATATACTTACTTGAGATTCACCTCTATCCTGGCAGTTTGTTGAAGAGCACCATTACTACTTCTGCTCTGTAATACCTATTACACACATATTTTGCTATGTTGCAGCTCAGGTGAAAAAATGTTCTGCAAACTCTGAAGAAACCAGCCTACTTGCTGGAAATTTTCATGTGCAGGTTTCAGATTACTGTACAAAGTCAAACATTCCCATTGATAAATCAGAGGTAGAAATAGACTATAAAAGTCTGGAATAGAATTTGAGCATCTGGTCTGCTACTGATATTGCAAGTTGGATTATATTAAACGTTTCACATGGAAAATATACTGCTACTGGGATAAAATTGTTTTATCCATATATGCTGTCTAGTTTATGAAATTAGAACTCAATGGGAGCGGAATTCAACACATTATGTCCTAGTTACAAGTGAGGAGGAGATATTGAAATAGCATATTACGGGTTTTGGTATTTATGTCATCTTACTCTGACTGTTTCTCTGGAGAAAATATAAAACCTTAATAGGTGTGGGTATGAAAAAAAGAAGTGTGCATAGAGGCATCAAACAAAAAACTAGTTAAACTAAGAACTAACTTCTAGAAGGTCTATACTGTTTATTCAGTAATATCCCCATTTAAAAGTGAAATGAAATACTATTGTTTGTTACTGGTGCAAATTCTAAACATAAACAGACAACTGTTGAAAAGTTGCAAGCTGTTTGTTGTGAATTGTTTTTCATTTGTAGAGAAGAAACAGTAGTTCTTCCTCTTGAAGATTTGGTATTGATATCACCTGAACTCTTCTGCAAAGTGAATTTGGTACTGCACCTCACATTGTAAAATTACTGTTTATCATCTGACACAATTAGACAGTGCTGTAATCTCAGGAATGGTCATGGCAAAAGTAGGTGGCAAGAGAATTTACTAGTAAAAGCAACAAGCTCACCTGCAGGTTTTGGAGAGGAAAGTCATGCCATAGTACCAGCTGTCCACTTTCAGACATTTTATCATTTCATTTTTCTGAAACAAAATTCATTAATTCTTTTTAGAAAGTAGAACATAAAATGACACACTGCAAAATGTCTCAATAAAAATTGCACAGAAAATACCTGAGTTATAAGTAATAGGTTTTCGTCTGAAGATGTTACACTTGTACTAGGTATCAGACTATGCCTCAAGTCATAGTAAAACGTGTGGAGGATGCAGCAGAAGCAGTGGATCATGTAACAGGGAGACTGTCACAGTAGGTTTCTGCTAGGTTTTCTTTTCCCTGCAAGGACTTCTCGGAACAAAGACACCCCACCTGGAGGTAGAAAACTTCCCTGAGCCTCTGCCTATAGCTGCATTTCATGACTGGTTTTTGACTGAGGCACCAGACTGTTGCTGGCTGGGTTATTGGAGATCATTCTGTCTGGCTGTCATGGGATCACGGGTCTGCCTAGAGCTAGGCACCAAGGCATAAGAGTTTGAGCCTAGGCCAAACCATACCCATTTTATATAACTTTCTATATTATTATAATAACCACAAAGTCTGGGGAAGCCATGTATTGGTTAATGTGTCACAGCGGAGGTCACCTGGAAATAATCTCCTTCATAATTTGAAAACTCTGGGAAGGGAAAATTTCTTCATTACCCAGTAAGAGTAAGCAACATATAATAGAACTTGTCTTTTGGCAAGTATGTCCCTATTTTCTGTGCGGTCACTCAGCCAATTTACTGCATGCTTTCATTTCACCATTAGATAGTTGGTTGAGGTGACTGTCCTGTAGTGAGACTTCTGACATGAGCAAACAGATCAATTACATCTGAGCAAGTCCTATGCACTTTGTACAGTTGTCAGTGAAATGAAGAGTCAGACCTGTTGTAATTTCTGTATAAGACCTTTTGGGCTCAGGTGGTTTTGACTTTGACTGCATGTTAACTGATATTTTGGAACTAATTCAGAGCCTGTACTATCCAGAATTATTGTTAATGCAGTTCTTTCTAGCAAGAGACCAATAAGGGTTCTGCATGGTTTTTCCAACTTCTATAGATCTACCCAAACTTTTTTAAAATAAGGTTTTGCCCATCTTTCAAACTCTTATCAATTTTTATGTTACTGGGCCAATATGACCTATAAGCAAGGTTACACTTATACAACATGCACTTGTTTGAAAGTAATTTTTAATCACAGTTTTAACAACATGGCTTCAAGCAACTGTATTTAAAATATGACACGTTTTTACTTTTTAAAAGGTGTTTTGTAATTCTCTTTAAGACCTAGCATGTGCGCGCAGATAGAAGCATCTACTATCCTGTATGTTGAAACATCCTCTGAATAAAAAGTACAGTGACTAATACTGGAAATCAGTTTTAGTGGTAGTTACATTACAAATGCTTTTAGTAGTACTTGTATCTTTGCAGTCTTTGAGACCAAGTTATCTGTAGAACAAGTTAAGAAGTTTCTATGCAGTGCAGCAGAGACACACTGTCAGTTTTGGCTCTCTGATCCCCTGTTGCTCTGAACATCAGTGCAGATTTGCTTAGGGCAGAGATGATTAAGAGCGACAGTCCTGGCTGTGGTGGATCAGTTTCCAAGTCGCATTCTGGCCACTGCATGCTGTAACTAATTGGTCCCAACCACTAGAGAGCAGCCAGGAGAGCCAAGTGAGATCTGCTGAGTCTGAAAGTGCTCTCAGACACACAGACATACACGCGTACCAGGTGGCACTTGTACTTGCTTGGATGTGTGAAGTTCAAGGGTACTACAGTTTGGTCTCCTGGGAGCCTTACCCAGGTTGCATGAGCCCAGTCTGTGTTGGTGCTGAGGACACTACAGAATCAAGTAGCTGTTAACTGGCTTCGTGTCAGCTTGCTTCTCTTGCAGAGTGGAAACTTCATGCACCTGAGGACCTGGCCTAGCATTTCCACAGTGATGATAAAAATACTGATCAGAACTTTAGTTTCATCTTTTCTCAATTCAAAAGCCTTCTAAATATGCAGTACGTACATATTTATTTATGCATGCCTAAATTGTTAATCCGTTATGTTATCTTGTGTACTACCTGTGAATTCTGTAATTGGTTTGGTTTTGTATATGTTATGTGCGAGGATTTCATAACTCACTGGATGACTTTTTTGCCTGATTTGCCGAGAAGGGCATAGTATTGATAGAGGTGGCTCTACTTTGTTATCTGATGGACTATTTCCATGGAGAAAAATAAAATCATTTGTTTGACTTTCGTATATTTTCAGTGTTGAAAAATAAAATCATGCTAAGCTTTTGAAGGTGATAACCACGTCTTTCATATGTAAAACAGTACAAATTGTTGTGGTCTTAGTTTCTTTTGCTATATAGTAGCAGATAAGAATATAGTTAATATTAGATAGATAAGAATATAGTTACAGTACCAGGTTATCTCATGGGATATTAAAATTTATGTGATTGTTCTTCTCTGTCTAGAAAGACAAAGATTTATAGTCTTTGAACAGTTCTGATAGGTGGTATTATGAAAGCTAATTAAAAGGACCATGGAGATGACATGTGGGGTTTAGAAAATCTGTAATGAACTCCAGACTGGTTGAATTGAGGACTTACAACTGAAAAAATGTTGGGTTTTGGGTTTTTTGTTTTTTTTTACTAGTGAAACTTAGTTAGGCTAGACATTTTTCAGTGAAATGCAGTGACGTGCTTAAAGACAAATAGACTTTCTAACTGTATAAGTGATATAACAATATATTGTAATGAAAATTTAGGAGGTGTTCCCTATGAAGCATAGCACTAATATTTCATGTATAACCAATGTGAAAGTGATTCAATTGCTTTACAAGGAAAAGTTGGTACCACAGCAGGAAGGAATATTACAAGCTAATACTGCCTCTATCGGAAGATGTATTTTTTTGTGGTAATGAAATATTGTAATAACCTTGTGCACCTCTAGAGAAGAACCTCAACTATAGCTCTCTGGAGTTACTCTTCAAACAGCATTGTTATTCTCCATAAATAATTTTTATGTAAAGAACAGTTACAATAAACAGAACCATAAGAATGAAATGACCATATTCAATGTTAACAAATGCATACAGGGCAGGCTAATATACAAGTATGAAGATGGAAATAATAATTTAAAAAAGTAAAAATAGTTGATTACCAAGCAAGTTTCCCATTAAATCCTTGTCCAAAGCCCACCGGACTAACTAAAAGTGATCTCTAAGACCTCAGTTAATTTCAGTCAACCTTGAGTCCTTTCCCTTCTTCCATGAGAGTGAAAAGCCAGGACTTCCCTGAGTTTCAGTGAATCTAGTTTTCAGGATTTAGGTAGCTAATACACCTTCAGTGCATTTCACAGCTTTCTCTTGAACACAGTGTTGTGAAGATTTATAGTTCCCTGTTCCCTAAAAACTGCAGCCTGTGGGTTCATCAGGATACTATCTGTACTACTTCGTAACGTTTGTTTTATCAGGGCTTAGGAGGACTTTGCTTTCCTGGTATTTGTTTACTGTCAGGAACACCTTGCTCAATTTTTGTACTATATTCTGGAAATAATGAAAGAGAGAAAACAGTGAAAATTGTGAGTTTGGGCTAGAAATTTAGGTTGGCAGTATAGTTAATATCAAAGTTGGCACGCTTTGGCTAAGGTTTTAAAAAAGTTTTGAATTTACAGAAGAAAAAGAACTTTGTATTTGCTATTTAGCTCATTCAGTCAGGTTTTTTTTCTGAAAATGGTGCCTTCCAAGCAAAATGACAATAGTCTCTTCTCCATTTAGTGTTTCAGACATTTAACTTTCACTGGTATTAATGGGAGTTTTGATTGTATATCCAAGAGACAGCACAATTTGATATTCAAGAAAGTAAAAGAGATGATGGCAGAGATCAGATGAGTAATATTTTTCTCAACCTATGTTAAAATTTTTCTGGCTTTATAGAAGGGCTAAAACCGTGACACTTACTCGTATCTTCATATTTAAATCTTGCAAGATTTTTTTTTTTCCTCTTTTGCACAGTAACTTGTATACTGCACTTGTCTCTTTAAACCAGTTAAACCTTCTTTCTTTTCCAGGCTGCTTTTCTTTCTTTTATTTAACAAAAGTTAAACAAATTTGCATTTTAAAAAAGGAAAAGAAAGTTGAATAAGGATGGTTTGAGGGGAGAGCATTCCTAGGAAGCTTGTATATTCATTTTTGGTTTTCTTGGAGTGTAAACTATGAAAAACTATTTTTCAGTTTTCCTCTTCTGATCCAACTGGATTTTCATACATAGGAAGACATGCCATATGCATCTGGTCTTTTGTTCCTTTCAAATAAACAACTCTCTCATCATTTGGGGAGTAAGTACAACCCAGTTATTTCTTTTTATGAGGAAATACTGAACTGTACAAAAAGGTGTTACCTAGAAATTTTTGTGCCTGCTACTAGCTTAAAATGGAAACAGCTTTCCCTCTCTTCCTGCTATATTATACCTTGTGTATCGGTATGAAAATTGTTCTTTTGATTAGGTCATTAAGATACAGACAGAAGACGTGACCTTGTAGACCTAAAGTACATAAAGCTCACAGAAAAGTGAGTAGGATGCTTGTTCATGAAATGAGAATCTCGCTGAACTAAAGACTGTAGTAAATAAAACTTTGCATCAAGCTTAAATTCATAATACCATACCAGCTACACTATATTGAACTCTTTCATGGAAATGCGGTTTGAACTCCAATGTTTACCCAATATAGAAGTGATGAATACATGGCTTTAATGGAAATGCCATTTTCTGGTGCCAGGTAGCTACCTGTATAACATCTCAGTGACACTGAAGATGATTACTTTGGTTCAGGAATTTGGCATGTCATTTAGCAGTGTTCTAGCTAGGATACATTTCAATGGCATTTTATTAAATATGCCAGTTTCTGTATAGTGTTTGACTTACGGTGGCAGCGACACATGAGTTCTTTGAAAATGCATGTCTGCCTCAGAAAGTCAGATGGTCTCCAGGACTGTGTTCTAGGGCCATGTCAAAACTTCACATAAATGTGTAGGTGAATTTCATTTGCACTTTTTTTCAGGGTTAGTTTCACTAAAGGGTATCAAGGAAAATGCTTAAAGTGTAGCCACACGCAACACATGCTATGCTTGTTATCAGAGAAGTATCCGTCAACAGAGGTGGTGTTTATTGTCTTTTCCTGTTCTACTGAAAGGACAGATTTCATTCCTTCTAGAGCTCTGTAACAGTTTGCAGAGATAGACAGAATTTCCTACAGGGAAAGGATAAGTCTGCTCTGCTTTTGCTGTTTGCTGTTTGAATTGCTGTTGTCTGTGGCTAGCTAACAGGTGCTGTCTCTTCTGTCCTGGAATTGCTTCTCTTCGATCATCCACAAGGCTGCATGCCAGTGGAAGATGATGTAGATCCTAAATTCTTAAGCCTTTATAGGATTTCTCTTTTGCATTGATAAAATTGTGTGAATATACTTATTTTTAGACCATTTGCAACTGAAGCACATATGTTTCACAGCATGATAGCAAGGGTACAGGAGAACTGGTTAGGCATGATTAACAGTTTTGGAAGCATGAGGGCTATGTGCCTTTTAGAAAATAATGTTGCGTAAGAGGTGTTTTTGAAAGTGTGCAGTGGGGTTTTTCAGTTGAATTTGGTAGTGGTGACAAGTTTTGACATCTGTAAAACATGAGCTCATCTCTTTATCCACAAAACAAACACAGCACAAGCAGCAGTAACTTAAACTAATCTCCTTTGTGCCAATGTTTTTTATTTGTCTTTTATGATTTAGTATCAATGCCTAGTGAGCAAATTCATGCACGTCTTATTTTTTGCTTAGTTACTGCCTTCAGTTAAAGGTTTTTCAGGGTTGATTTTAAATTGCCAACAAGTGTGATGGTAGCAGTGCTTTTATTTTTGATGTGGACAAAATATGCAGTAAACTACTCTAAATGAACACAACTACAGTGAAACTCTACTCTCTCTATGTGCAGAACAAAGTTACCCAAATGACTCCTGTACAAGAAGCAATGCAGTCGCAATGGCATGAAGCTCCTTACATGTTAATTGACTCAGTTGAGAAAATACAACTGTGTAAGAACAGTATAGCACCTAAATGGAATTATCTACCTCTTCACTGAACCCAGAGTCAATCATGTAACTTTTAAGCTTCTTGTAATTTTTATGTTCAAGTAGAAAACAACAGTTCTGGTAGCAGGACTGCCTGTAAAATCTTAATTAAGATTTCTTCAGTGTCCATTGCTTTCTTGTATACCAGCATTATATAAAGACAGCAAGAGAGAAGATGCATTAATGAATGTTGTTTGGAACAAAAGTTTCTCTAATGTTCCTTAAAATATTTGCTGCTCGGAAAAAAGAATTGGAGAGAATGGAGTTGTAATCTAATAAAGAAGGCAGAAGTTAGTTTTCGAACATTCTCTATCCTTTTGGAAATGTCAGAAATTTACCTCACACATCACTGAAAGAGGATATTGTGATTTGGTAGGGTTTGTGGGTTGTTTGGGGAGGTTGGTTGGTTGGGTTTTTTTACTGTCCAGATTTAAGTTATTTGTTCTAATGCTCACTAATGTCATTTCAGCTGCACAAAAAAATTCAGTGCTGTATTCACTCGCTTTTCTCACATTGTCAGCGCTGTACTCCGTTTCAAAAAAACCCACCGGTTCTTGGCAGTTGATGGTATGCAGCACTTTACATGTGTATACCACGTTTTAGCCAGGGATTTCTTTTTTCATTCTACAAGCATCTTTTAAATAAAAGTTGGAAACCAGTGCAGTTATATACAAATGTAAAATAGTTCTGTAAAAGTTACTCCTTGAACATCTAGAATTTAATAGATTCTGTATGTACCACTAGTATGAGCTCAGTATAATTCTGTTTGCCAACAATGTAACTTTCTTTTAAAGCTCAAGAGGTTGTCTCAAACTATAATGTGTATCTTATGTATTTTACATATATGTATATATCTTACAATATTATTATTATTATTATTATTATTACACTGTTAAAAAAGCTAGGCATGACTCAAGACAGATGCCAAGATCTAATCATTGCAAACGCTAAACTGTGCTGGTGTAGTTATCATTGGTGAGTTATTGGTAAGAGAACTCACACAGTTTCACCATTTAGCCATGCTGGAAGGCCAGAGAAAAGAGTGTGACTTTACAAAACTATTGCAGAGAGCCTGTCTCATCATCACAGGTCCTTGCGTTTTGAGATGTTGAGGCATTCAATCACTAGGAAATACGCTTTGCATAATGTAAAATCAGCACTGTGTTATACTCTGGCTATCCTTGTCTGCCATGACTACCACCATGTTAAGTACAACAGTCTAATAAAGATGATCCAACCATGGAACCTAATCTAATCAACTGCAGAGCTAGACCCACGGTACAAAGATGCCTAAAGTTAGCTTGACATATTATTTTGGGAAGCCAAACAAATCGTCCAGATTCAAACAAACTGGTACCAGGAGGTATCAAAGATGCATCATCTGCTCCGGTCTTCCCCTTTTCTGCAATTCTATAATTCTTTTTGGTGATGGGTTTGGTTCACCCATAGGGCCCTACGTAGCAGTACAACAATACCAAACTAGCCATTGCCTAAATGTGCTAACGTAACCAGCCTGGATAACATCAGACTTCAAGGCCTGACTTTATTTATATGGGGAAGTTACTGCCTGCTGTTGCACCCTTTCCCCTGGCCGAGGGGGAAAATTCCTAAATTTTGATGCTGTTTGGTGGAAGGTTCTGTTCATGTGTGAAATATTAATTAGCTGTTATTATTCAGTTATTCCTTTAAAATATTTTATGGTGTGTTAAATGAGTACCAATCTCACAACAGCCGCATCTTCTTATTCACTAGGTGTAATGTAAGCGTGAGGCTAGTGTTTTTAAACAAGGAATAGTCATTTCTGGCTTTCCCCAGATACTAACTAAGTTCATTTAAATAGATTTGGGGTAACATAGGAAGCAGTAGTCTACTTAAAAGCTTATAGTCCTTCGAAAATATTTGCAATCCCATTCAGTATGTGAATGAAGTCCAACCAAAAGACTCTTTCTGGTGTTCCACAAAATAAATCCAGTGTCTCTGCTCTTGCCAGCATGCTAGAAGTTTCATTTCCCATATAAAATGGATTTCTAGCTCATGACATGATTATAATTCTTGTATAAATGGTTAGGTTTTATTGGGAAGACATTTCTCAGTTTGGAAAAATATTTTTTTTTCCTTGGTGGTAAAATTATTGAGGTGGGGAGTTTGGAAGAGAGAAGCTTCAATATCAGAACCCAAACTAGACAAAGGGCTAAAAATGCATCTTAAGGACCATTAGTCAGAATAATTTGAGCTGACAGTAGCCAAGATTGTTTTATATATGAAGTTCATAAAATAGAAAGTTGGTTTCTTCAGCTGGGAAAAATACCTACAGGGGTACATTTTTTTGCTGCAGTTGCTAGGGAGCAGCTTATACTGTATCTGTGGGATATAATGGGAGTCATGTGTGAAATGCACTACGCTGATAATTTATCTCAAAGTGGTTAGAGCTGAATATTACATTCACAGAGCACATCTCATTGTACAAAATAAGAAGATGAGATGGATGCTGTTAGTAATGTTAGGTGACAGAGCCACTGTGGTATACAAGGTATAGTACACGTCTCCGTAGGCTGTCCAGAGCACGTTGTTCCTACGTGATTCATAGGTGGGGCTATGATTAGGTGAGCAGAAAATTAATACATTGGCTAGATAGGAGGAATGAACAGACCAGATGAGAAGAAGGAAAACCTGTATTTTGATCTGTTTGACAGATCTGGGAATGATCAAGGTCCTGAGAATCTCAGGTCATGCATTCTTTTTAAGACAAGCTCATTGACTGGGAGTCTGTTTTGCCAGTAGTATGCTGTTTAACAAAATGAGGATGGGTAGATCATAGGGGGATCTGACAGACCCTGCTGCAAAGTGAAGTTGCCACTGCATTTGGAAAAACAGCTGCTTAGCTATGACATGTCAACATCTTTAATAGAATCCTTTATAATTATTTGGTTATAGAACTTCATTATTTTCTTTCAGAATCTGTCAGATTAACATTGTTGAAAACACAGCCTTAACAGTTTGGTATTATTAAAACTGTAAATTAATACATAAATTATACAACCATAAGACTGATTTCTTATTTTTGTAGCATTAAGCATTTCCAAAAATTATCCAAATATTGCTAAGAGTTTCCATTTTAATATCATATTTAAAATTTCAAAAATATTTTTCCTGTATTGAATCAATACAGTGATACTGTCTTGAAGCTTAAATTAATTGCTTCACTCCTTTGAGCACTGGTGCAAGTTTTTCTCACATGCTGTACACAGACATCAAGTGTGTTTTCCTCAGCAATTACTGCATTTGTTCAAAGTGAATTAGAAAATCAAAAATGTTAGGAACTCTCTTTAATTAGATGATTAAAGAACCCAGCAAGCAATGTGATGTTCAGATGAAAACGAAAGGTATTTCTTAGCATTTTTAGGCCATGCTAGAATTCACATAGGACACAAGTTGTGCTGTGCGGTTAAACTGCCACAAAAGGGTCTGCAGTCCCTTGAAATGTTATATGGCATATGTTTATAGTTCTCAACCAATTTTATCTTTCCAGGCTCAGCTGCCTCACCTTGAAGGATGCTTTCAATAAGCAATCTTATTGTAAGCTGTCTGAAGAAATGGTGTTATTCCTAACACCAATTTGAAACCCATTGGACTTGGCCTTCACAAAACTTTGTGAGCAGATTCTTGACTAGTACATACTATCAAAATGCAGCTGAAGTTAATGAAGTTATGACTGTACACTAGCCAAAGATATTCCCCAAATAACTTCATAATCTGCTTTTGCAGATACTGATTTCTCTAACCTTTTCTAAATGTTAGAGGTTTTTTTTTCTCCTCTACTCAACCTTTAGGTATTTGACTCTTCCTTTTTCGCCTCCTTCCAACAGTTTAGCCTCTGTAATTTTTTCATAAAGGTCCGACATTTTTTTCCCGAAGAGATCTTTTGGTATTGAAGCAACATCTCAAATTGATTCCAAAGGCTCTGTTTCACTGGTCAGACTTTGTTGTGATGCCTTCTTTTGAATAGACTTGTTCCACGCACGTTCTACTGAGAAAGTTACTTAATTTCAGAAATGCTCCATATTAAATGCAAAGTCTTCTTCTGTAACTTTTTATATTTTTCTTTTATTTTCATTTTCCTTAATTGATTTCTATGGGGCTTATATTATTATAAGTTTTAATTATTGTTATATACATTTACATGTTTTTCATTTAGCTGTTTGGGTTTGTTTTTATGAATGAAGCATGTAAAACTACTCATTCAAAAGAAAAAAGGACTAGACATTGTAGTTGCTGTTGTATATAGTTCTCTACTATCTCACCTTCATTGTACTTTACTTCTGAAATAGCATAATAACATTTCCAATGTTAATACAAAGAAGAATGTTTTATAAAGAAACAGTCTAACATCTGGAAATGCTTTTTTGGTCTGTCTCTTAAGATATGAAGTACATTATTTCTATTCCTCCTTTCTTCCCAGCCAATTCCACTGTTCAGACCTCGACAATGAGCAGGGGAAACGCCAAGGCAGAGTCAAATACTTTGGCTTTCCTTGGCACAGTGAAAATCACTATGTGTTTTTTAAAATACCTACTGTTGCAAATCTTCCTAAGATAATTTCTTTCAGTTGAAATGGTTGGTACTTATGACAGGATTGTTGTTTTATTACCAGTAATGATCCTAATACTCATATAAACTGTTTCTTAAAATCCTTGAAAAGTCTGTATAAAAGCTAGCTAGGACTAAGAGATTCTTATTATGCATTCTTTCTGAAGTGTTAGAGCTTCTGGAGCACTAAGAAAACCATTAATTGTAGTTGATTTTGTAGTTTGGCATTTTTCAAATCTTCTTTCCTGCCCTGGATAATGCCTATTTTATTTAAAATAGCCGATTGGAAGAGAAGTTTTGTGTCTCTGTTGCAACCTTTTTGTATTGGATTTATAGTGTGCTCTCCAACTACCTTAACTCTGTTGAAAGGGTTACAATTTGTTTTTACAAACCTGAAGCAGAAGATTTGATGCAAAGTACTGGATCCAAATATCCAACATCTTGCAGGAAAAAGGGGCAAAACTTGGAAAATAAATCCAGAACTGGATTACGACTGTTTAAACGGCCCTGGTATTTAGAATGGGTAAAACCCATCCCATTTGGATCTTTTAGCCATTTAAATCAAAATCTATCTATTTTTTGCTGAAGTCCAGCTCTAGTTCCTTAGCATGTTTTTGTGGAACTAGACAAAATTTTGTTATATCTTGTTTAAAAAAAAAAAAACCTTTCAATCTGCAAATGCCAGGTGAGTTGTCAGATGTTCCCAGAGATCATACTCAGTCTTTTGTAGTGAAATATTATTTTTCTTTTATAACTGTGAAGGAAGATGTGATTTTTAGGTAAATATTTCTTCATGAGGGGCATTTATAGCAGATTGCAGTCAATTGATACTCTGCTGGAGTTAGTCCTGGTAGTTACATTCACAGAAGTCTCTTACAGCAACATAGTTTAATTTCTGAGATAGTCATATAACATTGCAAAATGGAACATCTTTCAGAGAGTCACATTTCATTTTAGAGCCACTCTTTTTATTGGTAGCATTATATATAAGAGTATTACATATAATGTTATAGTATTCTTCGTTACATGTATGTAACTTGGATGCCTTTGCGTGAAGCAGTGTAAATGTAAAAAAGGACAACAGCCCCTTCTCCAAAGCCCTTGAAGTTTGCTGTACCCTTTCATTCAATTGATATTAGATATATGAATTATAGGGTATCTCTGAATTTGTAATTTTTGCTGTCAAGAAAAAACATTTTTAAAGGAAGGGAAATATCTTCTAGTAAGCTGTATTTTTACAGACCTTAGCTTCCTATATGATGGGCTTGTTGACAATCCACAGATTTCTCTCTACCTTGGAAGATCTCTTAGGTCAACTGAGAATTCAGGGTTTCATCACAGATATAAAATTTGTAAAGTCAACATGATTAGTGATGTCTTGCAGGCTATCTGCAAATTGTCTTTGCACTTCCAGTATTTTTTCATTTTTAAATATACCACTTCAAGTTGATTGAGAAGAAATATTTTAAAACATTATTAGTGGAAAAAGCATGTAACAAATAAGCACATTAGCAGTAACTTGTTTTATATAGTAGCTACCTATTAAATTGATATTTCCATGTGCTAGTAAAGTGTATTTATATTTTGTGGAGAGTGAAAAGGCTCATCTATCAAGCTTGCTTGTGTGAGTCTGGGTGGGGGGAGGGAAGTTGGGTGGGTTTTTTTGGTGGTGTTTTGTTTTGTTTTTTAAGGAATTACACTTTGCACAAGATTGGGATTTTCAGGCCCTACAGAGGAAAAGCACATAGTAATAGTAGCGTGTTCTAATTTTATCATTCACTGTACTTGTTGATTTTGTTGGAAACACAATCAAGCAGGCTTTGGCACTGAGGTGTTAAAACTCAGATATTTACAGGAGGCAAAATGAGCATCTGTGAAATCTGTATTTCCAGAGCAGCAGTCACCCAAAGTGTAGGCACTCATATGCAAATCCTGAGCCCTCTCAGGGAAATGTTCAGGAATTTGAGGTGTGGCACAGGGAAGACACTTGAATACTGCTTCTGCTCCCTTAATCCTTATAAATATCTACAAATACAAGTATGTAGCTTGTTTGACTGCAAGGCTAAATTGAACAATGTTGGGATGATAAAACTTGGATTGACAGTAATAGTCCTGTAGGGAATAGCAGTCAAGAGTTGCCGTAGTGCGATTATGCCGCCGGCATAACTCCTGTGTCTGAGCAAGGGCTGGCGTTCAGTTGGTTGGTTTACACAACATACATACAATTCTTAAATGTCCAGAGAGAGCAATTTTGTGACCAGTAGAGTAATTCAAAGCCATAATTTCAAGGTTAAATTCTGACTCCTTGTCTTTAATGCCATTTATTTTATATTCTTAATTTATCTTCCTGATGAGCCTACAAAGTTTGCAGTCAAAGTATATTCTTAGCACAGACAGCGGCCAAACTGCAAACAAAACCACATGAGTTTGTATGAGTGTACTGGTGGACAGTATTCAAAATGCTAAAAACCAAAACAAACCAAAACCCACCCCCCAAAAAAGACACAAATTTGGTTTTGTCTGAGTGTGCTGGTGGGATAAGGTTATGTAACTTTTTAGAAGCACTGGCATTCAGACTGACAGCACGTTTCATCATTCATCATGGGCAGCAAGTTGATGAAAACAAAATAGATCTTCAAGTGCTCATTTTATTTTTGTAATATGCTCATAATCAGGATGTAATCCCTTCTCTTGTGGGCTAACCACACGTACAAAATTACTTGCTTTGTTAGTATTTTACTAAAGCCATCTTTCTTATCCCAGGATGTTTAAAATGTTTTTATTAGATGATAAAGTCCTCATAATTTCTGTATGATTTAAGTATGTGAAGTCAAAACTTCAGTATTGCAATGGAAGCAGGATATGAAGAATTCTGATAATGCTAGTTATTAATGAAAAGTTTTTCAGAATAAAATAGTTTGGGTTCTTCCCCCTCCCCCCCGGTCACTCCTAAGGAAAGTAAAAGAACAAGAAAGGGATTTCTGGGATTTAAAGAAACAGAAATAAAAGCTCAATTAGCATGAATGAAAAATTTGTGCTAAGTCTCTCATAACCTCTGTTGAAGTGCCTTTCCCTGAAATATGATCGTTAAATGCCTATTTTTATCTTCCAGTCATATTGCAAGATAACCGACTTCTGTATTTCAAGTCTTTAGCCACACAAAGCTCTACCAATCCTAGAGTATGTAGGGAAGGAACCTGCAGTACCAAAAATCTAAACGTTTAAAGACATAAGAGATCTATAAAAAGAAATGAAATAGTAGTCCTTGGAGGGATTTTTGTAGCCATAGTGGATTGCTAGCTTTAGTCTCTTTGAAAGATAAATAATATATAAAAACAAAATTCATAACAGGGAAGAGTAATTTGAAAACATGTATTGTCCATTTATGAGTTATGTTTATGCGGACAGACCCCGAATTAGTGAAAGTGGTACAATCAGTGTTCATTGGAAGAACCTGCGGTGTCATTAGAGTTTAATCTTCAAACAAGCTTTCTCCTTCCCAAACACGCATTTGTTCCTCTCTCCTGCTTGGAATAGTTTGGGGTGCAAGAAACCCAGATAACACCTGCATGTTTGCAAAAGGCTGAATGAACTATGGGCTGCTCAGAGATGTGGGCTGGGGGAGGGAGGATTCTTCTCTGCTGTTCTCTGTTGCAACCAAGGGCTAGAAGCTGTTTCAAGCGGACAGCACTGTAGGTACTCGAGGATGTAGCCTAAGGCAGTGTACCTCTGCACTGTAATTTATGTAGTATGTGTGTTTAGATATACATTAAACAGTTTGGCCTTGCAGTAGTGAGTCATCTTATTCTGCCATTGCACCCTTAATTTTTGCTGTGGTGTTTACCTCAGCATTTTCACCCAACTTTGGGATGGCTATAAATTGGTTATGCAAGTTGTAAGACAAAGAAAAGGATCCATAGGAATGAGACAAAATAGAAACTCCAGTGAACTGCAGCCAAGGTCCAACAATCCTGTTCCTAGTAAAGATTTCACTATTGCTGCTCAGCAAGCAAATACTAAATTTCAAACATTAGTTTTGACTGATTAAAGTCCCTTGGTCCCTCTCACAGCTCTGTTTTCTAACAGAAAAGGTGCTTCTACAATGTAGTTTAAGTTAGATAATCCTAGCAAATGGTGGGATTGTGCAAGAAAGACAAAGTGCTGTGGTCACTAGACATCTTTATCGTGTTTCTGGATGGTTTCATGTTACATTAGTGGAGATACTTTTCTGGATCGTTTAACTTAGCCAAAATCAACAATCTAACAGAATGGGGAATATTACTTAGAAGTAAATGTTTGGCATAGTTAAACATAACATAAAAAATGCTTCTATCATAGCATGTCTAAAACATGATCTATTTAACGTGGTATCATTCTAACTTTTAAATACTAGCAATTCAATGGTTAACATACTGGATCTTGAGATGGATGCTGAAAACTGCTTTCCGTCAAGGGTTCTCAGGGAATCACTTATGAACTTGTTACAGACCACAGTAACTTTGCACGTGACTGGCAAAAGGTCTTTGTCATCAATCTGTCCTCACTAGACCCAGCTGGTGAACGTGGCTGTAGGAGCTACAGCTTGTCTCCAAGTCTGTGAGGATCGATGTGAGGTCAGCCAAAGCAGGTAGCTGCATTCCAGTCAATGAAGAAGAATTTAAGCTGAATTGTGTTAAAGCTGACTAGTATCAGTCTACCCAGGAAGTTACCACCTCTTCCTCCCTACTCACATATTAGCTACTCTTTTTAGAGCCACAGACCTATGTAAGAAAATTTTTCAATGACAATTACAGTAAGTCTGAGCAGAGACTGACTAATGAGCAGCTTCCTTCAGCCTGCTGCATTGTAGCATCACGTTTTGAACTATGGTTGGCTCCAGTTACCAGCTAGAAGGACAGTCAGTCAGGCATGAATTAAGTCATGTTGCCGACTCCTCCTTAATGCAACTCTTCAAATGTAAATAAAGTTGCAGGAGTTGCACTGCAAGCCAGTTTTGTTAAGCTAGTGCCCTTTGGTAGATGTTCTATGTTCCTCTGGGAATGAAGCTGAGAACTGGGGTTTGCTAACTGGTGAAGGTACCTAAATCAGTAACAATTACTGTCGTCTTAATTTAACAGTTGCTTTTAAAAGGAAAGTAAGAAGGCCCACTCAGCAACTACGTCATTTGTTATTCTTGCAGATTCTGGAGATGCTGAACAGGCGTCATGTCTTCCGTGTTGGTTATGCTTGTTTAGTGCAGACTTGGTTTTGCTGGGGTTTTTTTTAGGTACCAACGAATTTTAAGGAAACTTGTGATCAGAATTCCCTTGATGATAAATGAAGCAGGTAAACAACTAAGAGCTCTTTCTCTACTCTTCTGAAGTATGGAACCAGTCAGATTGATAACATCCATAAAACAGCATAGTCATTTGCACTTTCCTACTCTCCTGCTGCTGTGTTTGGTATCGTAAGATACAGGGTCAGGATGGAATACCAAAATTAATCATTCCAAGACCTTGATGAATAGGAAAGGAGTTTTTGTTTGCCAGTTTCTAAATAGAATGTGATGCAGTGAAAGGATCTTTCAGTAGCACTGTATAGGGGATCGCTTCTATGCCTGCATTAGAAAGGTAAATGACAGTTCCTGCTTCCTTTTCCTAGGACAGAAAATTGGGACAGTATGTTGACTAAAATAGTGAGAGCTTGTAGTCAGTCAAAAGAGAGGCTTCTAAAGCTGCTAACTTGTCATATGCGTTTGTCCATAACATATGCTTGTGTCCATGTGTCTGGCTGGTGGACAGCCTGCAGACCACCTACGTGCCTGAATTTAATGCCCTAATATTTTTTTGGCTACACCTGACAGGCAGATAGTAGCCTTAGAAGGTGATTTGTCCCAAACATTACAAGGAGTTTCTGTGGTCTAATCTGGTATGTTCTAGACATTCAAAACATAACAGAAGGACTGTACTAAATACATATTCTATAGTCTTTCTGAATCTGTTTGGATTCAGAGCCCCCTGGAATTAAAAGAAAAGTGTATCTAATAAAGATACTCCTCTCATACTAGCAGTTTAATTTCACATTGTTTTTCACCAAAATCAGTGGTCCTCCAGATAACTACTTCTAATTTAAATTCTGAATCACTGTTAATACCAATTAAAATTAGGATTACTGTTCTGCCATTTGCAGTCTTTGTTACGCATCTGATGACAGAAAAGACGGTTATGAAATATTGGTATTGTACAGGATTTCTTGGCCTTGCTGCCAGTCCTCTATCAACTGAAGTGCAAAACTTTGGGGGGCAGTTGGGCTTCTGACCCTTTGAGAAGGGCATCTCCCTTTGACAGACCAAGCTGTTTCAAACTGCAAGTCAAGAAACAGAGTTAATAGGTGTGAAAAGTAGTTGCCTGCAGACCATGGCCAGCAAGAAAAAGGTTAAGGCAAGGTTCAGACAAGCAGTAAGGCAGAGAAAGGAAGAAATTAAGGAACTGTGATGCAGCTATTTGTTTGCTAGTAACCTCACCTAAAACTAATTGTCCTGTATAGAAAGCCAAAGGAGTTAGTCATTAGATTATTTTGCAACCTCCTAAAAAAAACCTTGGAAAAGCTATTGCATTTAACATGTGGATTATTTTAATGTAATTCTTTTTATTTATTCCTGAACACTGGAGTACTTTGTTTAGCACACACATCTTCATACAGAGGAGATTAAATTGCAGTTGACACATGGATAAATACCTAAATTATGCTGTATGATGATAAGCATTTGGAGACTATATAGTATGTCCAAACCATTTTTTCGTACAGAATGTTAGGAGCATAGTAGACAGAAACTGTAATGATGATTGGTGCCTATAGGAGATAGAATAAGGTAGGCAACAAATGTTAAGAATGATCCTGTTCAAGCCAAAGGAACACCTAGCCTGACTAATTCTAGGGCGAAAAAAAGTTTCTACTATTTTTATAATTTTGTTCTTCATGTCCTGGCATATTAATCAGCTTTCTTTAACTGAAGCCAGCTGGCAAGTGACACTGCAGTTTATCAACCACCAGTAAATAAAATGTTATGCTCCAGAAAAACTAAATTCCTAAAGCCCAGCCCTAAAAATCAATAAAGCTTCTCCTCCAGCTAAAGCATTTCTTATGAACATTAAGTTTTTAAATACAGCATTTTTCCTCACCTTTCTTAAAAACAGATAAAAACGAAAACCAAATTAAAGATAAAAGCTATGGAAACTATAGGACTAGAAACTACAAATCTTTTAATTTTCATAGACATTAAACTTAACAAATAAACTCATCTAAAATGAGTAAGGACACAAAGATTTATTATACAAGTCCTTAAAAACTAAAACCATGTTTTGAGTTTCGAGTAGATATAGTAAAACTGTATTCTCACTTTCTGAAGCTCCTGTTCCCGAGTAAAACATCTCAAGACCAGTGACTCTGTTGTATAGGATTTTTCTGCTTCATTAACATGTATCATAATACACCTAATAATTTCTTCCTTGTCCGTCAGTACCCAGCTGTGGTTTAGTTTGGAATAGCAAACTATAAAGAACTAATAAAATCCAAGTTAATCTTCGTTAGTATTTACATCTTTCCCTTTAAATATTTTGATGCAGTCTCATTCAGGAGATGGCAGAGGAGTATGAGCAGTCCAGTCACGGAGGCAAAGAGGTCTGTGTGCAAAGAATCTGAAGTCCACATTAGCTGCCAGGCAGTGCAAATGCCTTTTCCACCTGCTTCCAGCACCTGCTCTTGTTCTGAAACACTTTCTTAATAGGCTCAGTTTAATTATCCAAATACTTATCTGGAATAAATCGAAACACAATTCTTCTATCTTATAGCAGAGAATTTAATTGGTCTCTGAACAACCGAAACTTTTGAAGACTTTTATGTCTTCGGGATCTCGTTTAAATGGTTACATTCTAGCTGTCTCGTAATGGAAAGCACTTGCTTTTCATCTAAGAACTTGCTTTTCATCTAAGAGTCAGCGTATCAAAGCTGAAAATGCTTTAACAGATTATATAAACTTTCCTGGTATTGTGGTTATTTAAAATTAAACCTCCTGGAATTCTTTGTGTCACCCTCTATTTCTGGCCAGTGACATCTGTAGTTTCCAGTGCTGCAGTTTTGGTCTCGAAATTACTGAAGTAGTCAGGCTGCTTTCTGTTAACTTTTAGGATATTAATCATTTGGTGCATTCCCTTTCTTTCTGGTCTTTTCCAGTGGCCTCTAGAGCTCTCTTCCTCAGAGAGGTTCCTACAGCTTGCTGTTGGTGCAAACTGAAGCATTCAGCCCTTCATGGAATCAATGGAGTCTGATAACTTTATTGTATAAACGTCCTTAAAAAGCTTCTGGGACCTTCACTGATTGACAGTATATGATTAATTGTCCATTTGCTCTGTATTCTGTGTACCGAGTGAAGTGTAGTACTTTCTAATCCTATCCTCCTCTTCAGAGAAGCCTGTGTAGATCTCTGAGGAAATATCTATTCAGACCCTATTGCTTCAGCCCTCCTCTGAGAGATGAACCACCACGCTTTTAAGATGAATCTCAAATGTAACCAAAGTATTACAAAAACCAGAAAAATATCCACATGGAATTCTAACAAATTGATATGTTGGAGAACTCATGTTCACTAACACACGTTTTTGCTCAAAAAAATTTTATGTAATATAGGAAGGAAAGTGTGTTTTGTTCATGATTATGCAAATAAAAACATGCTTGAATTTGGGGGGGTTCGGGTTTTTTGTTTTGTTTTTTTAAACTGGGCTGCCTGAGTGCTCATAGGTTTCTGGATGGGAATAATACTAGTGTTTCTAATACTTTAAAGTCTTGTGGGGCATATTTTCAATGGGAAAGAATTGTCATCCCCCTGTCTTGAAGATAAATCACATGGATAAATTTACTTGATCAAAAATGAGATATAAAAATATCTCCAAGAAGAAGATGAAATTCAAAGAACTCATCATCAGATAAGACCCAGAAGTAACCTCAGATATATGTGTTAGAATTGAGGCTATTCACTAAATTAAAAAATTTGGAATAACATTCATGTATTTTTGACAGTTACATTTACTTAGCTTACAGCTGAACATCAGGAAGGACATTCTATTCTGATATATTTGGTACATCTTATTCAATAACTAGAAATATATTGACGCTTATATTTCTAAGCAGCAGTAACAAGGAAATAACTGCTAAAAATTCTGCCCAGTCTGTGGAACAGGCTATTTGGGGGTTTGCTTTGTGTCAGCTCTCTCTTTATGCTATAGATGAAAAATAGTTTTCACTAAGGGAAATGTGAAAGTATAAGGAAGAACCTGCAAGTCAAAAGAACTTTTTTCCCAGTTGTTTTTGCTTGTCTGGCAGTAGGATTTTTTTTTTTTCTACTGAGTAAGGTTTTAGAGGCACTGGGAATAAATTACAGCATTTTTGTGGTCCCACTCAGAAAACCAGATTCAGTGTGCTGAGAGAGTCCATCACTGGCCCTTTTTTCCACTCAAGCTGAAGCTTACTGGGTTTTGGCTTGCTCACGCGCTAGCATGCAGGAAGCCTCCCCGCAGTCTATGACTGCGTGACTGTCCCTGCCTTACATAGCAGCAGAAGCAACTCCTGTCCTCATACACAAACTACCAGTCCGTGTTCAGAAAGCATCTTTTCTGTAGATAGTTGTTTTCATTTCAAAGCCATTTTTGTCACTGAAAGTCTTTGACTTTTATTCAGAGCAGCTAAGTGTTACTCCAAATGAACTTGCGGTTGGGAACAAGTAGTGTTCCAGCACCTCCGGAAACAATACCATGTAACACTGGGGTGTGTTTGGGTAAATTCAGGACACCAAGTTGAGGCTCTGTCTGGTTCTAGCTAGCTTCCAAGGATAAAGATTCCCTAGTTCTTTAGCTTTGTAAAAAATGATTTGCCTACATTGGAAAAAGGAAAAGCTACTAGGAAAACATACATAGCTTTCTGTTTTGAAAGCTTATGGAAAAAGTGAAAGTAATTTATTTTGCCTTGTCATCTGGATGATAAAATAAATACTGTAATATATTTTTAAAAAATAGTCATATTCAATTCTTCACTAAATGATAATATCGGTGTACAGAAATGAGGAAAGCTGTATTGCACATGCTGTCCCCTGATACTACATTTGCTTTATTCTATTGTAATTCTCATGTAAATAGAATTATTTGTATGTTAACAATAAGCAGAAAAATCAAGGCCCTTCTACCAATAGAAAATCTACAGCATCTTCTAACGAGCTTTTTTTTTCTCTCTCACTCAGCTGGGAGGGAGTCAGTCTGTGATGAGGCTTCTAGTTTTTACATTTCCTAAAAAACAATGTGGACAGAAGGTTCAGCTGACTGAGCTTGAAACCACGTGTGACCAAAAACATTGCCACAGCAACTCTCCTAACATTATTTATGGGTGGAACAGGGACAGTCAACACCTATGATGTCATTTTCCTTATCAGCCCCCACCCCAGGCCTGCTGAGGTTGAGAGGTGGGAACTCTGGCAGAGCCCAGCATTCAGCTGCATTCTTACAATGAGGTGTGAGAGTCCAGATCAAAGGCAGCACCAACAGCGAAAAACGGGGGAATTTGTAATAACGACGAGAGAGGTGGTATTGACAGTCTGACACGGCAAATCCTTGTTTGCAGTGGGAATGACTTGCAGTTAGCAGATAAGGTCAGACAGAGGATGCTTCCTATCCAAATCATCATCAGCTACAAAAAATGTTGCTGCTTCACCCCTAGGTAATCAGCCTTGTCATCCACACCTGCCTTTACCATTTTTCCCCAATACAAACCTGACCTTTTTATTCTTGAAGCCCGTATGCTAACTATACACATGTGTATCCTGGGCAAAGAAGATCAAGGGAAGAAATGTGAGCTTCCGTTATCTAAACAAACATTTAACTACCTAAACAAAGCAGCCAGTTCCTTAGTTTGTTCCATAAAGTATTCTGGTAAGTAAATACCTTATTCTTGACTGTATTCATAGCCATTTTGCCAAGGAAGGTTCTACATTAAGATCTAAAAGACTTGTATAAATATATCATCCTCGAATATTTATTCTTGGTTTTACCTTTGTGCTATTCCTGAATCATCCCATCCGTGGTCTGCATCTGTGCATGCATGGATGTACCAAAGGTCACTGATCCCCAGGGGAAAGTCAGGCTGTGTTACACTGAGTAGGGAAGACGACTGCTTCTGTTATGCATGCCCCAAGGATAATCCCTCTGAGAGGAGGCATGGAAGAGGCTCATTGATTTCTTGGTATTAATTTCTGACAAAGATATGAAGTTTTGATGCTCCTTTTCAGCCTTGAATTGGCTAGCTAAAGAAGCATGGTGCTGTTTGAACCCTCTCCAAAATCACTTGAGGTGATCCACTCCAGATCTGTAGCTCTTTGCGTATGTAAGAACCCAACTTTCTATATGAATTACGAGTGGCACTTTTTTTACTCCACTCTTACCAAACCTATCCCCCATATTCATGTGAAAGAAATATTTGTACACCTTTTAATTCCAGTTATACTCTGAAGAGTGAAGCATGGCAGAAGTTTAATTCAGTGTCACCTTTTTATTTCCCTGAAAGCATCAGTGAGCTTTCAGAGAATGCAGGGAGATGGTGCACGTTCTTACTGTACCTTTAATCTACTAAAAGAATCCTTTTCCTATTAATAATATATATGAAAGAATGAGCGTCAATGGACTGGTTGGTTCCAGGTGCTCTAACCATACGCCTCAAATGATAACAATGAAAGCAGAGTCTTTAGGGATAGGAGTAAGAAGAGAATGTATTGAATATGTTCTTTTAAAAATAACTTCATATCCATTCATTTTACGGGAACTAATCTAACCACGCTCTTTTAATACATATTCAGTTTCTGCACTAATCTAGGATTTTGAGGTTTTGTCAAAGCATCCCTGCTGTACCTTTGTCAAGCAGTGTTTGAATAAAATGCCTGAAAAGAAAGTAGGAGACACTAAGGAAGAAATCAAGCCATTAAAAAAAAAATCACATATCATATTGTAATAACTATATAACATATTACACAATGAAACAAAAGGAAAGCTCAGTCATTTTCCAGTGCACTGTCCTGGCACTCAACCCTCGTCTGTGTCATACCTGCTGTAATAGTGAATTCAAATAAATTCATTTTCAGATTTCATTGTTTGTTGTTCTCTCTCTCCTTCAGCTTCACTTATTTATTGTTATTGAGTTGACTTCCATGAGGCTTTGATGAATTCTGGTGGAAAAGACAGCGTAAGTTCAGGCTTCTAATTTTTTAAAATAGGGAATACATTACTAGAAAGCATGAGAAAATTATTAAATATGAATTGACATAGCTGGAAGTGGAACCTCTATGCTTACTATCAGTTGAATTTTGTGTAACGTAAGTCAAAACCATGGAAATAAAAGTTCAAAAGGAAAATTAAATTATTCTATTTTTCAACTTTTCTTTAATAAACATTTCATAATTAGTAGAGAACCAGAGCATCTTCCCTTCATAATTATAAACAAAAAGCCACAAAAATCAGTTTGAGATTGAATGAGGATCCTGGTAAAGGAGGCTGGAGCCAGAGGGGTGGGGGGCAGGAGGGTACGCAGGAGGGTGACAAGTCCAGGAAATGAAATGTGTGTGTGTGTGTGTGTGTGTGTGTACATGCACATCCTCTGAAGGGAGGACAGAGATGAAACGGGAGAGGGTGGCAAGAGGTCATTAAAAGATTGATGGAAAACAAGTGTCTAGAAAATAGAATTAAGAATAACTCAGCAAGGAGAATGAAACTTGGAGGTATTGAGATGTGTTTCCTAAGCAGACTGCTGCTACTCTGCAGGCAAGAGCTGTGCAACTGCGATGAGAACATGGGAGTGAGACCAAGGATGAAACAAAGCAGAAGTGGGCAGATAGCCCACAGAAGTGGGTTATTTTTGAAAAGGACAAAAGTCAGGTTTGCAAGCTGAGTCAGCATTGTCGCGTACCTAAATATATACTCTTAAAGCTCCCAGGAAACTGACCTTAAGCTTTTAACTTTCCTGTTGTATCAATATAAGCAATAACTGAAACTTTTAAATATTTATTTTACAATCAGTGTTTCAGCTAAGCCAAGTGGATCCCACAGACATGTAATTCATTCAGTTGGCTTTCAGAATACAAACATTTTATACTTGCATACTATTATTAATCACTCTTCATGGTCTTAACACTATTCATAGTGGACACGTGCTTCTGGATAGTAGTTTTGTTAGCTAGAACTGATGCAAACACTGACAACATATTCTATCCTTTTTAGGTTTTGTTTCTTTAGTAACAGTATAGTAACATCTGCTAAGGATGAATCCTATAGCGCGTTTGCCAGAGAAATCATTTGAAATGGCCACTCAACCCTTTCGATGGCTTTCTTTGCACCACAACATAAAAACACAATTTATGATTTCATTGGGCAGACTAAATAACTGCAATTCAATAATTCAGAAGCTGAGCACAGGCTGATGTAGGACTGTGCATGTGTGCTGCTAGAGAGAGTGACGGGGCCCCAAAGCATCCATCCCCTGTGACAGAGAGCGCAGCGCAGGGCTCTGAGTCATCGCCCCTCCCGGCTGCCTTGTGCTACCACTGCTGTATTGCCACCAAACCTGAGCCGGCTCCGTGCCAGGCACGCTTGTGCCTTTCACTTCTCATTCCAGGGCTGGGCTGCTATTTGCATCAGGACTGTACGAAACCCATAGAAATAATTGAAGTGTACAAAGATCTCACAACAGTGTATTAAAACAAATGATTGTATCACTAAATCCTCATCTGTGATTTTGAAGACATAACAGAACCCATGTGTTTCTGTATGCATTAGGAGGACTTGCAGAGTTAAATTTGTATAACCCGACAAGATGCAACATTTGTAGAATTGCAGCTGGCTTTTCATAGGTATTCTCCATATATAAAGTATTTTATGTGCTGAAAACCCTGAGATGGAGCTGTTGAGAGTAATTGTGGAAATACAGCTTTTCCCGGGAGTGATATGCTTTTGGAATCAGATTTTAAATCCTTTTTGTTATGAAGAAGATAACCTGCTGTTTAAAGAGAACTGTATAGTTTCTTAGGTTTGCATAATTATACCTTCATCTTGCCAGCTTATTGTGGAAAGCATCATAATGGAAGATGAGAAAATGTTTTAAGGGTGATGGAAGTCTTTTTATCCAGAAAAAAATCACTGGTAGTCCTCTGCTATTGTTTTAAAATGTCTGTCAAGACATACAGAAAAATGCTCCTGTAACTTGTCATTTTAATTTCATTACAATCAGGATAACACTTCTTTCATATTCACATACAATTATTATCTTAAGAGAACATTGAGGTCATGAAAGAAGGAAACACAACCACAGCAAACTTGGGTATCCTCGTAGCAGTGTTTTCCTCTATTATTCACTGAGCTACCTTTGGTTCAAATGCAACGTGCAGTGTTAAGAACATGCATTTTCTGAACTTGGGAGTTCAGAAGGATTTCCAAAGGCTTCCTCATCAAAATGTGGCCTTTTGCAATGAAAGCTGCAAAATTGCTTACTCATTGCAAGGCTGCTAAAGACACAAAGATGGATGACTTTGGATCAGTGATATGCTTTTTGTATATTATTATTTTAGCGATAAAGCAGAGCAGGAGGCAAATCACAACCTCTCAGTGCCAACATATGACCAAATTATGCCGACACATTAGAAGAGAATTAATTAAAAAACTGAACACATGGCAAAGGAGATTTGAGAAGTTTGTCTTCTGAAGATTTTAACAAGTTCACTTCTGAGAACAATCTAACTCTCGAGGCAACCTACTCCCAATTAAGAACCTTACCTAAGGTCTATTAAAATAATGAAAAAAGACTCCCTTTGACCTGGATGGTTGTTCAGTTAAGTCTCCGTCTGCCTAATGGCAGATCCTTCACCTTGCAATGCTGTCGTGTTTTAAGAAGAAAAAAACCTGGAATGTGATTCAAAGCAAAGCTTTTGCCTTCCTTTGCAGTAGTTGATGTTATTTAGAGTTTTAAGAAGAGGATGCAAAAAATCAGTTTTGGTAACAAGACTTTCCTGTAACTCTGTTATGCTTTTGTTATGCAAATTGATCTCATAATTCACAGATCATAGGAAATACTACACCATACAGCAGACTACTAAAAAGTGGCCATTCACTGATGAGTTCTTTTTATATCAGTGTTTTGACAGCGGAACAGTCTTGTTGAGTCTACTAACACCTTAAACCATAGTGGAAGGCAGTCAAGTTAGACTGAGAACTCAAATTCTCATCATAGGAAACAGCATAATAGATTAAGATACCCATTCAGTGAGGTAAAGGTCAAGTACCACTGAGACGAGACAAATCTACTGCACATTGTGCTTATATTATGCTTAAATTATAAAACAAGCCCTTTGTCTAAAGTGTATTCTACTATTCTCAAAAAAAAGAAGAACTTAATAGTACTGAGGATTTAGAGTATTTAATTTTTTTTAGAAATCAAAATATTTATCATACTGAACTCCCTTGAAGTGAACAAATTCGGTATAAAGATAGTTATTTAAAGAGAGAGAATATTTTCTGTCTGCCAGTAGTAGCAGCATATGTGAAAAAGCCAATCAATTCTGTCACAGACCAGGATGGTCGTTAAGAAATGGAAAACATCTCTCCTGGCAGGTTCACTTTTCATTTCTGACACCTGGCTGGTACAATATTGAGCACTTAAATTTATGGAAGATGATAGTCTGAAAATAAAGCATTGTGATTTCATCCACAGAACCCCCCTCTGAATTTCTTCACAGCTGATTTGTACAATATTTTTATTTTTTAGTAAAGGATTTATTTCAGAAAGTTTTCTTATAAATGCTTGGTTATACATAGATAGCCATCCATTCTTTATGCTTGTAAAAATTGTATGAAGTCTATCGAGAAGCCTTATGCATCTGTTACAAGGCTAGGTTGTTTTCATTTTCCATTGTATTTGATGGGTAATTTAATCTACAAATGGAAAGTGTATTTTGCTTGCATGTTTTTTGTAGCAAAGGCTGACATTTTACTAAATTTTTTTGGCACTGAAACTTGCAAGTCTACTGTTGGCAAGAAAACACTCTCCCACCTACTGAAAGAACAGTAGAAACCTGCATTTTTTAAATGGCATTCAACAGATGAAACAGGTAGACTCCTTCCACAACCCTACATTTATTCATTTTTCTGTACTGCAGTTGCCTTTAAAATGCTAGAATTGTATAAAATTGGCCATACAGCCCCTACTGGAAACAAGCTTCCTTGTTTACGACTTCCTTTTTTACTCACTATATAAACACACAATTGCAGAAATCCCAGAACTGTTTATTTGCATGTTCCATACCCTGTGTCCAGAAGTTTTATTTGTTTTCCTAGCTGTAGTGACAACTAACCTACATGTGTTTTTCTGTAGATTAGCAAACCTATACAGAAGTCCATGCTCAAAGACAACAAAACCCCCCACATTTCTTGCAAATGCAAGAATGCTATATAATACTTAAAAACCGGTCAGCTATGGTGCCACAGTGAAATAGCTTGATACTAAGAACTGTGCAGTATTTACATCTCCGTTTAACCTTCATTGTCTTTCTGGGTGCTGAACACTGAAAAATCAAAGCTAGTTTGTTCAAATGCTTTCATATTATTCTGTGTATCTACCTTATGGAACTCACTGAAGGATTTGGGGAAAAAAATAATCAGTGTGATTTCAAGCCAAACTCTCATTGGAATTAAAGTAATTTGAGTAATGGCCAAGATTTTCAGAGACCTAGAGGATCTCTGATTTCTCCTGCTTGAGAAAGGCAGAATCGACATGCTCTAGAAGCATTAATTAGCTAGTCTAATTAAGATTTTATAAAAACTTACAAATAAATGACTCTATCTTCTGTTGTATGAAACATTCTTTGTTATACTCTGTTACGCCTACTTGTTAGAAGACCACCCACAGTGGCAGGATTTTACTGCTCGGGCATAGACTGAAGTGCATGAAATGCAGAAAATCTGCACTCCCTTTGCCGTTTTGGTACAGGCCTCTTTTTGGTGCAGTACAGCACAGGCACCGACTGCGGAGCAAAGGGACTTGCTCTCTTGGCAGTCCAGAAGGGCGAGTCCCGACAAGAGTTAAATTAGAGGGGATCTATAAAGCTGTAACTCACTGTTCTTTGGGTGAAACTAAAAGCTATAGGGGGAAGACGACTTTCAGGGACACAGTTTAATAAAAATTTTGAGAAATATTTTACTCTGTGGAGTTTTAAATGAACAGTCAATTTAGCTGGACCAATGCACTGACTCCATTTGCTTGCATTTTTTCTAAGAAAAAATTTTGAAATGTCTTTATGTGGCACACAAGAGCTGTACTCAGTACAAAGTGTTTTAATGTCTGGGCAAAATTTGTAGCAATAAAGATGGGATGTGTAGATGGTCCACATTTAAGGTTGTTAAAAACAGGTGTGAAGTCCCTATCTTATCCATTCTGTATTTCAGTTTATTCTGCAGAAAGTGGAGGGAGAGAATTAGAAGGGAAAAAAAAAGACAACTAAATTAGCTGTTTTACAGAGATTACTAAGATGTTGTAATTGCATACAATTATCTGTAACTAGATAGAAAAATACGTGCCATTGGAGATGTAACATGAAGTTACTTCAGACAGCTGTTCTTTTCTACCAGAACGGGCTGTGCTCAATTATGTAAAATCAGAATAATATGAAAGTATATTTTTATTTTTTTATATTTTAAGACTATAAATTTAGCCTCACAGTTTATTGAGATACTATCTATATTTCTACACAATACTGATCAATGTGGCAGAAAGTGTTTTGAAGAAAATTATAAGAACTAGGCTTAGCAGCCTATTAGTAATTTCTGTAGATGTTTTAAGCTAATTTGTAAGAGGGGTCTTGTCTAGCTTCCTTTCCTCCTCAGCTTTACCTAATGTCTCTGGCGTAAAGAGACTGATGAAATCTGTAAGTCTGAACTTGACAAGGCTGATCAGGACAGCCTGCAAATGTTTTGAACCAGTACAATTCATTCTTCATAAACACTGAATTCACTTTTGAGAGAAAGTGTGGGAAAGCTTGTTTGTTCTACAAAAACCATTGTCTCAGCAATGCACCACATTTACAGTGACTTTTTCTTCTAGTAGCTTGGCATATTGATCTTTGGTCACTGCACTGTACAGTAGCCCATTATCAGTAAACTGCTAAGCTGGCGTTTCTCTTTTAGAACAAGTTAACAGTGAAATCCTAGCTCATTAATGTGAGTTTCCCCATTGATTTCTGTAGCACCTGGAGTTTTTATAGTATGAAAAAGTTTTACAGGCTAGAATAACTACATGTTAATTACTTCTTGATACCTACACATTTATAGAAACAGAACATGTATAATTCATGTGATTTCATTTTTTGGGCAATTGATGGCATTTTCTGAAGAGGAAAACATGAATAAGTAGATTAAAAAGCTGAATAAATTCAAATAAGTGCACAAGACAAGAAATACATGTCTGTGTGATGCTAAAGTTATAAGAGATTATTTTAAAAAACAAGTTGGAAGAATAAGGAATAAGATCATCAGATCTTTAACGCAGGAAGAATGAATGACAGTGAAAAGAGGAACAGCTGAATGTGAATGTAAACTATGCACATGGAGTGGGACGGTGGGGTGTTAAAACATGTGGGACATATTTTTTCCATAGTGCCCAACAGAGCTTTCAGTAACCTGGAGTCAACCCCCATTTAAAGATAAATCATGTTGTCTCTCAAAATAAACAACAAAATGTAGAAAGAGACTCTGAGTCTTTATCTTTGAGAAACACAGGTAAGAAGGTGATGTAGCCAAGTATTTTTTTATACCTAATACAAATAGCAAGTATTTCTAATGCAGGTGAGGAAAAAGAAAATGTTAAAAGCTAAAAACATGAGTATTCACTACGAAGTTAAATGCAGTAGAAGCAAATCAGAAGGCCTTTCAGAGTTTTACATCAGTCTTATTAAAAAAACATTGTTCCATGTCAATCTAAAGAAAGAAGAACAGAACATTTGTCTGAAGTCCTTCTCCGTTGCACAGAGACAGACAATAAGTAGTACAGTATCATTTTCAAAGATAAACGTATTTCTCCAAGAAAGTCACAGATGTCTACATTATTAAATTGTCTTTTATGGAAACTTTTGGAAAAGTTCTTAGTGTTTATTGTATGCTAGCTATCTCATTTTGGAACTGGTGGGGTTTGCACATCCACGTTTGCTAAACACCGTACAATATAATATTATTTATAGCATTTCCAGTAAGGGGAAAAAAGATTTTCTGAAGCAGAAAAATCAAGTCAGCACTCCATTATCTGCAATGAAAACAGACTGGAAGAAGCTGTTTCCCAGACTGAGGAATAATTTAACTCCACTACTTCTGAAGCTTGGTGTGCCACCTGTGACCGGCTCTCCCAGAACTGCTCAGTGTGCACGCTGCACAAACACATGGAGCCAGTTCAGGTGCTGCATCTGGGTCTGCCTGACCCAGTAAGACATTTTGGAAGCAGAATTGCCAGCAGGGCATGACAGGCATGCTCAGGCTGGCTTCACTTCAGCACATTACCCCACAAGTTGTCTCCTATTTGGCTTCTCCAGAAGCCACGTTCTGGCAGCACTCCAGAGCAGTATCACCTTGCTGGACCTGAGCTGGCCTGGTCTATATAAAGTTTTTTTCTCTGCCCATGGTATCCATAACCCAGGTGCTTACATACAAAACCAGGCTGCACACAATGCATGCACAATTCTTTCTTATTTACAGAGAAATTTTTAGCAAGTGACTTCAGGGATATTGTCTAAAAGTAAGTATTTAATTCCTCTGAAATAAGGAGGAGCTTATTCATTCATCATTGACGTAAGCTTCAGAGCTTGCAAAAAGAAAAAAGTCCCATTCTACATAAGCAGAAAGGGGAACTGTGCCAGGAAGCAACACCTGAGAATAACCACTGGGCAACCGTCACATGTCTGAGTAGCTGGAAAGCTACTCAGAAGCTTGTCTCAAAGAAGGTTTAGCTCCGTTGTGCCAATGTGTTACTCTTAAGTGACAAGCAGAACAGGCGTAGGAAGTAAGGCACACTACTTTTCTCAGCTCTTTTCAATGAGGCACGTGAAAAAGAAAACATTACAAAAACTAAACGTATAGATAGCACCAAGAATTTTTTAAGTCAACTCTATTTTTGTTAGCTTTATCTTTTGCTGGCATCACATAGATAATATTGCCTGTCTTTCTGTATGTTAGAATATTTTTAATTGCTATGTCATTAAAAACTGTGGTAGGAAAAGGAGAATTCGTCTTCAGTTGACCTTGCCTTTTGATCCCTTCAGTTTAAGCTAAACCTAAAGGTAGGAGGAGAGCCACGAGAAGCATCGCAGCAAACATGACTACAGACCTCAAATTTCAGGGAAAGATGCATTTTGGTAAAGGAGAAAGATAGCTGTTAGGATCACCACTGAGTGAAAAGATGCAGTATGAATTTAACTGTATTGCTAGGGAGTCCACGCAGGGGAGAGATATTACAAATGAAAATCCAGAATATAGTAGGGCTCCCAAGATTTGCGGTTTGCCCAACTGCTTGTTTTTGCAGAACTTGCTTTGTTTTCTGTAAGAGAGAGCATATTCTTAGTTTACGTCTGTTTGTTGGGCACAACTGCTGCCTCCAGTCACTGCAGTGATGGGGACCTAATCTACTTGTAATGAATCAGCAGATACTGTGTATCAGAGAAAAGAAAGGGGAGGAAAAATTGTTTTCATAATGACATCCTTGTTAGATGGATGTAAACTGGCTACATCACAATCTAGATTAGTCTAGACTAGCACTGATGTTTTCTAAAAATAGACCTCTTAAATACACAGATTTTAATTTTGCTGTACTTCGAAACATTAAATAGTCATTTGCCTCGACTTCTGCTGCTATTTCTGATTATCGGTAGTTACTCAGAAACTCAGAACTGCCTTGCAAGGCAGTTCCACCTTCTCCTGACTTGAGTAGTGTATTTTTCAACCAACATCATTATTTTAGATTTTTTCTTCTAACCTTTTTACTCGGTCACCATCTGTTACAGCACCTGCATATTTTGTGTGACGTAGATAGGACACTGGTTTTGTATTTAGGAGCACACACCTCTGAGAACCCAGTGTCCCCTGCTGAGCAAAGACCTTAGCTGAGCATGGAGCCAGTGAGCAGAGTACCACCTCCTTGAACCACCGCTATTACTCCCTGCAACCCTATTGTTCGTGAAGCTAACTGGCATCAACTGTAGGAAGGACATTAGAAGTAATGGTAAGCGATAATGAAATATTTACAAACGTATAACTTAGGTAGGGATGTTCAGCACAACAGGCATGCCAAAGTGCTTCCATTTTTGGAAGCATTAAAGTTCATCAAATATGAGGTTTGACTCTGCAGTCAGATGCAGACTTATTCAATAAAGACTATAGATGTTTTTCCTTAAAAGTTATCATAGGATTCATCTTGAATATCTTAGAAGAACAGACACACAGAATGATCTGAAAAAGTAAAAGAATTAAATGGCTGATGCCAATATGCAGCTTTCAGTAAGAAGCACAGATTTAGCACTATCAGTAAAATACACATGCTAAAGAAATGCTTAATGTTTAACAGATTATGGTAGAATAAATCTGTGCAAAGCCTACTGGGAAGGTAGCAGTAATACCATTGATTTAGGATGTGCTGGACATGTTTTTGCAGCAAGTGTCCATAAGGGAGACAATAACTAATCTATTCTTTCTTCAAATAAGGTGATGGGAAGTGAAATGATTGCGATTTCGTCATTACATAAAATTATGACTTGTTTGACAAGACAGCAGTTTGGGGTTTGATGTACCAGTTAAAACTACTTTTCGCTGACAAGTAATAGCTTGTGATAGAGTTGGAAGGGTTTACTTTTTAGAAACATCACAAAATCAAAACCAACCAGCCACAAAAACATCTCCGCTCCCTCTCCCTGCCCTTTTTTTAACTTGAAATAACAGGTGTAACACTTCACCAGCAGTTTATGGTCATAACTGCTTGCTCAACGACCTCGATCAACAAGTTATGGCTACATATGCCAGCCATATATATATATATGGAGAATGAGTTATCCTTATGCAGAAGTCTGTCTCATCTATTTTTTATAGATATGTGAACAATGTGTGTGTATATAAAAAAGTATGTATTTCCAAAGATATATACATAAACAAAAAATATATACAATTACATACATTCCTATATATTACTAATAGCAGTTAACTTTTAAGCAGATCAGGAAATCAACTTGACTCTACAGCAACTCATGATATGCCAACCGGCTTTTAATAATAGAACAAAAATGCAGATTTCCACTCACATGTACAAATTAAGAGGACTTCACTGCACCTGGAAGCATTCAAGTGACTGCTATAAGAGCTAGTTGCAAGTGTGTCAAACGAATACCATGCAGCAAGGGGAGTGGTTCTCCTTCTGGCACCTATGGACCACATTCAGCGCAAGTCTGGAACTTTTTGATAGCTGCAGTTTTTTCATAAAAACTATCCACATGAATAATCAGTTTCTTTAGTGATATTCCTTTTTTTAGTAAGAACTCATCAGAAGAAAGGCCCTTTTTGTTTTAGCTGCTTTTTCAAATAGTTTCAAATTAGTTCATGACTCCACACAGACTTATTTCATCTGCAGGACGACAAAAGCTTTCTTGATCGCATGAATGTAATTTTCTGTTAATGAGAACTCTTGAGATTTCTAACACGAGCAGCAAATTTACAAAAATGGTTTCTTTTTTTTTAAGATTCGTTTAATGAAATACTACTAAATTAGGTCAGGCATGAAAGTTTCAGGCTCATATCTCTAGAAAGAACGTACTGTTATCATTCACTAGTAATAATGTATTTTAATAACATTCAGCTTAAATCTCTAAGCAACCCTGTTTGCCTCTATTTAGAACTACTGTAGTATAAATGAAATACTGGTCCCGTGTTTCAGATAAAGCTAAAAGTAAGTCCTGTGACTAAACTATGCTGGATGTGATTTAAAGAAAAGTTTCACTATGTATTTTATAGAGCTATTAATAAAATTATAAAAAAATCAATAATGAGATTTATGCTGCTTCTTAATACAATTGATTTTTTTTAATGCAAAGAGTAGGTCATATTAGACACAAATCTTTCCTAGTTTCATTACTGAAAGTGGCCTTTTTCTGTCTTTGAATAGCCAATGCTCCAAAAAGAGAAACAAAAAGATATTTTTTCCAAATGTTACTTTCCTATCACAGTTTTAATTTTCATTTAGAGTCCTGAAGAGTTTATATGGCGTATCTAGCCATAATTTCTCTCTTACTGTTGTAAATACCTTGCAAAAATTATTCAACAAACTTATTTTTCTGTAAAAGAAATAATAAAAGTCTGTCATTATTTGCCCATTATACTATGAAGATTTCGGTGCAAATGAACTGTATATAGCAGCTTTGTGATCATAATCACTGTTCATGCTAAACACAAAAATTATGTTTAAAAAACCCCAACCCTCATTTGTAATATGTAATCAGTGTTAGATTGATTTTCCTCTGGTGGGATAATATTTAAAATAGGTTTTACAAGATTTCATTGACCAGCTGGCATTTTCTTTGCCATCCGCAGGGGTTTTTCCTCTGTCTTCAAGTGTAACAGAAGTGATTTTAATTAGTATTTCATTAGTATTAGTAATTTAATCTTTATGAGATAATTGCAGAGTGACTGATAAGAATTCAGGTGTAAAACTAGTACCATTGGAGCAGAGATGCTTTGACTCTGCTGGAGTTTGACTCTGAGCTATCAAATTCCTCCATGGAGGAGTCGAGACTACTAGAAAATCAAGGTTTTTCTGCTGCTAGAAAATTCTGGGAAATAATTTAAAAAGCAAAGAGAAATGCCCTCCTTAGGTAATTTCTGTTTCATATAACTTTTAAACTGTAGATTAATTTAAGCTGTTTGTTATTTCAGGATGCAGAAGACTTGGTGATGGGGGAAGGCACATGAAAGAGAAACTAAGCAATAAAAGGCAAAGGTCAGGTAGAATGAATCGTTAGACTTTTTAGGAAAGAATGCTGAGTTCCCTTATGCAGGTTGTTCCTCTCAAATAAATTCTTCCTTCAATTTGATTTTGTGGTGCTGCAGTACTGATACTAGACTGATACTGATACTCTAGGCTAGAGACCAGTAGCATCAGGAAATCGAGTGATAACTCTTGAAGGTTACTCAGTTACACTGTCCTACTTATGAATATTTGAAGAATATACGTCTCATCTTTATTACCTAAACTCCTGTGTATCAACCCTGTATTTCTCAGAGCAAAAGCTGCAGCATCATTCAAGGCTAGTAGGTGGTACTGGATTTTGTAAAATCCATTTGTAAAACCTGAAAGTTTAGTGCCCGAGATTCAGGTCGCTGTTCGTTAGGTCTGTCCTTGTACTCATCAAACAAAGAACATTCTAGCAGACGTTGATACAAAACAGGAAACCTCTTACTAAAGCTTTCAACTCATTAAAGGTTTTCCCAGTTGGCAGTATGGGAGTAAAAGCTCTTATAAATGTATTGCAGGGGGGGAAGGAAATACAAGGAGAAAATAGTTATACAAATTAATGAAGAGTGGATGAAATTCATCAATTCTAAAATAGCTGACATGCTGAATAAACTTATTTAAGAAAACATGCCGTCTTCCAAGAGATAGGAGGATCAGAATATAATGTAGAACCTGTAAAGTGGCTATTGAAATCATACAAATAAGGAAATGCTTGAGAAATTTTACTGTTCAGTATATTGTCAACATTTGTGCTCATTTTAAGATGCTAAAATAAATCATTAATGAAGTTCCTGAACTTCTGAGAATTAGTTCTGTAAAGGCATGAACATATAGTTCCACGAAATCTCTGAAAAATGGGAGTAGAGAGAAGATGAAAGCAGCAGCATCAATCTTTCTTTTAAATTTTAACCTGAACAATTTAGTGCTACCTGCCATTGTCCATGCGTTTGCACCAGCTGGTGGTACTGTTCAGACTTGCAGTATGATTCATACACAGAGCACACTCAAAAACCGTGTATGTCAAAGAGATTGTTACTTCTCTTGTAGTTTCCTACTAAGAAACTAGGGGAAAGATGGCATATGTAATCAGTTAACTCTCTGTTATGCCAGGGGTGTTAACAGAACAAACTGATGATTTTTTTTCTGTGCTGAATTAGAACAGTGTTATTTCCACAAGTGTCTGCTACTTACACAAAGGCAGAAAGCGCTGGCAACTATTTGAAACTTTTAAATTGTGATTTACAAGGAAGTTACCTGGAGTGCTTGGTTGGGAAGTTCTTCATGTCTTTGTTCACCAATCTCCTGTGTTTGTTATTCATCATATTTCTACTCATTCTTCTTTAGTAGTCATCACCTCCTAATAGTCCAGTTTGTGGACTTCATGTCAGTAGGCAAGAACACTTGTCATTTTGGCTCCTTCTTTTTGTTTTTTTTTCCTCTGTTTTCATCCTTTACGGTCTTACCAGAAAATGCTTTAAATCTGTTCAGGTCACAACAGAAAAAAAATACTCCTTATTTGAATAGTTTTGTTGAATGATTGAATGATAAGTGACATTTATACTGTAAAAAGATCAGTCTACATGCAATTCCATAATTATTAAAGTAGAGCTGTATTTCTGTGTTTTTAAGTTGTAACTACCTGAATTAAATTATATCAATTAAATACATTTTAAGGAACTTGTAAGAGTTGAAAAAAAAATCACTCGTACTGCAAAAATAGGTCCAGCCATGATTAATGCAATGTCGTGTTTGTGAATGGATAAATAATTCATTATTCAGTGAAATAAGTGGTCTGACTGAATATTCATAGATATTCTGTTACATGCAAATTAAGTAAATATAAATTGATCCCTGGGGTAATGTTACCAATATGGCTATGTTTTATAGTGTCTATGTGAGAAGATAAATTTGTGAGGAAAAGAGCAAGGTGAGGTCAAGCCGTGGAAAAGGCAATCAAAACCTCTGAGAGGGTGACTGAAATGGAATTTGAACATTCTCACATCCTGACAAGAAGGAAAGATTTTGTTCGTCTTTTTGTTGGCAATTCTTTAAAAAACCTCTCAGTTTCCTGGAAACGTGGTTGTTAATGGTACCTGAATATGATGGTGACAATAATGCTATTTTAAATCAACACACCAACAGTTTAAGGTAGTATATGAGGAGCTCAGATGCCTCAGAGCTGGTTGATGACTGAAATATCATCTGTTAAAATCTCAGAAAGAAGCCACATTATGTACATCCTTTGACTCTTTAGGAACTGTCTTATGTTGGATAACTTCATCATCATTTTGCACAGAGAAATGTGGTTTTTTTTCTCTTTTGTCCCTTAATACAATTGTATGAATAGAAAGATTACCTGTATACACAGTTTTTATCGTTTGCTTCTCAAGGTCCTATTTAATTTGTTTGGAAAGGTCTATATACAACTGATAATGAATGACATAATACAGATTACCAAGCAGGCAACCATTACTTTTGACTTAATATAACAATTGGGGAAGGGGGGAATCTGGCGGTTTTTTGTTTTGGTTTTTCTTTGTTCTTATTTTGACACTAATACTAATTTAATATACAGTGCTCAGTATTCCTTAGTTATCCACACGTAACATCTGTGAAAATTCCACATCACCCATGGATGACCCAAAGAGGACAGGACACGCAAGATTTCATATTCCTGGTCTTTTTAAACCAAAGCCTGAGCAGGTTTTAGAGTAAAAGGAAATGTGGCACCTTCTGTGAACTGCATGAGAAGTAAGGGGGGGGAGGGTAAAGCCTCTTGCCTTCTTTAGTATCTCCTTTTTATGACATATTTCTCCCTCTGTAACAAGCATTTACATTTTTAGAAGCCAGAAGTCAAGTCATTTTCTATAAACACATACTAGTAGGGAGGTGTGAACTCTTTGACATCATTCTGATCCTATTTGAATTAAAAGTTCACTGCTACCGTTCTGAATTCTTTAAGGAAAACTGAAGTCAAAGAGAAGAAGCAGACAGAAAAGTTCAAAGGGGGAAAGAAGGGGGAGGGAGAATGAGCCGAAGCAATAGAGAGCTCTCAAGTAAAGCATAGTCAATGGGAAGACTCAAGAAGAAATGGGGAGGTAACAAGGTGGTAATGACTGACATTCTCAATTCTTAATGAAATGTGGATACCTGCTATGTAGGTTATCCTATTCCTGTCTATTCATATAGGTCACCTCCTGTGTTGGTCTGCCTTCCCTGTGAGTAGGATAGAGAAGTTTTTGCCTCCCCAGGAAGTAGCAAAGAGAATATTTAAATACTGTAATTTTTTTATATATATAATATACATATTATATCTATATGTGTATAGAATCATAGAATCATTTACGTTGGAAAAGACCCTTAAGGTCATCGAGTCCAACCCTTAACCTATCACTGCGAAGTCCACCACTAAACCATGTCCCTAAGTACCACATCTACCTGTCTTTAAATACCTGCAGGGATGGGGACTCAACCACCTCCCTGGGCAGCCTGTTCCAGTGCCTGACTAGCCTTTCAGGGAAGAAATTTTTCCTAATATCCAATCTAAACCTCCCCTGGTGCAACTTGAGGCCATTTCCTCTCGTCCTATCACTTGTTACTGGGGAGAAGAGACCGACCCCCACCTCGCTACAACCTCCTTTCAGGTAGTTGTAGAGAGAGATAAAGTCTCCCCTCAGCCTGCTCTTCTCCAGGCTAAACAACCCCAGTTCCCTCAGCTGCTCCTGATAAGACTTGCATATGTATATGCATATATAATATACATATGTATATGTAATGTATTTTGTATGGATATATGCATATATAAAAACCCAGATATTCTTTCTTTTATTAACTGATGCCCTTTTAGAATGCCTGGGACTATTGCCCTGTTTCAGGGCCTATTTTTTAACAGAATGTCTAGATAACAAGTAACAGGTAGCAACTTCTGTGTATATATGCTGGCAGTTTTAGGGTAATGTAGAGCTAAAGAAAAGTTTGTACTTTGTAAATCTTATGTTGAAAACAATGCAAATACAAGTCTAAAACATCTTGCTGGAATTCACATGCTAATTACATACCATTTTATGTTATAATACATTAGTATTTATTTAGTGTGATCATTATTTATATTATGTTCTTTATGACTCGTGTTCTTATAGTAGCAATTTCTAATACTACAGTTGATACAGTTTACAAGCTTGAAAGAGACCATGATTTCTGCAAACTAACAAAATAATGTCAATTTAAAAGAAATAGTCCATTATGTGTTATTTTATTTTATAACAAAGAGTGGACCCCTATGGTGGGTAAATCACTTTTCTACATACATTTCTAAGGTAGTGTGTAGCTCTGAGAGTGCCTACTGCCAGCTCCTGGTTATCAGAATTATTTCTTCAGGTGGATTAGCAGGGACGTGAAAAATCACTTAAACTTCTATGTCGTCTTTTTGGCACTAAGTGTAACAATTCTGTTTACTGGGGATTTTATGACTCCACCTAATAATCAGCAAAACTGAGTTCTCAAACAGCTGTAAGTCAGGCTGAAAGAAGAGGTCTTCCAAAGAGTTGAGCTCCCTCTAGTTCTTGGATGTGCACTCAGCTGTGTTTTAATCTACACTACAGGCTAATAGGCTAACTAGAAACAATAAAAAAACCCCATCACGTCTCAAAGGCTTTTAGTCCAAAGAGTCACAATGCTTGATGGAGTGGTAAATGAGTTTCAGGGTGTTAGAGTGATTTTATACTTTCCATATTTCAAAAGGGAGTGGAGTTCTTTGCTTGACTGGAGAGACCTGACTTCTCAAGCTGTCTTCAGTAGAGACAAAGTTGAGAACTTCAGCTGTATGTCACTGAACTGATTGAAACACTGTCTTGTTTTAGCTTGGTTTAAAGAGACTAAACAGTAATCTACAATGCCACCCAAAAGAAAGAAGTGCTGTACTCACAATAACTACAGAGGGTTAAATATGTTGAAATCAGCTGACTTACTATTCAAGTGGGAGACAGTAATGTTATTTTTTTCAATGTTTCCTGTAAAGTATGTGAACCGATCTGTTGCTCATCTAATTTCTTAAATTATTTTAGAAGTTGAGAATAGCATTTTAATTACATTCCTCATTTACCTAATTTAATTAATAAAATGTTAAAATATTACTGTGACTGATCCTGCAACAATATGAAAGCATTTAGCATCAAATATCACTCATTAAAAGCAAGATCTAATATTCATACTCCTGTGTCTCATAATAAGCAACAAAAATACTAGAGAATCAGTAACAACAAAAGGTATTGATTCAGGTTTCACATTTTCTTCTAGCATGTGGCAAATGCTACTGCATTATATAATAGCAGAAGACAAGAGGTAAACCAAGTGTAGTTTCTTCATATTTAGATCTGCCAGTCTAAAATAAATTATTTTTAGAAAAAGTTATTTTTAGAAAACAAACAGCATTAGACAAAGTCCTTAATACACCAGCCTCTACCAGAAGGAAAGGTAATTCTAGCTTTCTCTGCTTAGTGTTGAAAGTTTGCAGAGCCATCCAATGGCTATGTCTACCATTAGAGCTTCTAATACTTCTCAGACGCCAAAAATGTCTTAGTAATCATTTCATCTACTCTTTAGAATTTCTAGACCTAGCTGAGTTTGGCCTTTGGGGAAATTGGGCCCTGTAATTGTGTTGTTTTCATGTGAGAGTGATTCTTCAAATCCAAATATCCCCCCTCTGTCTTGTCTAACATTGTACATGACCTGAACTTTCTCTCTTCAGAGGCCTTCCTGTGGGTTGTTTTTGGGTCTGCCTTTACACTATTGACAATTACTTTTGTGTCACTCATTTATTCTAAAACAGAGCCTTAAAATGAAAGGTTCCTATCTATGTAGGGACTCATCAGGACTCTGATGATGAACAGCAGTTTCTTTCATTTTCGTTACATTAGCACATAAAGCTGTTGAGGATGACAACAGAAAGTTAGAATTGGCTAGCAGGTTGGTTAGAGGAAGAGGAACCCCATGATACACATAGCAGTGATTTTGTCAAATGTTGTATAAAAAGTAGAGCAATGCATGCAGCAGTGAACATGAGATAATGATACACATTCATATCAGAATGTAAATTTACTTAATTAAAAGAGAATAATTTGAAGTCACTGGAAAAAAATATGGAGTATAGTAGCTGTGAAGACTTTTTCCCATTTCTTAACTGAGACAGCATTGGCTGGCTGGACATTATACAGCACCATATACGCCAGCTAGGTACAAGATTGTTGCTAACTCTGGAAAATTGCTTCTTCTGTAGCAAGAAAGCTAGATGATAAGCTACATAGTGTGGTACGAATTTAGTGGTTTGAAAAATGAAAACTGGTTTGAGAAGTCTGATACACGAATTTCAAGATCACCAATGAAGAAAAAATCATGGTAGTTGCCCAGATGTCTTGATTTCAACTTGGCTCATCTGACAAAACTTACTGACATCAGTGTGTCATGATTTCACTCGATAAATGCATAACAAGCTTATTATTAGGAAATAAGCTGGAGCGTTTTAGAACAGAACAGTTCAGTGAGGCCATAGAGGGGAGAATAAACTCAGGTAGAAGAGTTGGTAATAGTTGCAAGTAACTTCTTACTGGCCAGCCTAAAGTCTGAAATATTTGCCTGTCTCATTCATCTTGGGAGGGATATAGGACATAAAATCTATTTTTGACATTTTTCTAACACTCAAGGATTAGATAATGTACAACAATATCTAACCAATAAGTGCTGGCTTTTGATACTGGGTTGTAAGGGGATGAGGTTTTCTTCAAAAAATTAATTATCAAAAGGCAAAAATGGAATCAGTCTGAATTCCTTTTTGACATAAAAGAAAGAGATTACTCATTTAAATTAAATTTTCTAAAAGTAATCCACAATAAACTGCTACTTAGAACACTAACATGCCAATTAAATATAACTGATTACTGTAATCCCTTAGATTAGCTTGTTTTAACTACATGTTTTGTAATAAACATAAGATTTAAAAGTAGTGAGAATGCCAAAAGAATCTTTGCCAGTAAAATAAGAACTCATGCTCAGAATCCATAAAGGTTTTCTTTAGTTAAGTGGTAATTTTCTGATAATATCCACATTTTATAGCATGTATATGTCAGAGTGTCCTGATACATCTTAGTTTTTCATGTAATTATACCTTATTTCATTTAGCACAGGGATGCTTTGTCTGTGGAATGAAAAAGAATGAGCAAATGTCACTGTGGAAAGCCTGCAATCTCAAGATTCACCTGGAGAAATAATACTGGCAGCTTTGCTACTAGTCTACTTTCAACATCTTCCATCCAAAAAATAGACTGCAATGTACTTCCCATGTGGAAATACTCCATGGTGCTAGCTGAAAAACAAGGCTAAAATCCCCAAACATCTACCTGTTAAGCTCTGCCTTTATAACTATATGTCTTCCTCTGCTTCTTTTTACTAGCCATTATTGTACTTTTACCTCTCAAGAGAAATTATCCAAAATCTTAATTTCTTCCACCCTGAGTTTTAACTGTTAGTTTAACCATTGTACCAGTCCCAATTCTAAACCCAAATTTTTATGTTCTTTTAAAATAATTGAAGTTCAGTGGTTTTTCACATTTAGAGACGCTTCACAGGAGACACCAAAAATGGTACTGATTTAGGCTACAATTTCATGAAAGGGTCAGTGCATGTAAATTGTGTGTCAGGTTTGTTTAAGGACCAAAGCCATCCACAGTCGTGCATTGCTTGAATATACATCACCAAGGCAGTTTGATACAAGGTGGCTTTTTGATGGCAGAGGAGGTTATTCAAGAGCAAATGACGGTAATTTGTTCCGAATGGCGCTGAAGTCCGCATGTTGTGGGTACATCTGACGGCCTCAGCATTAGACCCAGAGCGGAGCTGGATTCACTAGTGTCCCTGCTAGGCTGACATCTAAAATGTTTCTCTGCCCTACTGTCTAGTAATAAAATCCTTAAGTGCTTGAGTATTTTTCAGAAGGAAGATGGGAATACTAAATACACTGAAGCTTGGGGGAACTGCGTGGAAACAACCAAGATCTAACTCTTGCTTCAGTTGGTATTTAGCTGTTAATGCAAAGTCCACCAGCTTCCACAGGTCCATTTCACAATAGTAACGCTACAGTACACTAGTAAGAATCTGATATTCTGGCAGATAAAAAAAAAATACACATTTCCAGCCCCCTTGAGATTAGGCAAGTAGCTAAATCCTACATTTGGACCTATTTTTTCTAACTCCTTCTTAATGGCTCTGATCATTGGATTAATCGATATGAAGCTTCTCAGGTGTTTTTTGAGAGAGTACAGTATCTGGCTTAGACCCAACTCGGGGGGAATGCTGAGCACTCTGAATCCTCAGTGGAAATGGGTACCTTTCTTCAGCCCAGAATTAAGTATCAACATGCCTAGGACAGGACGGACTTGAGCCTCCATTTCCATCCTGTGAATGCAAGTGGCTACCTACAGACTGGTTATTGTACGAATCATTTCTAATCATCTTGCAGTCCCTGTGAATACCACAGAAAAAACTTGGTACCTCTTTCAGGACTGTTATTTCCGCTAGGCGTCAGGGAACTAATGAATATATGCTCCCTGCAATTTAGTCTATGTTTTAGTAATACCAAAAAAAGTCTATATTTCATTTCTCTGTATTTTTTAAAGGATATTTTGCTTGCCAGATTTTCCTCTTGTCTGTTCATCACCTTCTAATATCTATTATGTGAAATTGCTAAGTACAAAACTAGAAATATTTCTTGTGCACATTTAGTAGGGCTGAGCAAATACTTCACAAAAGTGAATAATTTGTTTAAATAGCTTTTAATCTCTTTGCTCATGATTGTCTGTGAATATATTACTTTCTTCAAAATATAGTCTTTATACATTTTTTCTGCTAAGATACAGCTATACAATGTAGTATATGATGTAGCTAAAGTATATTTACATTGATTTATCTGCTTGACATTACTCTGACTATGCAGAGCTAAATTAAAAAAAAGTATTAGTAAAAGCAATCTGGAAACAAATCAGTAGTTGGAGGTAGGAAATATTTTATGACTTTGTGATATTTAAAAAATAATGACTGGGTAGGTAGAAGGAAAATATCAAGAATTGGAAATAAACATTAATTTTAGTGAACATCTACTTAAGGACTGACTAGCCAGTGTGCAGATATTTGAGTTGGCTGGGCAAAAAACAGTAGTGCGCAAAGACACCTAATCATACAGAGGCTGCATGGTAAGGCGGGATTCATGTAAACAAGTGTCCTAGAGCAACCTACAAGATCTGTCTCTTGTGAGAGATAGGTAACACGGAAGATCTTGCTCAAGGTACGTATGCTGGACAATGCAGCATATCTTGGCATATAGAGGGAAGGTAAAAAGTACTATTACAAGACTGATACACACTGAAAGGAGATTGCAATAAGAAGTCTCTGTTAGCACAACAGTACAGTGAGAATAGGGTGCTTCACAAATTATGAATTTCAGCTGGATCAGAGTGTAAATTTTCCTGGAGAGGGAAACTTGAAAGGTAAAGAGATCACAAGCGCAGCTTGTCTCTGAACCATGACAGAAATTATGTTTGGAACTACAAATCTGAATCTGCCTTTGAATACTATTTAGGTGACAAAGGTGATGAATGAATAGGAGCATAAAGGTGCATCCCCATCTCAGAATTTCATATTGATGGTTTCTAAATCTAGGAATGTTTTTCTCTAATATGAACAAACAGAGTATCGGTGCATACTGCCTGTATACTACAGACAAATGTGACTGAGAGGCAAAGGACAGTGGGTTTTTAACCCCTACAGATTGTATTATTTGTTAAACACAATAGGAATTTAAATTATTTTCTAACTAATAAATGCATACTGACTGCATTAGGAGAATGTATACATCTTGTGAGCTAGAGGAAGAATATACAGCATTCTCCTGGAGAAGCTGGCTGCTCATGGCTTGGATAAGTGCACTCTGCACTGGGTTAAAAACTGGCTGGATGGCCAAGCCTAGAGAGTGGTGTGAATGGAGTCAAATCCAGTTGGCGGCCGGTCACGAGTGGTGTTCCCCAGGGCTCAGTGTTGGGGCTGGTCCTGTTCAATATCTTTATCAATGATCTGGATGAGGGGATTGAGTGCACCCTCAGTAAGTTTGCAGATGACGCCAAGTTGGGTGGAAGCATTGATCTGCTGGAGCATAGGAAGGCTCTACAGAGGGATCTGGACAGGCTGGATCGATGGGCCGAGGCCAGCTGTATGAGGTTCAACAAGGCCAAGTGCCGGGTCCTGCACTTGGGTCACAACAACCGCATGCAACGCTACAGGCTTGGGGAAGAGTGGCTGGAGAGCTGCCCAGTAGAAAAGGACCTGGGGGTGTTGGTTGACAGCCTCCTGAACATGAGCCAGCAGTGTGCTCAGGTGGCCAGGAAGGCCAATGACATCCTTGCTTGTATCAGGAATAGTGTGGCCAGCAGGACCAGGGAGGTGATAGTGCCCCTGTACTCGGCACTGGTGAGGCCGCACCTCGAGCACTGTGTTCAGTTTTGGGCCCCTCCCTACAAGAAGGACATCGAGGTGCTGAAGCGTGTCCAGAGAAGGGCAACGAAGCTGGTGAAGGGTCTAGAGCACAAGTCTTATGAGGAGTGGCTGAGGGAGCTGGGGTTGTTTAGCCTGGAGAAGCAGAGGCTGAGGGGAGACCTTACTGCTCTCTACAACTACCTGAAAGGAGGTTGTAGCGAGGTGGGGGTTGGTCTCTTCTCCCAAGTAACAAGCAATAGGACGAGAGGAAACGGCCTCAAGCTGCGACAGGGGAAGTTTAGGTTGGATATTAGGAAAATCTTCTTCACCGAAAGGGTAGTCAGTCATTGGAACAGACTGCCCAGGGAAGTGGTCGAGTCTCCATCCCTGGAGGTATTTAAAAGACGGGTAGACGTGGTGCTTGAGGACATGGTTTAGTGGTGGACTTGGCAGTGCTAGGTTAAGGGTTGGACTCGATGATCTTAAGGGTCTTTTCCAACCTTGACGATTCTATGAGTCTATGATTCTACAGCTTGTAATGACAGCATAATAAATGTAAAGTCATAACGTTTTGAGAATCATTGTATATAGATAAGAGTTCAGCATAGCTAAGAATACCTATGGATTTGTGACCTTTCTTTGAAATACAGAAATGGTGCTTAGATGTGAAATTCATTATGGTCTCTAGTGAGACACAGCTATTCATTTTTAAACTGATTAATTTGGGTTAGTATTGATGAAAGATTTCATAGGACTAAATATAGAGATATCATAGGCAAGTATACTGTTTTATAAGCAGATATCACCTGCCTAAGTAAGCATTTATAGGTACCCAATTTGTGAAGTTTTTCTATATACAAAATAACAATTAAGTAGAAAATGTAAAAATGAAATTAATCGTGTTATGCCATACATGGAACATGTTTTTTAGTCTTTGTAATAAAATGTGCTTCTAATGAAGCACAGATACGATTAAAGAACCATAATCTTGAAGAACAAATGGACAGAAGCATGCAGGCTGTTCTTCAGTATATGAAAAATTACTAAGAAAATGGCACCTATGGGTTTATCTCATAAATTGTTTCTTGTAAACTATAAAAGGCAGGAATGTGAATCATATGAATCATCAGCTGGGCAGTCCTTCAGGAACATTATCTGGATTTGCACAGACTAGGACAGTCATTGGGAGTTTCAGCCTTAACAGCAGAATTTGGAAATTACAGGGAATGGAACAGGTTTTAATCCTAGAGATTACGCATGAAGTTTAGATCATTTAGTGAAAACTGCTGTGCTGTGGCTATTTTGTGCCAATTGTGTTAATAAATAGCCATCGGAGATACCTGGTATCATCACAAAGACTGAAAGTCACTGCAGAATTAAAGCATGAAGAGAACATGTTATGTGAAGTCATTATCTGGGTAGCAAGTGTAAAACAAATTGGATGCACCTCCATTGAGAAGTGACAGAGTAGACTTCTCATGTTTGTGTGTTACATGCTCTTAAATTTGCTGATTAATGAAGAACTGGCCCTCTTCTGTACTAAGACTCAGCTGTAAATTTCAAAGGATTAACGTGCACATGTAAACGACACTATCACCAGCATAACTGACTTGTTATGGCTAATAATTATCTATCATTCCGTAGCACTGTTACCTTTATTAACTGCATTTACTGAATGATATTGAACTGCCACAAAAGTGAGTCCTGAGAGAGCTTTTCTAAAACAAAAACCCAGAAATAAAATGGCCTATTGTCCATTCTGGCAGGACATTTTAAAATGATAAAGTAAGAATTTTTTGCAGCTTTCTGAATGTTCTTTCTAGTGAAGTGATATATGCAAAATATAATAAATTAAAAATTTTAGCTTATAATTGGTTTACTGTATAGACAAAATTTAAGAATAACAGATAATGTGTTTATAATACAAAACTCAGGAGTAACTTCAGTGTTTAGAAAAATGATAAAAAATTAACAACTCTGTAAAATCGTTACTTCATTTACACTATGTCTCTTGGAGCATCTAGAATCCAACCAGATGTCTTGAATTAATTTGAACAGACAGGAGTGATAAACTTTCAAAGCTCTGCTGACCTTGTAGTAGCTATCACAAATTGCTGTACCTGAAGATCTTATCCCTTTGCTTTTACGGATAATTTTATCTTTGGCTAAAGGTTAAAATTAGTCTGTTCAATAAGCAATTTAAAATTAAAAGCTGTAATAATGGTTCAGTAAAGTTCTGTCATTCTGCTGCATAAAGTGATTAAATATACGTAATTATATGATTAAATTTTCTACTTACTGGTCTTCATGTGTTAAAGGAGTCTGAAAATAACCTGTGCCATTATCAGAATAGTGTACATAAGTACATTTTTTTACATAGATTTACTAATGCTTGTAAGTTTCGGGCTGTGTTTGTTTTAAACAGATTATTTTTCATGGAATTTACCTCAGAAGTCTTAACTGTGACTTAATGCAATACTTGTTCTGAAGCAGTAACATAATTTTTAAAAATAGAGGTGTTCATCTTTTCATGCATATTAAACTCCGGTTTCTGAGTACTTCCAATAGAATAATCTACCCTACGGGGTTTACTTATATTATACTGGTTTATATCATAGAATTGCCTAAACACTGCTGTTACAAGGTATGGATATAATACTATCAGCTCAAATGGTACTTTTAAAGATAAATTGACTCATAATGAACTACACTAGGAAAGCTAAAATAAAATTTTTAAAAAGCAAATTTTGTGCAGTAAGGAGAATTTAGTATAAATAAGGAACTGTATCTTATTGCTAGTAATGCTCGGTGTATAAATCTTGAAAGTAAAACCTAATTTCTGAATGGATAGAAGGCAAAAAAATCTGCCGGATTCGTTCATGTATACCTTTTCACAAGGGGAAAAGTCAGGAACAGGAATGAGACATTACAGTTAAAAATTAATCAAATTTGATTTAAATCTGTCCAGATTTGCTAGAGGATTGTGTAAAGATTTCACTTGAGTTTGAACTGACATTTATTTCATGGTCAAACACGTATAGGTTTTATATTAGCCCAAGTTTTCCAGGGAAAGCTTAGTCCTTACTGCAGGGGTCTATGTGCAGGCAACAACCCATGTGTTGCGAATCAAACACTGCAACCCGGTTGTAAAGTACAACTTCACTTGGAGAGATAAGATCAGGAAGACTTCTTTAGCTTGGCTGCACTTTTACATATTCTGCCTTGCTGAGGTTGTTGAATGAACTGAATTTATTCCATATTTAATATGGAATGTAATTTCCTGGGAAAGTCAAACTGGAAGACAAAACTCCATGAACCTGTAGAATGTAAATTATTTATATAAAGAATATATTACCAGAAGCAAAGGTGAACTAAAAAAACAATTCCAGGGGCAGGGGAGTGGGGGAGAAAGGAAAGAAAGGTTGAGCTGTTTTATTAAAAAACAGTGATCAAGGATCACAAGTAATCATTAATGTTTTAAAAGATCAGCTGAACAATTTCCTAAAGACAGAGATTTAGAGACAATGAATGTCTCCAGAGATCCTTTATTGTTACAACTGCTTTTTAAAAAATATTTCATACATGCAAGGAAAAAAAAAATCCCGAGTTCCCCTTTGTATGCTTCATTTTGTGAAAAGTTATTTTCAAATCTTCCACCCAAGAAAAGGAATTAGAACTCCTGCTTTACACATAAGATTGCCCAAAGTGCCTTAATCTCCAGATTTTCTCTTCAGAATCCATTTAATCCATTTAATCAGTTACTCAGATGCTGCATACTAGTGCATGCTAGTACATGTTTAAGGTGTAATATAAGCTTGGATCTGTTATGCATCATCAGTTTAAGTAATATAAGTACAAGATGACGAGGTGACAGTGGTTCAGCCTCAAAAGAAATCTTTGAGTTTCAGCTCACTGTGCCTTTTCACTTGGCCTAAATCCCTTGATCTGCTCTTACCTGGGATGCTACAGAGAAGCACAACAGTGTACTTACTAGGAGGGCTGAGAACACTGCATTTGAGGCATCTGCAGGCTTCTGTAGCCCAAAGACTTTAGGAAGAAAACTCAGTGTTCCCTATAGTAGGCTGGAACAGGAACAACAGGGACAGCAATACATAAAAGGAACCTTTGTAACACTGACAATATACACAGTAAAAGCATTCAAAAGCATGATACGGGTTAAAAGAAAGTATTTTTTATGTAGGAAGCTGGGGCAAAGAAACAAACCTATCAGGCCTAAACAATGACTCCTGCCAACTTTTTTCTCATGTTCATATATTCACTTCTATTCAGGTTTCTTTACTGTGCCTCTTACTGATGGTCGAGTGCTTGGCATAAGCCCTGCCAGTGCATTCAAATCTGTGAGGGAGCAACACTGAGCCTCTCTGTCAGGAATCCTGCTTCTTCAGTGCCCTAGGCAGGTCATGAGCAAGTCCGATAGCTGCCCAAGCAGCGCGGGCACAGATTAATGATGACTTTGTCCAGTTTCTGGCCGTTCTAACACAGCCCTGGGCGGCTGCTGGATGCCGTCCAGTCAGCAGTCTTCCAGTCCAGGAAGCTGTGAGTAGCTGTGAAGAAGCACAAATCACAGCTATCTGTCCTTGACCTGTGCAATAACAGCCCATGGTCAAAACCCAGTCAATGATAAAAGAAACCCAGGGATTTGGCAATGCTATTTACACTGGTATCTGATATCTCTGCTGTTCGTAAGGGCACTTGGCTAAACTTGCTGTACATTTTTGGGATTATAGCATGGTATTTCATTCATATTAATGAGCCAAGATTATGCTGTGTGGACATCTACTGTACCAAAAAATTTAAAACCATATTGTGGTGTCTGTTAATTAATATTATTCCAGCTACTAATTTAGTGGCTGTTTCTTTGATATAATCTGCCCAAATTCTTAAACTGATGATGCATAACAGATCCAAGCCATTTGTTATGACTAATGACATCAGGGGCTTCTTAATAGTAACAAATGTCAGCTATTAGATATGAACCCCTGTCCTTCCACTTGCATTTTGTGGGAGGTTTTTAAACTCAAAGCTTCAGTGGGGAAAGAAAAAACCCTCCCAAAGTAACGTGAAGATGGATGCAACCTGTACAGTTCTGCACAGTCTTTTCCTTTAATCTTCTTTATCATTGTGCTGTCAGAATATATTTAATATCATGTAAATTCTGATCTAAGAGAATTAGATTAGTTCCATATCCAGTGAATGACTTCAGTGGTTTGGAATAGTGAAGTCTTTATCTTGTAGAATTAAGTTGCTGGCCCAGCATACCATACCAGGATTAGCTTCAGATTATTAATGCAAATTTAAGTACATTAGCACGTATCTAATATAATGGGGCCTAGCCTTCTTCAAAATTCCTGGGACCTTGATGAAGCAAGCTGTCAAACGAAAAGAGCCTGGTAGTCACTGGTAATGGCGTATATTTAAGTTTACATGCTCCTACACAGTAATTCAGTTTGTTACTTATTGACTGCTGGATTGGGCAAAGTTGGCTGTAGAGAGAAGCAAGGTGGGGGTCAGCTGTCCCAACATTTCCTGGCATACATCAGGATGGTAAACAAATGGCTTTGTTTACCCAAGCTAGTGGGCATGCATGTATGGTTTCCTATACCCTCACATAGGCAGGGGAAAGTCCATAGGTACAAGGATTTTGTTGGGAAGAGGCTTAAGCTCCTCCACCCATTTCCATTTGCTGCTCCTGCTAAGGGACGTTGACGTTGCCACTGCAGTGCTGTGGCTCATCTGAAGAACCGGGAAGAGGGCAGTGTTGCACAGAGCATATCAGTAATGTCAGCACCATGACAAGGCAACAGAGGATGGGAATTAAAGGAAGGTGGGTGGTTTAATATTTATAGTCTTCTGTGTAAGTCTTCACCTTAATCCTTACTCTTGTCTTGCCCACTTAATAGGATAGCTTTGGGTGTGGGGAAAGAATCTTCAGAAGTGGCATAAACTGTAGTTGTGACCTGTGCCAAATACAACAATATGGCTTAACTTTGGCAGACATGATTTCTAAATCTGAAAATTACTAGAGTGCTAAGACAACGAAATAAGAGATGAAAAGGTTTACAGCTGCTGTATATCAGATTCAAAGTGTGTATTTGAAACATGCCAGTAAGAAATATGAAAACATCAGTTGCACAAAACTTGAGTTATCAGATCAACGCAGCTCAAAACTGAGAAGCAAACGTGACAGACATATGGACGTACATTTTTTGTGGCTGAAGGAATCATTCCTAGGATAGAGAAATAGAATATAAACTAGTCATATGATATACCAAGGATCTGCAATCTCCAGAAGCATATTTTTCCTATACGCCTGTTTATCTGAGGTGCTAGTTGAGAGTAAAAAGAGAGATTATCATGGTTGGTTGGCTAGAATCAGAACAGGGTTTAGCAATTACAAATGCCAGAAATACAAGAGGTGAGATATTTGTAAGTGCACATTTTTTGGACATTCAGGGCGTATCTAATACCAAATAAAATTAGCTCCAAGGTCATACGTCAGTCTGGAGATGAATATGTTAGTGGTTTTCATGAATACAAGGTCACAATATTTTAAGTAAATCGTCTACCACCAAACGTAGCTTGACGGAACCCAGTAATATCTAACCCACAACTCCACTGAATGCTTGTCTAATCTTGCTGACAATTAAAACTTACCCATTAATACTACTACTTATAAAATGACCTGCGCTAACAGAAGTAGCATATGATAAAGCAGTTAGTTTGCTCTGCTGCAAGTAATGCTGAACAGTTTAGATTTGATCCATGCCTATCTTGTAAACAAACAGTTATTTTTGTTACTTATTCAGATTAGAGAATAGACTCATTTCATATAGATGCTCAATTTGCTGTTATTTTTTCTCAACCCTATGTCCAGAGATCGTTGTCTCAAATTGTACTGTGCTGTTGCTCTATGTGATGACATTTGAACAAAATTTTCTCAGGCAAACATACACAGCCACGACCCAAGAGTGAAAAGTTGATGGAAAAAGGCAGCAGCAGCTTCACACTGACCCCAGCCCTGACAAGTTTGATCCTGAAGATCAATACTAAGAAAAAGAACTACAGAGAATATAGACACATCTCCAAGCATCGTTCCAGATAATTCTTGAAAGGAAGGACCTAACAGCAAGTCTCCAGAGAAAAAACATTTGGGTCCTGCCTTGCTTCAGGACAGCAGCACCTCTGAAGGAATGAGCAGCCTGGTATCCTACGTTAGCACTGGAGGCCTCTTGTGTGTCGTGGTTTAACCTGTCAGGCAGCTAAACACCACACAGCCATTTGCTCACTCCCCCCGCAGTGGGATGGGGGAGAGAATCGGAAAAAAGGCAAAACTCAGGGGCTGAGATAAAGACAATTTAATAAGACAGAAAAGGAAGGGAAAATAATAATAATGATAAAAGACTGTGATGCACAATGCAATTGCTCACCAGCCACTGACTGATGCCCAGCACATCCCCGAGCAGCAATCGCTGACCCCCTGGCCAGCTCTCCCAGTTTATATACTGAGCATGACGTCATATGGTATGGAATAGCCCTGTGGCCAGTCTGGGTCAGCTGTCCTGGCTGTGCCCCCTCCCAGCTTCTTGTGCACCCGGCAGAGCAGGGGAAGCTGAAAAGTCCTTGACTAGCGTAAGCACTACTTAGCAACAACTAAAACATCAGTGTGTTATCAACATTATTCTCGTCCTAAATCCAAACCACAGCACTGTACTAGCTACTAGGAAGAAAATTAACTCTATCCCAGCCAAAACCAGGACATTGTGTCACTCAGGCACCTGACATTCCAAAAGAAGTAAAAAATACCATGAATACTGAATTATTAGCAACTGAAAATAATAACTTACTCCTCTAAGACGCTACAGTAATACTGCAGCATTTAAATATCAGCTATCTAGCAGATGTGATATCTGGAGTATGCTCTGTTAGAAAAGGCCTCGTAAGCTTTGGGGTGACTGTATGTACTCTTTTCTCCTGCGTGACACTGCAAGACCGAGTAAAAGCAGAAGGTTTGATCAGAATATGTGAGGAATCCAGAAGGAGAACAATTTTTGTACACAGAGGTGCCTTGGACTCCAAAGTCAGTTTTGATGACACATTTTGGAGAGTAATCAGACAGATAAAGCCAGAACGCACTCTCTGAAGAGGACATAAGGTCTCTGCTGATCATTTACTTGCAGGAGGATTCAGTAGAACGTGGGAAAAGAGGAGATAAAAGATACTTACTCTAACGGTAATTGTTGTTCTTTGAGATGTTATGTTTAGAATGGATTCCAGAATCTGCTCCCCAGCTCATTGTGATGTAGGTGGTAAGAGAAACCCGGAAGATTTTGGCTTTCCGGACTTTTATATCTTTACATGGAAGCAGAAGCTGGCACAGGGTACTTTTGTGTGCCTAAGTTGCTGTTCCGGGGTCTCCAAGCTTGCTCAGATGAGGGTCTCGTATAGTAGAAATTATATTGGCAGCAAGATCTTCAACCACTATAGCTTTTCTAATGTAAATGATGATAAAAAATGTGGAGCATGAGGTAACATATTTTCAAGAGGGAAATGGGATACTAGAAATCATCTGCAATAGCTACGACAAACACAGCATCTATTCATTTACCATTAGGAGAAGGCAATGATGCACTTGCAAACTTTATTCTGTATTTGACCAATTATTACTGAAGGAACCAAAGTATAGAGAAAAAACTCTGAATGGGTTTCAGATTTTATTTGCTTTGCCAGAGACATCCTGAATAGCAAAGACCTGATGCAGCAAATATCCTCTGAAGGGTGGTGCAAGGATAGATTTAATGATGTTTGCATGGTTGCTTGATATTAAAATAAGGATAGAAATAGAGAAGAATAATAGCCACACTTGGAAAAAAAAATCCTCTTAGTATGCCAAGTGTGTCTAAGCCCATATTTAGTGCTAAAACATTTGTTTTCTTATAGATGTCTATGAATAAATGAGGTACAACTTTCAGAAAACAATGACAAGGTTAAGCTCCCCTAAGGAAATTACTAACTCTATCGTACATTGGATTATATTTCTTTTTTAAAATTAACTTCAGGTGGAAGGAGATTAAAACTACAGTTGCAATATTTCTGTGACTGTAAAGGCAGTGTGTTAGTGTGAGGCAAATTATATGTCAAGTCTGATCAAATCTGTGGCCAAGGCCACTCCAGGCAGGATGTTTTGTGGACAACAGTAATCCGAGATTATACCTGTCTGTTCAAAGTTATATAGGAAAGCTTACAGGCATGAGATGTATGAAAAAATATCTTTTTAAAGATCATTCGTGTCTCCGATCTTTCAAGATGACAAATGCACTGCTTTCAGTTTCAATAAGGAGATTTGAGAGAAAAGAAGAAAAAGGAGAAGGAGGAGGATGAACTCACAGGGGAACATTTTAAGTGAACAGACATTCCAATATGATTTTCTAAGACAAATGTTAATTTTTCATTTTATGACTACTTTCTGGAAAAGTTTATGCCAATTTCATACATATAGAGGCTGGGAAGGGTAGTATTACTTGGGAAACATTTATAGATGGAGCTTTTTTTTAATAGGCATCAAATTATCGCAGTATGTTATGCAAAGGTTCTCAAATTTACATGCAAGTGCACAGACACAACACAGGAGGACTTAAAAAACAAATTAAGGTACTGTAACACAATTTAACTTTTCTAGGTAGGCTGGGTGTTTAAACCCCCTTATAATTAGGGTCAGAGTAATGGATTTATTGAGGTTTCGTTCTATATTCTCTGTCTTTCAAAGTTTTATCTTTTTGCTCCTTTTGCTAGACATCTCAAAACAGCATTGGCAGCAGAGAACAGATCAGTAAATCAGCTTTACAGGGCAAATGCAGAAATACCGGAGGAAGTAAACTTAGGGATAAACTCTACTACACCTCCATTTTTCCAGATGTTACAGAAATGTGTTTTTGTGCCATTTATAGACAATCTTGTTACCATGCAAGCTACTGGAAATCACTGTAATCATTGTGCCATTGTATAAAGGTAGGGAATATTTTTTCCTTTGATGAATGGAAAGCAACAGTTAGAGGTAAAACTGTTTTTTTCACAGGATGTTGTTGACAAAGCTGAGGAAACAACAAGTCTTAGCCCATGAAAAGTAATATTTTAGGTTTGGAAGATGAATGATACGACAAGGAATCCCAAAGCTCTTCACACAGGAAGAGAGAATATTGCCTACTCTCAAAACATTCTTACTTTATGGATTTCACTGAAAGCTCCTCTTAAATCATTAAAATGACCAGAATGCAATACTTGTAGGAAAACAGTGAGAACAATCCTAGACATGTTATCAAAATACTGGAAAAAGACAAATAACAAAAATGAGTTGGATGCACTGTTTTATCCTAAGCAGTGTGTTTATAGAGAAAATTATTCATTATGTCAAAATGAAATATAGTAATAATTTAAAAATATAAATATATGCATAAATGTATTGGCAAACAAGGGAGTCTTGCAAACATTAACTGAAGAAGTGTATCCATTTTCTGTCACACTGGAAAGAGCCCTCTACATTTCTATAATCTTCCAGTCAGGTTGTTAAGAAATGTATAACGCTACATGTTTGTGATTTGAAAACCAAATCATATCAAATTATTTCAATAATGGAAACTGTACATGCATCAAAACCAAAAGTACCATCATTAAGGGTGCTTAAACATATTCTGAACAGAAATTTGCATTTCTGAGTATGCAAGCCTGTGCAAAAGTAAGTAGTGCAAAAAATGTAGGAGATTGCTATGGAAGTGTAACAAGGGTAAGTGACAAGGTCTTAAATTTTCTACTATAAATCTTCCTACAATTTCCGTGCTATCAAGGCTTTTTTCCCCTCTGCTCCTTCCAAAATGACAACACCCAATAACTTTCATTGGGCCAGGAAATCCATGAAGAAATCCATGTAGGACTTGTAGGACATATGTTAGGAATCTAAGCTGAAGAAGACAACATTGTGAAAAGGGCTACAACAGTTAATTTTTCTGTGCTTCAGAACAGTCAGTAATTTGGGAATGAATCAGTCCTCTAATTGATACAAACTGCATATATTCCAGTATTAAAGTAGAAATAATTCTTATTCATAAATAATGTGCTAATATTATGTTTAAAATGCTAGCTTATCCTTTAGTCACTCCCGTGACTTTTTAATACATAGTTCTTGTTAATGAAGTTTCTGTAAGTAATTTTGACAACAGGTGCTAAAAAGAATAGAATTACTAATTAATTTCAAAACATGTATGGGCAAATCCTGAAGTTTCTTTAATTGTAGAAGTTCTAGCATGGGTAAGCTATCGATGAATAATATATAAATAGTGAAAAAAAGCTATTTATGGTAGGGAATGTTTATTTAATTTTGTCCTTAATGAAAAATTTACATTATTTTGAATGTTTTTCTCCCCTGGAACCTGAGTACTTGTATGGAATCTTAATCTTTATTATGGTGAAAAAGAATCCACACTGTCTATGTAATATTTGAATTAATTTTTAACTGAATACGGTAATAAAGCATGATGTCACTTTACTTTTGGTGACCCTGTTGCAACTGGAATAACTCCATCAAGTGAACTGCATGATTCCAGCATGACTGAGAGCAGAATCTGGCACTTGTGCTTCTGTGAACGTTAATGTAATGAAGCATTTCAATGCACACAAGAATTTTAAAAATATTATTAATCAAATAAAAAAATTATTAATCAAAGTTATTAAGATTCATTATATGGGCTCGACTGATATATGTAACTAGAAAACAATACTATAAAACATAAAGAGTTAACTAAAATGCTCAAAGATTTCATAAGGTTAAAAATTTGCATGTTTCTGTTCCTGCTAATCAGACTGATATCCAGCAATATTCCATAGGACCCCATTCTGAAATCCTTCCCCGAAGGGTAACATTGCACTACCATTCCTTAATATTCCTTATTTCTCCTGGTCCTTTTACCCTTCTACTTACCTAGATATTAATCTTTTGTTCTGACTACCGATTGCGTTTTGGTTCCAAAGAAGGGAACTAGTCTGCTGCTGCTAAGTTACACTGTTTTACCACCAGAGTTAGTGTTACCTTTGTTCTTTCTCCAAAGGAAGTGCATAATAGACTCTGCAATCCTTAGACAAGGATCCTTGTAGTATGGATGATTTAACATCAACGTTCCAGGAGAGCTAAGAAAACATACTATCTTTGTTTGAAATGCTTATATTATAACTACATAAACGTTGCATAAGCCAACAAATACAAATGATGCCAAATGTGCTGCATCTTTCAAAGTTTCCATTGCCAAGAGTACATTCTGAACTGGCCAAGTTCAAGTGGGTTTCTTTTTATTTCTGAAAACACAGAGTGTTGGAAAAGTTGTGTACAGCTTTTTTGAAAGCATACAGCTGCAAATCATAAAATGTTTTATTTATGATTATTTGATTAAACTAATGCACTGCAGATTGTCATCACTTTCAAGCCCTATGGAAAATTTGGGCTCCAGCAAGGATTATTTATTGTTAGGAAGGAAATGAGTAGATACAGTCATTGGGTATTTTATTCACTTTAAAAACAGACTATCTAATATCAAAAGCAATGAACAGTGTATTGCTCACAGGGCTGGCATGACATCTCAAGAGCTCCAGAAACCAATTCGTTTCAACCTCCAGCAGCTCATTTCCCCTCCCACTGTTCCAAGAACTCAGAGCCAAATTCCTTTCCCCATGTAGTTTTGCTGAAACAATTTATGTTACTATAAGCTAAGATGAGCTCAGTACTATGTCTTTCCCCTTTCTCTTACATATTAAATCCTTTGGGACAGATTTTCTTTTATCTTATTCTGGTATTTCTCTGTTGACCTGAGTGAGGGGTGCTCATCACTTTTGCCTAAGTGAAAAAAAATTGGGATCTTTGCAGTATTGTGTTGGAAATTGTTTTTTGATGAGTGTTACCCAAATAACACTTTCATGCAAGTCAGATATTTCTTGACGCCGTCATGAGTTAACATGGAGACACTTCAACTTGTGAAAAGGAGAGCCCTGATCCTCTAGTTCAAACAGTCAACAGGGTTTTTTTCCTCCCATTGGCTTCGTGTTTGAGCAGGACTATTGCCTGATGGACACTACAACTCCATGGCTGCTTTAATGAAAGATATGCATGGGCAGCTGCTGAAAAAGGTGATTGCACCTTCTTTTCCCAGATATGCAGGGCAGTGCAGTGAGTCTGACCGAGCCAACTGAAAACTAATTTGTTGTTGTTGTTGTTTTTTTGCTAGATTAGTTTTCAGCCAGATGAGCCCATGATCTGATTCATTGCCTGGCAGTGCAAATGCTAGCCTGGAGATGTAGGGTTGGCCATGAGTAGAGAGAACAATGGGAATCACACCTCCAGTGAGGGGCTGCACTCAAATCAGATGAAGGTGACTGTACAGCCACAGCTGAATTACAGCACCTTGTCTTGACAAAGAAAAGGAAGAAGGGAGGATGTGATGATCTGCCGTTAACTGACCATGAAGCTATCCCATAATTTCACCAAACATGGGAAGTGCACAATGAATTCAACTTCTTACTGGCCCAGGTGGAACTGTAACACACTACCTGTCCTGTTTCTGATGTGGCAGCAACTGAATCCATTTGTATCATACGTTTTTCCCTTTTGCCCAAATATATGAAGTTTAATTAACGACACTTGTTAAATAAAGGAGGTAGAGCAATAATGGATCAGAGTAGCAGTATTACTATGACAAAAATGCTCACATTCAGAAAGAGGCAGAAAGAAATTCCAATATTGAGATATCTATATATAAAGGGGTAGAAAATGGAAACAGCACAGCATGTCTATAAATAACTTCCAAATGAGTATGCAGTATATGGATCAGATGAAAACATTTTTACTCATGCGGAGCTCATAACGTATCCTCTAGGCAAGCAAGTACTCAGCTAACAGATACTCAGTATTTCAGGTCAGGATTTCTAGTAAACTGCAGGTGATGGAGTTCTTTTAATTGGCCTCTCTATGAACTTTTTAAGTGCACAAAAAAATGCATCAAAAGGAATACAGAAATCAGATGGGACGGTGGAAAAGAATAAGTGAGAAGAAAAGAGTACAATGAGGTATGGGCAGAAGAGCATTAAAGTAATCACATGGGGAATAGTCCCAAAGTAAATCCATAATATGTATTGTTGTGGGTTAATCTCTGTTGTAAATTACTAGTGTAAGTTACAGAGTATAATGCCACTACTAACAGCTAAAAGAACAAATAGAGCACATTAAAAATACTAATGTGGCAGCCATTGAGACAAAGATATTAACAATGTTTGTCAATGTGTTTTTTTAAACTAATGACTTACTACATTCTTCAGGCATCTATGTTTTAAATCCACCAGATGATTATTTCATCAGTTTGTTATCTAGTAACTATTTCAAAATGCCTTATAAATACTCAGAGCATTTAAAAAATGCTAGTGAAAATGGTTTTTTGAAAGTAAATAATACATAAATATGACTGTTTTGTAATATGGGTGTTTTAATGTAATTATAAGTAACTGATTTCATGTATACAATATTCATGTGTACAATTTGCATAAATGCTGAGCTTTTCTCATTCTTTTGGTAACATTTACCTTTTGTAAGGTACAGGCGCTTGTGAACACAGCCTATGTAACTTGATAGAGTACTCCAGTAGAGATAAGCAAAAGTGAGACACCAATAAGTCTCTTGGTTTCATTCCTTTTTTAGCTAACTCCTAGCCTTGGTGCTCTTGTTCACACTGTGATCCAATATGCCTTTGCAGAACTCCTCCTGTTGGGCCTTCCCCATATTACAGATAAATACTTGGGTAACATTTCTTAACCTCTCTACAAATGGAGACGACATTCACAAGACTAGTAAACGACTGAATAACACAGCAAAAAAAAAGGAAAGTAATGCTGTTAATATTTAGAAAAGTTGCAAATCTTGGCTGTGGCACACAAACTTCCAGTTTTCCCATAACCTGACTACTCAGAGATGAGAAACAAAATCTGAAGCAGTAGCAGAATCCTGTTATTTGCACGAGACTGTTTGCTGCTTATGCAGATCTTATGTCTATTAACTCTACAATTTCAGTTCAACTTCCTTAAAAGCTTGAGTCCAGCTTTTATTATGATGCTGCAGCAGCAGCAAGAACAGGGCAGAAAACACACTCTGAATTCCTACATTACTGAAATGAGAATTTTCTCAATAAATAATATATCAAAACCTGGAGGACTGGATGAAAGAGAAAACTTGAAAACACGCTGTGCAGAGTTTAAAATACCATGAGCTCATACTTGGAACACAATTATTATTATTTTTTTATGATTCTGTGATGGGAGGCTGTAGAGGGTGCAGCCATTCACTGAAGCGTGGGTCCTCACTTGCCAAGTAGTCCAACATGAAAACACTTCCTACTTTTTAAAGGAAGAGTAAATTCTAATAGGTGGCTTATTCTGTCTTCATATCAAAATAATGTCAAGGCACTAGTCACTGTAGTGTGCTGTAATGGTTTGATTCAAACTAGATTTAAACTCACTATAAGGACAGAAGATGTCTGAGCAGATATAAATAAGTATATCCCCGCTGATATCATTATGATTGTGTCGAAGCTTCCTGGTACACTATGGATGAGCTGCTTTTCCCCTTAGCTGAGCTAAACTCTGTTGGAGGAAGTGTCAAATTTTGAAGAGTTAGCTAAGAACACAGTTCAATACTGCATTATCTTGGCAAAGCCATGACCCAGCATTGTAAAGACACACATTTACTCAGTTCCTTTACAGAGCTCACAATGCTGCTAAGTATATAAGAGTACCATAACATGAAGACTACGGTGAGGTTTCTTGCTATGGTAAAGTCTCCAGAAAGTATAAGTCCAATGGTGAAACACAACCCTTCTGCCAATTCAGTACTTGAAATAAGCATCAAAAGTATACACAGCTCTTAAACAATTTATACCTTGTTCTATAATTACTCAAACACTCTAATTTACTTAATTGTGATAAAGAGAGGTCTTGTTATTTATGGTATAAAATTGAAAAACATCATAAAAGGAAAACTATCAAGTAATAACGTAAAAACTATATATATTTGCATGTGAGTCAGGAGCCTTAATTTTTTTGTAAAGATTATTAATTCAGAAAAAAAAAGTCTTGTTCCGATTTTTGTTTCCTGGAGGCACCAGGAGAAAAACAGCTTCTATCTGCTGACGGCCTGATGTGAGCAGCTATAAAGGCAACCTGGTTAGAAGGTTGTGACACAGTCTGACTGTCATCTCTTCTACAGTATAATTCCAACAAATATTTCTGAAGTTTCTTTTTGGCACAGTTACTCGCATAGTCTGATGCTAGAGAAAAATAAATGAGAATACGAAAGAACTTGTCCCCGTCTCAGTAAGAATGTTTTCTGTCCTCTTGACACAGACTATGAGCCCGTGAGTGTGGGTCTAGCTTACCTGTGTGGTAAGCAACATCTTAATCATTTGGGTTCTCAGCAGAGCTGATGAAAGCTTTTTGTCAAAATGTTTTTTCAGGAAGAAATTATATGCTCATCATTATCAAAATCTGTCAAACAATAAATACTTGCAAAATATTGGTTACAAAACCAAACATGCATCTTGAAATTTCAGTTTAGGATTTAACTACTTCAGCTAGGAATATGTCCTAGTTTGACATTTAAAAAAGGACAAACAAAATACCGTGTATTCTTTGTTTTGAAACAGCTTTTTTGAAATTGTAGATTAAATAAGTCATAAAGAGAGTCACAATCCTTTTAACTTTATTAATAGAAAATGCTTTGATTAAACCCAACTGATTTTGGTAGGGATAAGGATTCATTCCATTAAAAATTTCAGAATGCTTTGTTTTCCATTTTAGACCTGAAATACTGAACTAGGAGAATTTCTAAGGAAACAGAAAATCTGGTTCCTCTTTGTTTAAAATTTAGCTCAGTGTTACATGTAGTTAAATTGCAGTTCAAGCTAGAATTAATTACTGGCTTTATCAGCTAAATATAATGCGTTTGTATTACTTTAGACAAGAAGATATCTGAATACATATGAAATGCACTGTTTCTGCAATTTGGGGATGAATCAGTAGGAGGACTGAACAAAGAAAGATAGTACAGTCAGTCTTCACATGACAGAACAAATGGAAATTCATATCTCTACCAGAATACTGTGCAACATAAATCACAAGAGAGAAAATAAATATGAAAGACCAAAAAATGGAGAGGCAGCACACTGAGCTACATGTACAACTGAAGAAATGAAAGGGAACAGAGAGCTAAGTACCACATCAGTATAATGGCGGAAAACAAATTATGCAAAGAATCTACAGAAATATTCAAAACATTAGAATAAACCAACAGGTTTGACTTCACTACAGAAGCAAAACCTCAGAATTTGTTCATACTGTTTAAAGAAGTTTCAAGCATTCTTTAACACGTCTGACATGGCCATTTACAGAACATAGAAATTACTGTATTTTGTAATTTTAAAAATCCCCCAAATCTATTGGAATTATGAGCTGAGTGTCTGTGGAAACTTAAAAACATCCATGTTTCATTTTTCTCCCTAGTGAATTTTATGTTCTTTAGAAGGCACTAATCTGATAGCAGTGTGTAGTTTATACACTGAATGCACCATCACACTCTACCAGCGTGCCTAAAACCTCGAGCTGGAGGAATCAATTCTAATGCAAATGAGGGTATTTCGGTTTCCCTGCATACTGAAGTCCTCGTGGAATCTGCTGAGACTGACAACGTGGTTGCCATCTGTCCGGCTAGGAATGTGGCAAAGATAAGCAACACAGTAAAGAAAAACAAAAAACTATTTGCTGCCTAGCTGTTCTTCTCTTCTTAATGCACTCAGGGTCTAATTATCAGAAGGCGAAATGCTCTGCATTTCAGCCAGCACAGTCATCTTTAGAAGCATGCAATGCTGCCTGCATTTCATTTCATATATTAGAATGAATATGAGGAAATTTTTTCAAGAGGTTCCCAAAACGTTCAATATCAGACATGTTCTGCTGCAAATGAACGCAGTAAGAGGCTGACCCCATATGGTAATGACATTGAGCCAACAGTGCATGTGAAACTCCTGCCCCAAACGTGCAGTGAGGCATAATCCCTACTTGGGGATTTTGTGACCTTACAAAAAAGTTAAAGAAATTCTCAGCTTTCTTCAATGCATTGAACTTCAACGCGGGCTCTCAGAGTGGGCATCTGTTAGCTTTCACCACGTTGGATGCAGGCATTCAATCACATGAATCAGAAACACTGTGAATGTGCCTTGTCACGTGAGGAAGAAGGGCTAGCATCATTAGGATTGTGCCTTTTAGCAGGGCAATGTTGGGAGGAGTATCTGTGGCTGCAGAGTTGCACTGGCCTCTTTCAGCCTGGAAGCTGATGTGGTTGACAGATCACCTATAAAACTGCTGACTCAGGCATATGGGATCCTGGTGCAGGACTTAAGCTGTGCTATGAATGTATGGTATTTGTAACTCATTGCAGAAGGCGTGATATGGGAATGAAAGGGGAGAGGCTCATGCTCAGTCTGTGAGATTTCATATAAAAGTCTCAAGAAAAGAGCAGTAAATGCTATTTTCCTGTAGTTGATTTTCTTTATTCTTTCCTGTTTTGATTTTTGGGGTTTTTTTCCCCCTTCAACTTCTTAATTTTTTTTCATAGGATTTTTCCACTTCTCTGCTATTTAACTTGCCCACAAGTTTCCAAAACAATAGGGATGGTGAGTCAAGAGAGAAGGATGCAATTGACATCTAGTCTTTCTCCTTGCTGCCCAATAAAAACAGAATACAACACAGTTAGAAGTCAGAACAATAAAAGGCCTCTTAGCTAAAATATTAGTATTTGGAATTTAGTTGCTTTAGTGATGGGTTTTTTCCTAATAGAAGAACACGTGAAATCCAAGAAATCTTGGAAAAGGTAATGCTTTGCTAAGGCCTGTGAAAATGGATGCAGTGCATTATAGAAAGCTATGGTTTGTTCCTAGAAATAGCCATTTTTTCTTCCTAGGTTTAAAAGATAATGCCTTTAACTTTTACCAGTGGGAAGATATTTTGGAGAATTTTTTGGCCCATTTCAGGTTGGCAGTGGCTCAAGTTAGTATTCTAACAGACCTAGAGACCTTAAAACAGTAGTATGCATTTAAAAAAAAAAAAAAAGAGTAGAGACAACTAAAGACCAACACGTCCTCGTAAGTTAATATAACAATGTAGTAGAGGAGCAAACTGGCAAGGAGAGCACATAAGAAGAGAACCCAGCATGTACTGCTGTTAATATGCCTGAAGGGTAAATTGCGGTACAGGAAGAGCAGGCCAGCTACTGTTGATGGGCATCATTTCATCTTGAGAAGACAGTGTTGAATTAATAAGAACGTCAAACAGAAACATATTTGCCCCTCGAAAGCATGAAGAAAGACGACTCATGTCTTGCAAGACTAAACAGGGTTACCTCGCCAAAAATGTGTTCTGAACAAATGGCAATGATTATTCTTACTATTGCAGGTAAACAGACAAAAGGAAAAACTATGCGAAAAAAGCAGACAGGATAGCTACACCAAATACTTAGGACTAAAAGACTGAAGAGTAAGGAAATAAGTGCCCGGGTAACAAGATTACAATGACCTGTTCATAACCTTTAACTTTCTAATATGATTCACTATAAAGCTATATTTCACAGTTCCAATTTGATTTTTAGTTGCAGGCATTTTGTCTATTTGACAATACAGAGTAAAATAAAAAGGAAGTCTGCAAAGGACACCCTCGATTTCGTCTGATATTGGATCAAGCTCCTAAGTTTTTTCGTACATTTATCAACATGAGATGGGGAATAAAAATATCGTCTTTGTGTGTTCTGGGCAACCAAATGCGCTCGGAAAAAAAAAAAAAAGTTCTTTCTCTTCCTTGCTATACTGTTTATTAGCTTTGTGATCTTGCAGACTCCTCTAATAGCATCCTTATCAGCATTAACTGCATACTGTACTGTGTGCTCCCAAGAGAGAATCCCGAGGTAAGGCTTTGAAAGGGTATTAAACTGTGCTTCCACAGGAATCGGGAAAGCCATGGCGAGATGCTTTAGATACCTGAAATGACTACCACAGACTCAAATTATTGGCCAGTTTCATGGCAGCCTCTCAGTAGAAAATGTCAGTTCTCAGTTTGCCTTTCTTTCCTGTAGGGACAGGAAACATTACGGCCCTTTTTAAGCCTTGTATTTGATTTATATTACTAAAATCCTAGTGTACATGCAACCCTATCATCCCTAATGTTCAGTATGTCCAAGTCAGACACCTGAATTAGAATTCTGACTGTTTGATGGAGCATCTATTGTATGTTTTTCTCACTCCGTGTATTTGCCAAAAGTTTTTTCCAAAAGTTTTTTCCATACTATCTTGTAGGGCAAGATATATGGAATTTAAGTTATAATGGTGATACAAGAGTGAAATCCAAGTTTGTACTGTGGTTATAATTATGTAGCCGTGTATCAGGGCCATGCTTATGTGCACACAGTCATCAGATTCTGGCACTGGTCCAGGAACTTCCCAGCTAGTCTCTGCAGAGATGAGTCTAGCTAAAGACAAGGGGACTGACTGAACATCTGATTGTCTTCACAGCAAAGCATTTGACTAATTGTTGCAGGAGGTCTACAAGTGGGAATTTCAGACTGTCCTGGAGACTCCCAGAAGCAGCCTCTGCTGTGCATAAGACATTTGATAGACACTGCGTTAATGCTTAAATATGTTAATTAACACCCTGGATAGAGAATCTGTCAGTCCAAATGAGTCCCCAAAACAATTTCTGCAGCATTTTCCTGCAGATGCAGGAGTGGTAACACAAGACAGAGAAGATGGTTTGTACATAGTTTAAGATTGAGAGAAACATACCATGCACAGGCTGGAATGGTCACCTAGGGCCCTATTCAAAAGATTCCAATAAATTAGGTTTTGTCTGTTAATAAAGTCTCAGTGAGTGTCTGTGCAACACCAGTATATGTGCTGCGATGGACAGCTCTTAGCCAGTTTTGTTATTTTGGGGAAGTTCTTTCATTTCTCAAACTATACCCCTTTAGCATGCAACCGTGTTCTGCTCAGCAGCTGCTTCTAATGCTAGGGTTCACTGCCAAGTGACAAAGCTGAAGAAATTCTAAGTCTAGAACTTACCATATTTGTAAAGTATATTTTTTTGTACTGTTTATTATCAGGAAAAAGAGGTGGTTTTTTCTTTTATTTTAAGATAAAATTCAAAGCAGATTTTGGGAGTCTTTGGCAAAGAACAAATTAGAAGAGAACATCTATCAAAGCAATTAATTGCCAAGTTTGGGAAAGGAGATGAAGTGAGTCACTGGAAATACCTAGAAATATTTTTCTAGCAGCATTTGCGTGCACACTTCACAGTTGCACTTTCACATTTGATTTTCATTTCTTGTTCTACATTAAAGGAAATTTCTTATTCCTCTCACTGAACCATGATAAAAGGATAGCTGCTTCTAATTACTCTTCCTTTACTTTTAAATGTAAGTCTGTTGAGTTGTTAGCAAATACACAATCTTAATTCAAACATCATAGTTATCCTTCTAGGAAACATTTGACAGTACTGATAATTCTGTGCTGCAACTTACCATATTTTTAAATTAAGGTACGTGGACCTATTATGAATTACCTGTGACAAAGTGATTCCCTTTTCAGGGAGTGGTGGTGGAGGTTTGCTGGTGATGAAAGAATCCCCATTAGTTTTAATCCATAGTAAGAGGGAAAGTGCTAAATATCATCCCCAACCTGATGAAGGATACTTACTACTAACAGGCTTAAAAGGAAAGGTAGTGCTGTGTAATCTCTGTGAGATAAATGGCATATTTGACAAAGTGAGAGAGTTTAAATTGCTGTGTCTTACTGGAGGTGTAAAATCACAAGGAGTAGTGCTTTCAAATGGATTCTTTGGCACGCATATATAGTATTTCAAAAAGTATTATCCTTAGAATTCCTTATTCAAACAGTATGCATAAAAAACAAGCTATCTGACGGTTTGGAACAAAAATAATACCATCACATTATTTTATTTGAATTATTGTTTACTCACCAAAAGGCATGAAATACTTTTTAAATCCTACAAAGCACTATGTGGATACTCATTATTTACCTATGAATAGTCATTCCATCTGTCATTTCAATTTAGAATCTTATCTGAAAGACTTTCCACTTCTTTTCCCTACCTTTTGAAGCAATGTCCTTTCCTATCACTTGATTTTTTAAAAATAGTTGTAGCATTTGGTTTAATTCACACAAAAACTTCGTTACGGCTTAAAATTGAGTCTTTGTTTTCGGTGTATCATAGAAACAAAATGAATGGTTGAGACAAAAATATACTGGTTCAAATGGGAGAAATAAACTTGATTTGCAAAAGAGTAGTTCAAGTCTCTCTGCGCTTCTAGCATCAACGTAGAATCGATTTTAGCACTGTCCAGCAGTATAGGGGAGAAGAGATCAGTTATTCTTCCCATTCCTATCTAGACGTGTATATAGGTAGTATAATTTTGATTAACTGAGTTTAGACACAGCTGGAACTTTATAGCATTCCCAAGAATCAACATTGCAAACTGAAGCTTTTTTTTAGTACTTGCATATATCAGAATAATTGCATAAATCGTATTTCAGAAGTGTCTCATATTTTTTACGTTAGAAGGTACCACAGGAATCAGCTACAGGTATTGCACAAAGAAGAAATGGCCTTTGGTAGGATGACTTACAGATCAAACTCAAAATATTCCAGGGCTTGAAAATAAAATTGAATTTTAGAAACTGAAGATCTACAGTTTGTATTGTTTGTGCAGCTGTTAATGGCACTGTATCATGAGTTCATTAGAACTTTATGATGAATTGTCTGATGTATGGTAGATTGAAAAAACAGTGAAAGATCATAAATAAAACTACTTTCAACAATCTAGCATGAATGGTCAGTGAAGGATCTTAAATAACATGACTTTCCTTCACAACTTGTGAATAATTTGCACCTCAGTGAGTTTCAGGTGGCAGGGCAATAGCATTCTTATAAAAATATAGGGACAAAGCAGCAACTCCTGTTATACACTCATTCTGTTTTCTTCTAGGCTTTGAAGTAGTCTGGTTTTATTAGTTGCAATGGAGGTATTCATGTTTCAGTTATCTTATTGCTGCAGACTGCTGATGTGGCCACAGTGAATCCCAAAACTTAGTGCTTCACTCTCTCTTTCCACATAGACACCACAGGTTTGTGCTTCTGTGAATTACCTGAAGGTGTCCTCTAAATGTTAATTTCCTTTTACTGGCATAATAGGATATATTTTGAATCAACATGATCAAAGATATGGGATTTCTTAAGACAAGCCGAAATAGCTTTGAAGATCATAAACAGACTTCTGGGAGGTAAAGTCTACATGGAAATTATTGAGTCAGATTAAGATGAAGAATTTGAGGTGGCTCTAATTATTTCTGGTAGGAGGATGACAAATACAAGGGCAGAGATGAGTAAGAGTTCAGGGATCTATATTCTGCGTGGCTTCTGGAATTTATTGTAATGGAATAAAGCCAAATTTTTAAGCAGCAGCTACTTCAGAATTCAAATGCCATTTTTTTTCCACTCAAAGGTGAATAACTTCAGGGAACTTTATCTTGAGTCTGATGTTTAGGTATACTAAGTACTCCCTCACTTCATCTTGGGAAAATTAGCTACACACTGTTAAGGAATCTGTTGTCTAGCTCTAATGCCTTTTTTTTTTTCTTTTTATTTCACGTGATTTTGCTTACATTTGTCATGTTAAAACATTTTATGTTATAAATATTTAAAGGATCATTTGGAGGTGACACAACTAAGGTAGATAATAACTGTTGAGATTAGACTTTGAATTGTTAGATACATGCTAAGAGAAACATGAGGAAGCCTCTTATTCAGGTGAACTGCTGGCAACCTCAGGCAGATACAGAACCATAGACATCTATGTTAGGCATACTCCAATGCAGTTCTTCATACCAAGGCAAGTCTTATCCTCATGAAAGAAATCCTTTCGTCATTGTTTCACCTGCATGCTGTCATCATAATAAAAGAAGCTTTTCATGGGAATTTCTTAATTCCCCACTATTAATTCCCCATTATTCAACACTAAACAGTAGTTCCTTCCTCTTGTCACGGGGGTTGTTAGATGGCTACAAATAATATTACCATACAGAAGAGAGATGAGCTAACTCAGGCTGATGAAATTTCAGTTATTAAGAAATGAAAATTTCAAAACTATTGAGGAAGTATGTGTTATCATGTAAAATATTACGATCAACTTACTTTTTTTGAAGTTTTAACAGATAATTTTGACTGTTTTTTTGGTCCTCTAAACATTCCGTGTTTCGGTAGAATTCAGTTCACATCATGGAAAACCAATTACGCCTTTGCAGTTAATGGCTTGAAACATTTTAATTTCATTGAGGCTTAGGAGGCAGGAAGAAGTGCACAGAGGAGAAATAGTTTGGGGAAAACAGTTGGAACTGACAAAGGCAGCAATGGATAGAGAGTTGGAATTGAGAATCTGAGACCTGATGATCAGTAGTTTTTTAAAGATGTCTTCTGCTTGGGCTTTGTAGCTAAAGACAGGGGCCTGGCCTTCTGCCCTGCCAACCCCTTACAAGGGTGCATATAGTTCTTGTGCAGTTTACACATGACTTGTTATCATCCACCTTGCTGCCCCTGCAGGGCTCAAAGGATTTTGCTGCTAGTTTATGATTGATGCTCAAGTCTCCATATAAGCCTAAGCATTATCATTAAGCATCCTAGACAGTTATGAAGTGCACACATTAAATGAGTCACAGAGATAGAAATATTCAGAGTCTGTTTATGAAAGATTCTTGCAGAATCTTAAAACTAGAATTTGGACAGATTTTTTTCAGTACAGATTTGGAACACAGCCAGAAAGTTTGGGCTCTTCTAGCTTCCCAGACAACAAAGCTGTCTTATCATAGCAACTACAAGGTTGTGGAAATGTTGGTTCACAACAGAACTGTTAATATTTTACTCCAAATTACATCACATGTTGGAAAGTAGAAACCACCTTTATTGCATCAGGTGACAATAGTTAAAAATGACCTACACACCCTCTGCCAACAAATAAGAAACAACCTTACTTCTGAACAGGAACATCATTAAAACTAGGAAAGCAACCCAATTTCTGCTTTACTGTCCAAAATACCATTTGGTTTCCTCTAGCAGCAACACGTTATGCACTACTACCCAACTGATGCCTCTCCAGATTAATACAGGGAGCTATTGACAGTGTTAAAGGAAGAATGCTTTAGGCCACAGAAGAAACACAAATCATTTAAAGTTCCCTCCGAACAGGTAAAGGGAAAGAAACTGGAGAAGGGCTAGGAGAATTTTAAGTTCGTGCTGCATTTCTGTTTCTCAGTAGGCACTGTTATATCTTCCAGTTTGCAAGGGAAGTCTAAATAGCAAAACATTTTGGAAAAGAGGTTGCTAGAGAAAGTGGATTTGCTGCACTGGGCAAGCTGCAGCCTTTTTTGTTGTAATTGCAGTCACAGAACTGTTCTGGTTTCCCTTTCTACTGACATTTGTTTTGGTCATTCCACAGCGCTCTATTGTAAAACCTCTGGTTGTTTGGCGGTGCACCGGTGCCAAGATTTGACAACTTACTTTAAAACTCTGGCTTATTTGGCTGTGTACTAGCAGCAGGATTTGATAACTCATTTCAAAGTAGCATGAAATAGTACCACCTGGCCATTAGCATTTCCAAGGCAAGCATCGTGCATTAAGCCTGGGAAAGGCTGCAGGTCACCAATGTGTTCTACTTTTGACAAACCTTCATGGGCTGTTTTTCTGAGATTGAGTTTGTACTTTTATTTCCTCCTGTGGAAGCCTACTTATTTTTCATTGATTTCCATTAAAGTAAGAAGAGCACTGATCCAGAAACAGTTCATGAATTGCATTATCCAGTTTAATTAGAGTGAACAGAAAGTTTCTCCACAGGCAGAAGAGTCAGCATTCAGCCTAAAATGCAACTTCAGACAGTAACAGCTGAGGCTAGCAATGAACTGAAGTCACAGCCAGTGCCAATTAGTCCTTCCACTCATTATGCAGTACATTAAGAATGATGCTACAGTATGTTCTCTCTTTTAATATTTAGTAATATATAGTAAATATGTCTGTTGACATTTCTTTCTCAATTCTAACCCATGTCAGAATCAGTCCAATAATGATTGTTTGAACTGTTTATGTTTTCAGTCAAATTTTGCTTTTTCTATTTGTCTTTAAAATGTTTTGATATCAAGACAATTAAACATTTGTAGTAACAAAGAGCTGATAAGCTGTATACACTGTTGTTACCTTGCTGCTGCAATAATTTTATGGACAGGATGTGAAATCTTGAAGTTCACTGATAAACCTGCACTTGGGAGAACATAAAGATATGCACCAGCTGAGAACGGTGGCAGGGACGTTGAGGGAAAAAGAGCACACAGAAGCTTTCCCAGACAATGTAAGCTTAAATTCTGTGATTGTAGCATGATGATACCCAAATACTTGCAAGAAATGAAATGGTATCAGGTGAGGCAGATGCCATACAAGCAGTTCTCAGATTCTGGCAATAAATACCTTGTGTCTCATTCTCAATATGGACACATGTTCAGGGAGGAGAAGGTTTGATAGAGTCAGGCCATTCTGGGAAATGCCATAGCTCAGTTTCAACATGTTGCTATTATATTGTCATAAAATTCAAAAGAAAAATATTAAGAGATTGAAAATACCCTACAGAACTCATCTTTCAGCTTGAAATGGTGGGAAAGCTACTGTATGATTAGAGAGTATGAGGGTATGCCTAAGCCAACAGTTAGGTCTCCAGAGCTATCCCAAATGTGATACTAACTTTTTTTTACTGCTTTGGCCTGAAGGACAACTTAGCCTCAACAGATCACACCTAGAGTATTAGGTCACATACTACTCTAACTGATGAATTACAACCTTTGGCTTTTTACACATAGTGCCTACAGAACCCGTAAAGCACACTCTGGATTCACTGCTAAAGTCTATATTTTACCTTTGTAAAATTGAACTTTTCTTTCATAGAAAGGAATGAAATATCAAAAAGTCAACATGTACTTTCCGCTGGATCTGATCGATAGACGCCTGGCAGTGGGACACAGAAACTAGATACTTCTCAACAGAAGAGAGAATTTCTGACAGTTTGTTCCTCAACAAGGAGGACTAAAACAAACATAGTTGCAACTTCGGTACACCATCTTAGCCAGCTAAAAATACCTCACTTTTGCCAACACAGATTTATACTGTGGCCACTTCCAGCTTTAGAGTATGCTTGTTTAGATTGCCTCTTCCACCTGAGAATCGAGCTGGAAACATTTCTAGCTGTTAATCACATATGATAAATACACTGAAAGTACTGAGAGAGAGCGCTGCGTCACACACTGTAAGTAAAGACAAAACAATACACTGAATTCTGTGGATTAGTAGTGACTTGAAATGTAGTTTTTTCCAACAGGCATTACTACAGCATTTTAGAGCTGAAAACTACTTTACCAGTGAATGTACTTTTTATCCGTATAAGCTAATGTCATGGTAGCATCTGAGGCACAACAGAAGATTACCATTCAGATTTTCAAATTCTGAGTTGTTTTGTTATGAAAGGTTTACTATTGAGGCCATGTCTACAAGGCGGTTGAAAGTAGGCTTGCAGCTTGCATAAACCTATCCAAGTAAAGCATCCGTGTGCCAAGGCATAGGCAGTAGTTTAGGCAAGGCCACATGGAGTTCAGTGTGAGCTGACCACCTGCGTTATGGGCTCCCACATAGATTGTGCATCCCACATAAAGCTCTTTTCTGCAGCAGATGCATAGTCAGTGTTTGAACTGTCAAATGTAAAGTTACTCCAGCTGCAAACACAGTACACAGGAGGGCAGGAGAAATCATAGGCAGGATAAAAATGGTGTAGCTGGTAAGTAGGTTGCTTTACATTATTTTCATTGTTAAGTAGTAAGCATGTCATTTTAAAATAATATTGGCACAGCTTAAAAGCCTAGACTCAAATCCAGCACAGCGATGTCCTTTGTTCTGCAAATCTGACCAGTGAAGTTAGTGACGGCAAGGGAATAACATTGCTCTGCATGGAGAGAATCCAAGGCTGGAGGTTGCACAAACAAACCCCTCCACAGCTAGCAACATTTTTCCTATTGAAACGCAATGTTGTTGTTTCTGTCCTGTTCCAGGACAATATACTGCAGGCAAAACTAGTTGACACATCTGCTGATCTGCTACCTCCAGCATGTGTGGGCCAGGGGCAGGAGAGGAGCTGCCCAGCAAGTACATGATGTGCTAACACCGTGGCCAAGGAGCATGAAACTGGGCAGGAGGTGGAGTGAGTGGGTCTGTACTAAATGAATGAGACCTAGCAGGCGTGTGAAATCACATCAAAGCAAAATGAAGTAGAATGGATGGATTAAAAAGAAAGTTGATAGATAGTTTTTTCTTAGTACATACACTGTGTAGAAATAAAAAAAATCATAGGATCATAAGGTATTTATTATGTCACATTAGAAGACCATTCTTGTCTCTTCAAGAATTTGCAACAACTCCTCACAGTTTCTTTGTGAAAAAAAACCACCTTTTTACCTTTTCAAATGAGAGTTGCTTACATGCATAATATACAGTATGTGTTTAGTATTCATGTAGGGTGTTTGCTGGTGAGAATTTTTTCTTTTACTTTGATAACACTTCCTTAATTTGGAAATAAATCTAGCTTTAAACCTTTTCAAACAGAAAAACACAGTTCATTTAACATGATTGTTCTCCCTATGAATCATATAATACACACCGAGAATCTGCTGTGGGGGAAAACTATTCTCTCTTCCTTTGTGCACTAGAATATATCTGTTTCTGCAGCAATAATTTAAAACTCCTAAATGTTGCTAATGAAATCCTCTATTATTACAGTTCTGGGAAAGAGATATTTAAATACATAGTTTCTGAAATGTATGGCCTTGGGAAATGTTAAAAAGGTGACACTGAAATCTTTGAATTAGGAGAAGCAGTATTAAAAAAGAATATTACGCGTGAATTCTGTATGTGGGATTTTTTTTTTTACTAAATGCTCCCAAGATATAATTCTTTTCTTAGATGTAGTGGGATTCTCATAAGCAAAAAGCTCTCCAAAATTAGCCAGTCTTTGCCATCACAAATACATCCTTGTCTTAGTTATTCCATTGACAATTCTACTTCTTCTAGCACTGGACACCCAGGGGCAGTGTAAACAAAGCAAATATTTAAGCACAGGTGGGTCTGATAGGCCTATGTTCATGGCTAAGATGCAAATACTTCTGCTGGAGACAGGAAGGTAAGCACAGTGCAGTAATGCTTTGAGGGGTTTTGAGGCACCTTATGGTCTGCAACTAGAGTGTTGTCGTTACATGCTCAAGGTTAATCAATAATCAGAGTTAGGTGAAGAAGTTCTTACTACAGAATCAGACAGGCAGGACCTCTTGATTTTCCTTTGCCTCCTTTTACAGCATGTGCTAAAGTCTCTTTCTCAGTCACTTGAGCACTTTTACCAGGTAACATTCCCTCTATTCTAGATGCAAGACATGTTGATGTCACATAATGCCTTTTGCTCCCTTCATATGCCACACAACAGTTTTCAAGGATTTGTGTGTTTTCAGTAAGTATTTAAGTTTGTGAGTAACTAAGTCTCTCTAGGGAGAGAGACATTTTTCGTTTGATGGCGTACAGGAAGATGGAAAAAAAAGAGCAACTGTTCCTGTGGATTACTCTTGACAATGTCATTAAGTAATTGTCTGAAGTCCAGGGAAAATTATTTTCTTTACCCTGATGGTCTCATGAATTACAAAAATTAGGTATTCTTGTAGAATTCAGCACATAGTTGAGTGGAAATCAGATCTACTGTTTGATCTAGCATTGTACATGGGCCTAAACCTAATGTTTTTCTCAGCTATTCCATTTTCTATACTCCATCATCACTGGTTCCTTAATTTGAGGCACTAAAGGCTGACTCTGCCCCGATATTAGAAACATAGAATGGTTTGGCTTGGAAGGGACCTTAAAGATCATCTGGTTCCAACCCCCCTGACATGGGCAGGGACACCTTCCACTAGACCAGGTTGCTCAAAGCCCCATCCAACCTGGCCTTGAACATTTCCAGGGATGGGGCATCCACAACTTCTCTGGGCAACCTGTTCCAGTGCCTCACCACCCTCACAGTAAAGAATTTCTTCCTTATATCCAATCTAAAGCTGCCCTCTTTCAGTTTAAAGCCATTACCCCTTGTCCTATCACTATGTTCCCACATATTGTGCATAGATAAGTACCGTCTCTCAAAGGAAATTACATGGACTGGTATTCTGATGGCATTCCTTGAGAAAAAAAACTTCTTTGCAATTTTCTAGTTATATATAAACAATTTTATAAATTGCTTATATTTATTTTGCTCTAAAATGTTTTCTCAGGGATGTCTAAATGTATTTCCACTTAATAATATTTCTACTTAATAATAAGTTGACTTAGTTTTCTACCAGAAAAACTTGGTACAATGAGACATACTAATAAGCACAACTGTATGTTCCTTTCTTATATATAGCCTTTTTGAGTAAGTGTTAATGAATATACTTTTGAATTCTTTCTTAATTTAGCATCTTAAAAAAAATAAAAAGAAAAATAGCACTTATAACATTACAGTTTAAGTATGCACAGTGTTGTAAGAATCGGCTAGTATATTTTTCTTACAAAAATACTAGAAGTTTTATAAGAGAATCTGAGGATACAGAAAGAAAACTTTATAGTGAAACAATAAAAGTCCCTTTGTCAGATTCTTCTGTGAATTGCAAATATATTGCACACACAGCAGAACTGGCCATTGCAAATTCCCATGTCATTTGAAAAATCATTCTAACACCAGTTATTAAAAACACCTCTGAAATATTATCTTGAAAAGCTGAAGACCAAAGTTTATGTCCCTGAAATATAAGGAAGGAAGAGTAGAGAGATTAGATATCTCTAATTGTGCTGTGGGGCTGCAGGGTTGCAGCTGGTAAGCCTGGAAATGAACCTGGAAAACTCTTATTTTTTTCCCCCAAAATATCCACCATTAGAAAGCCAATATATAATAACTGATGATCCAATAGTTCTCCCACCTTTAGTATAATTGTTTTAGGAGCTGAAACATACCATGTAACCATTAGACATACTTAGGACTGTCTCACAAAACTACCATAATAACTGTTTCATTCTGTACAGAATATTCAAGAATGTCTTCTCTTTATCAACTGTCTAATGCTTCAGGAAAACATCAGCTGATAAAACAGATTCTGAGTGGGAAAGTGCCTGACTGAATTTTAAAGTCTGTTCATTGCCAGTGAGAAACCCATAGTATCTCATTCAACAGTAATGGACACTGGGCCTAGAGGGAGAGTAAAGATAAGAAAGAATTAACTCATCTGAATCTAGTCAAGGATAGAGATTGAATTTTTTCTTACATTAATTCTACTACACACATTCCATATGGCAAGTATAATGGAAAATAAAGGAAAAATAAGATTAGTTTGTGTAAGGTCCTCTACATACAGAACAGAGATAAATGCTGTTTTACCTAATTGTTAAAGACACTGCTAAAAGATAATGATTAACCAATGCAGTGTGGTGAGAGCAATATAAAGTAGGTTAATCATCTGAAGCTCATGCAAGCCATGTTAGCCTCTAGTTAGTCTTTTCCCTAAGGTATAAACATAATTTGAATTTCAAAAAAGAGCTTAACAGAACATAATTCTTTCTTTTCTGTTAAATAAGGATTTGGATCATAAAGAAATCAACTTTACCTTTTCTATATTTCTGTGTAATCATCTGATGTAATTTAGTAGCCTAAAATTGGGTAGTGTGAATATTCCTCATTAGCTCCAGAGAAGGCAATGGTAAAGCTCCCACCAAGTTCGGAGTCCTTGGTCCAAGATACTAAGTACTTTGAAATTCTCATGCAGATAGATAATCTCTGCTAAATGAGAAAGCTTTTCTGCTATGCTATGTTACATGTATATGCTCTCCTTTCCATGGGGACATAAATCCATACTACATCAGTGAAGTCAATGTAGCTAATTTATACCATCTGGGCATCTGACACAAAAAATAGCTACAAAATGATTTCCCAATGTAATATTCATAGAAATGACAGACAAACCTAAGAGGAAAAAAACCCCATTATTCAACTCATGACCGTGTATATTTGCAGCATTTGTTTTCATGATTTATCTTTTTACTTCGAGTTCGAAAATTCTAAAACTCAGTTTTTCCTCGCACAATTGTTAATAAAATGTATTACTGTAGGACTGAGGAGCTGAAGTTTAGTGAGGAATAATAGACTACATTAAATCTAATTGATCTTAGGCAGCCATGAGGGATATTGATAACAATGAGAAGCGACCTTAAAAATACTGAGCTCTTGCATTATATTTGTAGGATGGGTGAATGTTCTTTCTCAACTCCCCCTCCCAAGCACTCTTTACTTTTAAAAATCTAACTTTTGTATCACTGAGAATATTACATTATTCATTTGGAAATGAAAGAGAGCCTATTGATAAAAAAATACATTATTTTAGTTGTTTGTAAGTCCAGTATGGCTGATTTTGCTTAGTTTTCAGGGCTTCAAAAATTACTGGTTTTGTAAATTTTCACCACCCTCACAGTAAAGAACTTCTTCCTTATACCCAATCTAACCCTGCCCTCTTTCAGTTTGTAGCCATTACCCCTTGTCCTATCACTATGTGCCTTTGTAAAAAGTCCCTCTCCAGCTTTCTTATAGGCCCCCTTCAGGTAATGGAAGGCTGCTATAAGGTCTCCCCGCAGTCTTCTCTTCTCCAGGCTAAACAACCCCAAGCCTCTCAGCCTGTCCTCACAGGAGAGGTGCTCCAGCCCACATTTTGTAGTAGTAAAGAAGGTACTGAACTCACATGAGTGACTAAGCTTCTTGAGCCAAAATATTTGTCTTGCAACTTCTGTTCCTCACAATCAAACTCAACAAAAATAACAAAAAATCTAATCACAATTGAACAAAAAGTCCCACTGCTATGTTCTATTGAAACAAAATTGCTAAAAAAAAAAATTTCCACATTTTTATGCTTGCCTATAAGACTTAAATTCCTCCATCAAAACAATTAAGTTTGGGTAGTAATTCAGAGGGCTTTTGATCTACTAACTAGAGTGTCCTCATAATGAAAGCCAGACATAAAGAATTTTCTTATCTGTTGAAGCTTCTGAATATGGAGAATAAAGACAATAAAGGCAGTGTTAGAGATTTTCAGGGTTTGGGGCGGGGGGGGGGGGGGAGAGGAAGGTAGGGTAGAAAAATTCTGATAGGAAAACACCTGAACATCACCAAGATGAGAACATTGCCTATACAAAGGACTGTTACTTGCTTTAGAGTTTTTTTTCTTTTTCTTCTTCTTTTTTTCCTCCCCCCAGTGTTTTTACTAGACTCAGACCAGCCAGCCAGCACTTCAGCATGTGTTTCAGATTCTGCTTTTCTGGAGAGCCTTACCATAACTTTCTCACAGGCATTTATTTCATTTTTTCTTTTTTCTACTTTTTAAAGTTGAACTGCTTTACATGTTACAGGTTACACTGTCTTAAATATGTCTTGATTTTGTAGTTGTGTTTTGGTGGGTGGCAGAGGGAAATACAGGTGGCTAGGGAAGCTTACAAGTTTTTCTTGGAAGATTTGTGAAAATCTTTGTGTTTCATGCTAATACTATTTTTCTAAGAAATATTCTGATTGGCTAAACTGGCATATTAGCAAAGATTAACAAACTCATTTCCCATTGAGCTTTAGTTCCAGTTTAAAAGCACATTAATCTATAAGGCACTCTGGACTTCAAAGCCGGTGAATCACCTGCCTATCTATGGCATACGTAACCTTGGAATTCACAATATCCTCTATATTAGATTACTATTTGCCCCATTTTCTAGAACAATGCCAGACCCAGACTGATGATGTTACCTAGTTGATTGACCCTGCTTTTTTTGTTGTATCTGCCCTATTCCTTACATTATCTTTAGAAATCAAAAGCAAACTTATTTATAAAGCTCATTTAAGACATATGCCTCCGTAACTGATTCTTTTTACACCTGTAACTTAGAAAAGATTAATTCTTTTCCATTTGTAAAAGAAAATGTAATTGCCATATATTCTCAAGAGCCCAAATGGCATTCTTCCATCTGATTTTGTGCTTCCTTCAAATTGTACTATTTTAAAGAAGGAAAGGAAGGTGGAAAATCAAACGAGCTAGTTTGAATTTTATGAATAAACCCCCAAACCCCAGATTCTCAACACACAGATGAAAGTGAATTGTTTATACAATACTTCTAAAAGTCATACAGGAAGCTTGCATTTCTTTCTAGAAATGGAGTGATCAGGGAACTGATATAAATTCTCTAAGAATATGTTAAGCTAGATTCATTTATGTAATGCCATTGAAAAGCTTCACATTGGAAGACACAAATCTTTGAGTAAATCAAGATAAAATTATGACAGTTAACCAGAAAACAGGCATGATTTATTTCCTGTTTCCTGTTTAGGTACTTACATACTTCGCAACTCTCTCATTCTTCCTTACATTAGTTGGGAATCACAGGGTCTGGAATATATTTCTTACCATTGCACAAGTTAAGGAAGTCTCAAGGTCTCCATTTTATAGAAGAGGGAGAAGCCCAGAAGCCATGCAGGGAACCTGAGTTTCCCCGAGTCCTACTCACTGGCCTAACTCTGTTATAATCTAGATCTAATGGTAACCATGTCTTTGTCACTTCGAAACAGCAAACTCATTTTGAAAATATACATACCTACTTATTCAGTGCTATTAGGTAACATAAAAACATTATGTTTCTGCTTATTATTTTCCCTGATATCAGTTATCTTCCAAATAAGGTGGAACTTTTAAAATTAATTTTAGCATGACCTGAATGTGTGTGTTTTTAAAAACAGTTCTGCTAAAAAAAATTATTGATCAGATTAGTCCCATGTGTCAATTGTGATCACAAGAGTTTCTAGAGACAAGAATCTCTTAATTAAATTGAGCAGGTATGACCTTAGTTTGAAATTAACTTCTTCACAACTTTTTGGCCTTCCAGAACACAACAGGGTATGGTGGTCTCTGGAGCGTGCCTGAAGGCTTGGTTTGAGCTCTTAGCTCTTCTGCCCATTGCATCTATTTGCTCTTTCCTATCCTACATCATTATAAAAAATTTCTCATTTACTACTCACCACAATAAACATCAGGAGCATTTGGTACGACAAGTTTTACTGCCAGATAGGCCAATGCCTCTGTCAGGAGGAGGGCTGGAGGCAAGAGAACAGCAGAAGTGAAAGAGTGTAAGACTATTCATGGGCTGTGATTCTGACTCAAACAAACCACATATGCCAAAGAGAAAGTGTCTGAGTCAGTTTTCTGAGCCTTTCTACCTTGTTAATTTGGTCAGCAAACAACTTAATGATCCTGATAAACTTGCTTTCAGACTCCTATCTTGGATGTGCTACTCACAGGAGGAGCAGGCAGAGAGAAGAAACAAAGCACTGCTCTTTCCTTCCCTCACACTATCCAAACTCTGTTTGCACCTTCAGTTCCCCTTCTGTAACTTTCACGATGTTATTCCTCTGTTCTCTTTCTGTGTAGCACATTTCAAAACATGATTTCTCGTGTGTAACCAGGGAGAGGGAATACTTTGCTAAGGAGAATAAAATCAGAGAGAGAGATATCTCTTGAAACTAGTTTAGGACATAATGTGGAAGTTTGGAGGCCGCATCACATAGGGGATACCAGGACCAGAGGGACCAGGAAAGAGGGAGACTGAGGTTCAGATTACCATTTCAAAGTTCATCCAACTCAAAAACATATACCACAGATGGCAGCAAACTGGTAATGCAGGCACCGTTAACTTCTTACAAGCTACTGATTCTCATTTTACATACTTGTTTATACATAGCCCATTCAGCCTTCATCAGCAGAGGTGTCTGAGATTTGTAATGCGAAGGTTCATGGATACATGAATATTTGAGCTTTTTTAATTTTATCCAAACAAGTTTGTTCTACTTTAATCACAATATAACTAGCTTTCAAAATATGATACATGTCTTCAGAAAGCACAGTCAGGGGGTAAAATAGGTACTAAGTAAAATCTTATTAATTGTATGCAAAGTGAAAAAAATTTCATATAGAGCAGCGCATGAGGGTAATCATAGTTATAAAGAGGAAAAAAAATCACATAATTATTTAAGGCACAGAGATTAACTATTTGGAATTCCTACCAGCAAGCAACTAAATTAGTAATAGATACTGGTATTTCTCAAATACTTGGTAGTAATTAATACAAGATGATACAAGACATTTCAAAATAAAAAGGAATCAAGAAAAGACTTTTTTTAAAAGTATAAGTCAGCATAATGAGCTAAAAACTAAGAAATAAGACCCTCTTAATTTAACAGTAATTTTTAATCTACTTAAAAAGAGGCAGAAATATCAAATGATACATTTGAGATAGTTTTGCAGCTAACAATTAATCTGCTGTACATATGAACAATATTCAGGGCAAAAGAAAATATAGCCTGTTGCACTACATAGTAATTAGCAGATTAATTAAATACAATAAGAACTGTATTAAAGACCATGCCTTAGAAGAAATTTCCCATCTCAAGTGGCCAACTAGTATGATCAGTTTTCACATCAAACTACAGTATTTCTGGAGCACAGATTAGCATCAAGATGGACTCAGTAGTGCTACAATGGTGAAAAGAAGTACAGAATCAGTCCTTTTTATACAAAGGATTGTGAAAGGAATAAAAAACCATGGAAAGTGTAAGCATATTTAATTGTTCAATTGTGTTAAAAGAGGTTAAAAGGATTAAAAATAAGTAACTACTTTTTTTCAATCGACAAAGCATCAGATGTTATTTATTCTTTCATCTGGAAACTGAAGACCAGTTGCTTGGACATCAGTTATTGAAAAAATCATTGTGTGAAAGTTAAAATGCCCACTGGAAAAGCATAGTTCAATTAAGCATAGTCTGCACAGATCAGTCAGAGAAGGTCATACTTTACTGACACGCAGGAATACTGTGAAGATGTTATTGCAACGACTGATGAAAGGAATTCAGTAGATTTATGATACCCTGATTTGACAGCACCCTACCCTCAGAAAATAATGTCTATAGGACAGTGTTAGAACATAGGGAGTAAATGAGACTGCTAGTTAAAAATAAGAGATGGAAAAAATGCATTTGAAAGCTTGTTTTTTCAAGCTGTTTTGGGGGGAATTATGTAGGTCTAAAAAACTTATAGTATGCCCATATTATTTGGTTTGGGACAAGGATACTGATTCTTTCCTTTTAAATTGCAACTGAATTTCAAGGTGATCATATTATCTAGATGAATCAGTAGATGACAATCAAAGTTTAATCTATACAAAAGTAAACCCATATAAAGGATATAACATGCATACATCTTGCGTAGTAGTGCCATACAGAAATGAGGTGTGAAAAATCACTGAGCAGTGCCCTTCTGTGTATTGCCAAGGACAAAGCAGCAGCATCTGATACTATCCAAACTATGAAACACAATGCAAACATGGACTTGTTTCGGGTATTTAAGATGCTTAATAGGGACCAGCTGGGCAACTACTTATCACAGGAAAATAATACTGCTTTGTCTCATGCCGAAACATGAGATTTTTACCAAGTATTTGGACAAACTCAGTTGTAAATTCACTGGTGTATACCTACATCTAGCAGCTTTTGCAATGCCTGCCTGGAAGATATAGCAGTGTAAAATTATTTTTCATAAATTCTATCAGTGCCTTCTATGGAACAAAAAAAATCCCATAAAAATATTAAGCTACCTGATACAACTTAGAAGAGCAGATCTAGTACAGAATTTTAAGAGTTTTTGATATCACAGGAAAAGTGTCATCTTCTATGAAATGCAGCAAGTTTTCAGAGTAATTGCTGAAGAGCTCTATCAGATCCACATTAGAAGTTCTTTTAAGATTTCCCTGTAGCTGAAACTTGTGTTATCACTGAAGTATTTAAGTTACATAAAAAAGAATATTGATTTTTTTCCTAGATGAGACTTGAGACAGTATAAAGAAGTAATCAGAATTATGAAAAAGACTGTCAAAGAAAGTCAAACTGGGCCAGAGAATCAAATTCTGAGTGCAAGAGATGAGCTTGAAACTAGAATAAGGGATAACTAAAGGTCAGATAAAACAGACATATCCACAGTGATGGGACAGTATCCCAAGATTCCTAGAATCAATTAAAACTTTCTTTTTTTTTCTGAACTTTTATTTCCCCTTGATGTGGCCTGAAGGGAAATTTTTTTCCTACCTTTGTGAAGGTAGGTTTGTTTCTTAAAAGATGCTATGGTCCTTGGAGCATTCAGCCCTGCTGTAGGTACTGTACACACAGAGGGATCCTTTCCCCAGGAGCTCAAGACTCCAGACCCTAACGTGCTTTACTGTACTTTACAGCATGTAGTGTGTAAACACTAGTTAGTACCCTGAACCCTATACGTCAGAAACTGAGATTTCCAGATGGCAAAGAAACTGATCTGACTTGGTTAGTGAGACAGTATTGTAGAAGCTAAAGGAACTAGAGCAGATGGAGTGACACCCCTATCTGATTATTTCTGAGCAATGGGAAGGGTGTAGTTCAGGTATGGGGAAGCACTCCCGCTCATTATCATTTTAACCAAGCCATTTTTATGTAAAGGTTTTAAACCAGAAAACCAAGTTACCATGGAAACTGATTGAAGCAGAGACTTACTGTAAATTCTTTTCTAGATAAGGATAACAGGACTGGCAGGTGGGCTGTAAAAGGAAAATGAGTGCAATATAGAGTTAGGCATGATGGTCTGTTTCTTTTCCTAAAAGTATGTCTTTTATAGCTCTGCTTTATCTCTACTATTTTCTACAGTGATGTATTGAACATATTTTAAAAGAAGCTCCCACCCCAATGAACCTTTTATTTTGTCATAATCCTATTTGCAAGGAGATGTACGTGCTCTAGAGAAAAGAGCTGCAGGGCAGGGCACTCCACTTATTTTCCCAAATTATTATGTCTTGCCAGAATCATCAGGGAGGAAGAGCCATCACTCAGGAAATAGATTTGCATAAAGTGCCCTTTGCTGCCAATGTTTATATTTTGCTCCTGAAATATGCTCTAGGTATGTTCACACCATAGCACAGTGCTCTCTTTGTACAATACGGAAGAAGGTAACAAGGCAATAAAGTGTTTTTAGTGAAGAAATAGCCCTTTTCCCTTTGTCAAAAATTTTCAAAATATACCTATTTGCTGCAATCCTATTCAAAGTCAAAATGATTTGGCCCTGTAAATATCTTTCTTAGTCTGATAGATGGTGGTAAGAATAACAGAGATTACACAGCCACCAAAACATGGTGCCAGAGTTTTAAGAAGGGAAATTGGCAGAGAATGAAGAACAGCCGAGCATGTACCTTTTCCACTTGGAAGAGTTAGCTGTCAGCACTGGAAAACATTTCAGCATATGAATATGCAATATTTTTTTAAATCTGTGCCGGGTGTTTCTACCTGCTGGGCTTAATTTCAGAATCTTGTGTTATCATTAGAGAAAAATAGTTTCTTTTCCAATATAATTTTCTACCAAAAGGAAGGCGGGAGAAAGGGGAGATTCTTACTTGGACTCATCCTGATACTATTCCAGCCTGAAGTTTCTGCTTCTTGGTTCCAGCTCCCAGCTGGAGCTGTGTTTGTACATGCCCTCCTGACATAAGCCATAAAGCAATTTTCCTCTGGATTTTAAGAGGTTTGCTGTCATCAACAGTCATAGTTGGTCCCAGTGCACTAGAATCACAATAGACAGTCACCTTTTCCAGCATGTTTGCCTTACAGCTAAAAGTAATGGCAACAGCTGGTTTTGTTGTCAAAAGTAAATATACTTCTCACTTTCAGTCTCTGCCTTCCTCAGCACTGTGGGGGTGGGGACATGACAGATGGTTCCTGCTAACTAATCACAGAAAACATGGTATTTGGTGTATGGCATGAATTTCTAGGCAAATAAGAATGCTTTTCATTTCATATCCTCCCCGTGAAAAGCTGGACACCTTAATAAAATGTGACATGCTCTAAGGAAACACATATTACATGTTAAAGTATATGAAGAGGTGACTAATAGTAGAACTGCGATAAATGATGCACAAGATACCTGTTACTTGTCATAAGTGAATTTTGATGACTGTGTTTGTTATATGTAAAGCTTTTTGGCAGTGAGACAAAGGGAAACACGGAGCCAAATTCTGTTCTTTGTAGGCTAAGTTCATCTTTGATTCAGGGCTCTGTCCACTGTACCATATTTGTGTGTCTCTGAGCCACAGAAAATTGCCTTGAGATGCAACACTCAAGGACTCCATGCATTAAAGCGTAGAACCATTTTTGTCATTTAAAAGAAGCCATTTTAAGTATTTCTATGCTTTTTTTTCTTCATTCTGACATAAATTCTACTGGAAAATGGCCAACAAATACAGCTGTTGTCCTTCTCAAGAAAATCAGTTCCCCATGAATGTAGAAATTACTTTAAAGATATACTTTTAATTTTAGAAAAGATGTCCCAAGAGTCTACAGTTTAATTCAATTAAAGTTCCTTGGTGCCATTATATGTTCCAAAATTTTAATTATTTTTCATACCTGCTTGTATGACAAAAATATGTCGTTTCAAATAATCATGATCAAATTCCCCATACAGGTGATTTTTAACTATCCTGGACTTAAAATTAAGGAAATAAGAGGATTAGAAATGAGAATGCTGGGAATAGCTAAGGTCATAAAACAGGACAATACAATTTTAATTTACAAACTCTTGCCTAAAGACATGATTGTTCAAAAGCAAATGTGGGGAAGAGAGGCACAAGAGATGAAGGAGGGATTGTTAGGAATTAGGGAAAAGCCAGGAAATAAGTTCTGGCCAAATAAAAAACCAAACACCAAAGAAAGATAAAACAGAAAAGGAAACAGACAAACCTCCTTTAAATTGCAATTTAGAAAAGGATAATTCTTGCAAGCCAGATCAGAATTCTGTGAAAATCACTGAACCCTGCAGAGGTGTCTCAGGTAGGCACCTTGTTGTAATCTTCAAGATCAGGCCTAAAAGAAAACAGATAAATGTTGCAACTAAACTAGTCTGTGGCACTTCTAAATATGACTGGTCTCTCTGAAAGTGTTGCTTGGGCTTCCAAAGGACTTGCCAAATACTAGTAGTTTCTGTTTCTCATAAGCCCACATGTTTTGTTTTCTAAGACACTTACATTATTTGTCAATAATCAATTGATATTTGTCAATGCAGGTTTATCAATATACAGTCCGCACTGGTTTCATATGTGACAAGGAGGCAAGCAAACAGTGGAGAACGGCAGTAGATACGATGCAGATAAGCAAGAAAGAAAAATTAAGGACAAAAAGACAGAGCAGTTTCTAAAAAATCAGGTAAGGAATTCAGGTGATTCTGTATAAAGTGTAAATTTTACAAAGAATTGTATCAAATAGTTTATGGTTATCTTGCCCTTCCTAGTATTTCTGAGATTTACTGCTTGAATTCCCAGGCGATCTACAGACATTAAAAACAAAGAAATAAAAATCCCCAGTCAAGCCTCCCAAACTACATGAAACTCATTATTACTGTTACATCATACCAATTGTATGTTGCACAATTCATGATAATGCAATATTGTGTTCATGCTAACGTTTTGCAGTTTGGCAAGATTACCACACATTGAGACATTCTGCCTATTCCTTTGTATGTTGTTGATTCTTGCAAAATGACAGCTGCTGCATTTATGTTAAAAAAAGGCTCAGAGTATCAGCAAGGATGCTTCTAGTGGGAGAAGCAGCATAATACAACTAGAGTTTCTTTAGGACGTGCAATATTCATCAGTTACAAACTTGGGAATGTCATATTGTAAAAGCTACATGATAAAAGATGCTGTGTGGTGTTACAGCTGATTCCATTTGCCATATGGCATGTTATTACTTTGTATTACCTTGGGGAGCGCGCTAAAAGTGAAAGGAGAACAGAACACACTGAAGGTATATAGAATAATAAGCACGAATTGTATAGTTCTTAATTATAGCAATAAGGTCTGTAACT